>NC_136862.1:302500-363847 GCF_951799975.1 Gobius niger
ATGTAATAACCAGAGGCTCCTGAAGGCAACACGGGAATAATGTAATAACCAGAGGCACCTGAAGGCAACACGGGAATAATGTAATAACCAGAGGCTCCTGAAGGCAACACGGGAATATTATAATAACCAGAGGCACCTGAAGGCAACACGGGAATAATATAATAACCAGAGGCACCTGAAGGCAACATGGGAATAATGTAATAACCAGAGGCACCTGAAGGCAACACGGGAATATTATAATAACCAGAGGCACCTGAAGGCAACATGGGAATAATGTAATAACCAGAGGCACCTGAAGGCAACACGGGAATATTATAATAACCAGAGGCACCTGAAGGCAACACGGGAATAATATAATAACCAGAGGCACCTGAAGGCAACACGGGGAATAATGTAATAACCAGAGGCACCTGAAGGCAACACGGGAATAATGTAATAACCAGAGGCACCTGAAGGCAACACGGGAATATTGTAATAACCAGAGGCACCTGAAGGCAACACGGGAATAATGAAATAACCAGAGGCACCTGAAGGCAACACGGGAATATTATAATAACCAGAGGCACCTGAAGGCAACACGGGAATATTATAATAACCAGAGGCACCTGAAGGCAACACGGGAATATTATAATAACCAGAGGAACCTGAAGGCAACACGGGAATATTATAATAACCAGAGGCACCTGAAGGCAACACGGGAATATTATAATAACCAGAGGCACCTGAAGGCAACACGGGAATATTATAATAACCAGAGGCACCTGAAGGCAACACGGGAATAATGTAATAACCAGAGGCACCTGAAGGCAACACGGGAATATTATAATAACCAGAGGCACCTGAAGGCAACACGGGAATAATACAATAACCAGAGGCACCTGAAGGCAACACCGGAATAATGTAATAACCAGAGGCACCTGAAGGCAACACAGGAATATTATAATAACCAGAGGCACCTGAAGGCATCACGGGAATAATACAATAACCAGAGGCACCTGAAGGCAACACGGGAATAATATAATAACCAGAGGCACCTGAAGGCAACACGGGAATAATGTAATAACCAGAGGCACCTGAAGGCAACACGGGAATATTATAATAACCAGAGGCACCTGAAGGCAACACGAGAATAATGTAATAACCAGAGGCACCTGAAGGCAACACGAGAATAATGTAATAACCAGAGGCACCTGAAGGCAACACGAGAATAATATAATAACCAGAGGCACCTGAAGGCAACACGAGAATAATGTAATAACCAGAGGCACCTGAAGGCAACACAGGAATAATGTAATTACCAGAGGCACCTGAAGGCAACACGGGAATAATGTAATAACCAGAGGCACCTGAAGGCAACACGAGAATAATGTAATAACCAGAGGCACCTGAAGGCAACACGGGAATAATGCAATAACCAGAGGCACCTGAAGGCAACACGAGAATAATGTAATAACCAGAGGCACCTGAAGGCAACACGGGAATAATATAATAACCAGAGGCACCTGAAGACAACACAGGAATAATGTAATAACCAGAGGCACCTGAAGGCAACACGGGAATAATGTAATAACCAGAGGCACATGAAGGCAACACGGGAATATTATAATAACCAGAGGCACCTGAAGGCAACACGGGAATATTATAATAACCAGAGGCACCTGAAGGCAACACGGGAATAATGTAATAACCAGAGGCACCTGAAGGCAACACGGGGATAATGTAATAACCAGAGGCACCTGAAGGCAACACGGGGATATTATAATAACCAGAGGCACCTGAAGACAACACAGGAATAATGTAATAACCAGAGGCACCTGAAGGCAACACGAGAATATTATAATAACCAGAGGAACCTGAAGGCATCGTTTGAGTTATTTTCTGTAAATGAAGCTAAAGTTTTACCATGAGCAGGACGTTGTAGCTCAGGGGGCCGGCCGTCTGCACTGACTCCGCCTCCTCCTCATTTACATACTCCCAGAACACGCCCCCCTCCACCACCCCGCGGGATTCTGGGACCTGGTGCTCATCGTTGAGGAAGACGTGTCCGGTGTCGATGTTCTTCATCGCTGCAACGTCGGAGAGAAATGTTTTTAAAGGTTTGTTTATGATCATTAATAACATAATAATAACATGATCATTAATAACATGATAATAACATGATCATTAATAACATGATCATTAATAACATGATCATTAATAACATAATAACAACATAATAATAACATGATAATTAATAACATGATAATTAACAACATGATCATTAATAACATGATCATTAATAACATGATCATTAATAACATAAATATAACTAATACCATGAACAGTATAACTAATATCTGACCAAACGCACCGAGCACGTGTGGCGTGGACTTGAACTCTGTGACCAGCAGGTGGCGCGCTCCTTTGGGGATCTCCAGGATTTTGAGGAAACCTAAAAATAAATAATAATAATACATTTATTTATATTTTTTATATTGCACTTTACATTTCAACAAATAAATAATATGTCAAATGGATTTTGGTTAAAAAACCTTTTTACATATTTTAAATTAACTGTATTGCAATACGTATCGGATCGTCCGGAAGATCAATACTGGCTCATGAGAAGTATCGATACTGGCTTGTGAGTATCGATACCGGCTCCTGAGTCTCGATACTGACTCCTGAGTATCGATACCGGCTCGTGAGTATCGATACCGGCTCCTGAGTCTCGATACCGGCTCCTGAGTATCGATACCGGCTCGTGAGTATCGATACCGGCTCCTGAGTATCGATACCAGCTCGTGAGTATCGATTCCGGCTCCTGAGTATCGATACTCGCTCGTGAGTATCGATACTGGCTCGTGAGTCTCGATACCGGCTCCTGAGTCTCGATACCGGCTCGTGAGTATCGATACCGGCTCCTGAGTCTCGATACTGACTCGTGAGTATCGATACCGGCTCGTGAGTATCGATACTCGCTCGTGAGTATCGATACCGGCTCCTGAGTATCGATACTCGCTCGTGAGTATCGATACTCGCTCCTGAGTCTCGATACCGACTCGTGAGTCTCGATACCGGCTCCTGAGTCTCGATACTGACTCCTGAGTCTCGATACCGGCTCCTGAGTCTCGATACTGACTCCTGAGTCTCGATACCGGCTCCTGAGTCTCGATACCGGCTCCTGAGTATCATATCGTACCGTTTTTGCGGGCGCTCCTGGTGAAGTTGCCCTTGACGACCCTGCAGCTGCCGTTGTCGCCGCCGCAGACGCCGCAGCGATCCTCAGTCCTGTCCGAGGCGATCTGTCCGTCACAGCCCACGTGCTGCAACGGGAAGGTTTCGGTTCAGCCGTGAAAACGCCGTGAAAACGCCGTGAAGGGAAAAGGCTAAAGCGACTCTGACCTCACACTCTCCGCGCACGCAGACGCTGTGCTGGTCGTCGTACGAACACAACGTCCCATCATGCACCATTCTGCCCATGTGCACGGCGGCGCCCGTCTCCGCGGAAACGCAGAACAGGCGGCAGCGCTCGTCAGCTGCAGGAACAGAAGAGGCTGGATCAGGTGGAACAGGAGAACGTTAAGACTTGCACTTACGGTCCGCGTGCTGCAGGGGGAGCCAGTGGTGTTTGGTTCCATTGTGTTCGAAAAACGGGTTCCACACTTTGCACTGCTCCGCCCTGAAGGACACACGGGTCAGAGGTCAGAGGTCAGAGGTCAGAGGTGAGAGGTCAGAGGTCAGAGGTGAGGGCGGCTCCTCTGGTTCCGGATTCCACTGATTTAAAGGATATTTCAGGGTTTTTTACTTCATTTCCTCATTATCCAGAGTGTTGTTGATTTCTGGAGATTTTTTTTATTTATTCATGCAGTCCTTACATTTGAAGAGTTAGTTGTGCTCGGCTAATGCTGCGTCCACACCAAACACCTTTTGAGGCGTCAAAAACGCGCCTCAAGCCCGTTGTTGGAGCTTGTGCTTTACTAAAGTCAGACGCTCGTCACAAATGTCACCGGGCGTCAGACGCTCTGGCGTCAGCTCAGAGTCTGTTCGTAGCATCTTGGAAGTAGCTGTTGCCTGAAATACACCTGATACAGCTCATTGTTGATTGAAAGTCTGCAATAAACCACAAATGTGTGAAGGCTCAGTGTGAGATCGTCATAAAGCTGCTCTCTGTCGTTACGGATTCACTGATGTTATTAGTGCTTAATGCTTGTTGTCATGGGAGAAAACCGGAGCTCAATGCGAGCTAACTGAGCTAACTGAGCTAACTGAGCTAACTGAGCTAACTGAGCTAACTGAGCTAACAAGCTATGGTTTTCTCCCGGAGCTCATTGTAGATGATGTGAGTAATAAACTACAACATCAGCCCAGCTCAGTGTGTGATCATTGATCTTCATTGACTTTATTTGTGCAGATTTCTCGTTTTCACGTGAGGACCGGAGGTTTAGCTTAGCATTAGCCTCCTCCGGTGCTAATGCTACAACAGGCTCCTCGAGGCCCAAACTCATTCCCAGCGCAGATTCAGCCTCTGAAATAACCTTTCTTGTCGCCGCTTTTAATCCTGGTGTTTAGATAAAGAAACTCTGATGTGTCTTTGTAAAAGTCCCAGAGCGGCTGTAGCTCCGGTTCACAAAGAAGCTAAACCTCCGTGACTTGTGACTTGTTTACATCTGTGGGGCCGGCGTAGAATCTGCCCCGGTGGCTCAGCTACAACGTACGTCACTATGGGGGGAAGCTCCTGATTGGTCGACGCTCGCAAATTTTGCCAAAGAGTTCAACATTTCCCACATCTTGACGCCCCCCGGAGGCGTGTCCTCCATGTATTTTAAATGTAAACCTGACGCTTTGGAAGCGCCGGCCGCGTTTGGTGTGGACGCAGCATAATGCTAGGCTAGTGCTAGGCTAGTGCATGTCTATGGTAACTCGTAGCCTGCATTAAAAACCTCAAACGTTGCCATATCTGACTTGTAGAAGCTTCTTTGTAAATTCCAGGTGTAGTGATGCGGCCGCAGGTAAACAAACGACTGTAGATCCGGTCACCGAGCAGATCACTCCGCCGCGGCGCCGCTACAACCAGGAAGCTGATGCTGCTCAGATATAAGTTATTTTAAATGCAAAATGGTTATATTTAAGAACAATATTCAGTCGACACAGACGTTTCTTTGGTTAGTCTGGTGTTTTAGTGATTTGCCTCAGGTGCTCTGTGCTCAGACTGTTTTAATGCAGGCTACGAGTTACCATAGACATGCACTAGCCTAGCACTAGCCTAGCACTAGCCTAGCACCACGAAACTCTTCAAACATAAGACCTGCATGAATACATTGTTTTAAAAATCCCCAGAAATCAACAACTCTCTGGATAACGAGGACATGAGGCCCTACGTAACAAAAAATCCTGAAAAATCCCTTTAAATCATTGTGGGATCAGGAATCAGGAATCAGAGAAACACAGATCCAAGTCCTGGTGCTGCTGGTCCTGAAGAAAGGTCAGTGCGAGATGTTCTGCTCCGGAGGGACAGTCTGCTGTGAAAACGTGAGATATCGTGACACAAATGAAGGTTAGGGCCAGAGAAATGGTTCACCTCTGAACTCCCGCCTGAACCCAGAGGATCTTTTTCCTCACGTCATCACATTTTTTCCCCAACATTTTTTTGTTGGGGATTCAACTCATTTTGGTAACTTTTTTGTAATTTTTTATCACATTTTTGATACATTTTTTGTCACATTTTTTACATTTTTTTTTTATCGATTTTTTGTAATTTTGTGTCACTTTTTTGTCATTTTTTCGTCCATTTTTAATCTATTTTTTGTCACTTTTTTTGTCACATTTTTGACATTTTTTTTTATCGTTTTTTTGGAATTTTTTGTCACATTTTTAATCTATTTTTTGTCACTTTTTTTGTCACATTTTTGATGTTTTTTCGTCAATTTTTTATCATTTTTTTGTCACATTTTTGATATTTTTTGGTCCATTTTTTATCAATTTTTTGTCCATTTTTTGTCCATTTTTTGTGACATTTTTGACATTTTTTCATAAATTTTTCGTCACTTTTTTTTGTCAATGTTTTCTCACTTTTTTGTCACATTTCCATCATTGTTTTGTTGCTATTTTCATATCTTTTTTCCAGCAGCTTTTGGATTGGGGTAAAGCCAAACTGGAGAAAATGTGCTCGGTTCAGGTGGGAGTTAAGGGGTTAAACCTTAAGGATTAGGATTATTTGTATTTTTAGACAAACCGACTCATAGATCTATACAAACAGCAGACCGTCCCTCCGGAGCAGACGATCCAGCACTGACCCTGAAGAAAGGTGTGACATGTTCAAGAGAATCTGCAGTATTTAGTGTTATATTTGGGTTCTGTGCTAACGACTTCCGCATTCCATAAGTGAGTAAACCACTTCCGGTCACCGAACTTTTGAGCAGCTGAAAACTCTGTCACTTGTTTTACACATCGGAAAACGGGTCACAATAGCTCCACTACGCAGAGCTACAAATCCTTCACTGCTCAAACGAGAGATTCCAGGAGTAAAAGTCGCGTATTTATTGAACGCTAACGCTTGTGGAGCCATAAAGGCTTCAGAACAGGCTTAATGTTTCTACAGAAGAGCAGCCACAGCATCGTAAGAGTCCGGTTACATCAATAACGCCTCAGTTCTTCTGTTGAATATACGTTATTAAAACTGGCTCTTGTGTTTTGTTCGTGATCACAGACGATGCAAATACACGTCCGGGGGCAGAACATGAGTTTAAATAAAGTGCGTCGGGTGAGGCGGCTAAAGCTAGCTTAATGATAGCTACGGCTCCGCAAGCGTTAGCATTCAATAAATACGCGACTTTTACTCCTGGAGTCTCTCGTTTGAGCAGAGAAGGATTTGTAGCTCTGCGTAGTGGAGCGATTTAGACCCGTTTTCCGATGGGTAAAACAAGTGACAGAGTTTTCAGCTGCTCAAAAGTTCTTGCTCCGATTAAATAACACGGTGACCGGAAGTGGTTCACTCACTTACGGAATTCGGAAGTCGCTGGCGCATAAACCCCTGTACCACCTGCTCCAGAGAGACTGAACGTCATCAGCTCAGCACAAATATTATTTCTACTAAACATGTGCCAAAGCTCCGAGCAAAGAACAAACTGTGATCTGTAAACACGAGCCGCCTGCGAGTCGGGCTGAGGCTGAGGAGGGTCTGGAGAGGCTTTATCAGAGGTTTCATCAGAGGTTTCATCAGGGGTTTCATCAGAGGTTTCATCAGAGGTTTCATCAGAGGTTTATCAGAGGTTTATCAGAGGTTTATCAGAGGTTTATCAGAGGTTTTATCAGAGGTTTCATCAGAGGTTTCATCAGAGGTTTCATCAGAGGTTTCATCAGAGGTTTCATCAGAGGTTTCATCAGAGGTTTCATCAGGGGTTTCATCAGAGGTTTCATCAGAGGTTTCATCAGAGGTTTATCAGAGGTTTATCAGAGGTTTATCAGAGGTTTATCAGAGGTTTTATCAGAGGTTTCATCAGAGGTTTCATCAGAGGTTTCATCAGAGGTTTCATCAGAGGTTTCATCAGAGGTTTCATCAGAGGTTTATCAGAGGTTTCATCAGAGGTTTCATCAGAGGTTTCATCAGAGGTTTCATCAGAGGTTTTATCAGAGGTTTCATCAGAGGTTTCATCAGAGGTTTCATCAGAGGTTTATCAGAGGTTTTATCAGGGGTTTATCAGAGGTTTCATCAGAGGTTTATCAGAGGTTTTATCAGAGGTTTCATCAGAGGTTTCATCAGAGGTTTCATCAGAGGTTTCATCAGAGGTTTATCAGAGGTTTCATCAGAGGTTTCATCAGAGGTTTATCAGAGGTTTATCAGAGGTTTTATCAGGGGTTTCATCAGAGGTTTCATCAGAGGTTTCATCAGAGGTTTATCAGAGGTTTCATCAGAGGTTTCATCAGAGGTTTCATCAGAGGTTTCATCAGAGATTTCATCAGAGGTTTATCAGAGGTTTCATCAGAGGTTTATCAGAGGTTTATCAGAGGTTTATCAGAGGTTTTATCAGGGGTTTCATCAGAGGTTTCATCAGAGGTTTATCAGAGGTTTCATCAGAGGTTTCATCAGAGGTTTCATCAGAGGTTTCATCAGAGGTTTCATCAGAGGTTTCATCAGAGGTTTCATCAGAGGTTTCATCAGAGGTTTATCAGAGGTTTCATCAGAGGTTTCATCAGAGGTTTCATCAGAGGTTTCATCAGAGGTTTCATCAGAGGTTTCATCAGAGGTTTCATCAGAGGTTTCATCAGAGGTTTCATCAGAGGTTTCATCAGAGGTTTATCAGAGGTTTATCAGAGGTTTATCAGAGGTTTCATCAGAGGTTTCATCAGAGGTTTCATCAGAGGTTTATCAGAGGTTTCATCAGAGGTTTATCAGAGGTTTATCAGAGGTTTCATCAGAGGTTTCATCAGAGGTTTATCAGAGGTTTCATCAGAGGTTTATCAGAGGTTTCATCAGAGGTTTCATCAGAGGTTTATCAGAGGTTTCATCAGAGGTTTATCAGAGGTTTCATCAGAGGTTTCATCAGAGGTTTATCAGAGGTTTCATCAGAGGTTTCATCAGAGGTTTCATCAGAGGTTTATCAGAGGTTTCATCAGAGGTTTATCAGAGGTTTATCAGAGGTTTATCAGAGGTTTTATCAGGGGTTTCATCAGAGGTTTCATCAGAGGTTTATCAGAGGTTTCATCAGAGGTTTCATCAGAGGTTTCATCAGAGGTTTCATCAGAGGTTTCATCAGAGGTTTCATCAGAGGTTTCATCAGAGGTTTCATCAGAGGTTTATCAGAGGTTTCATCAGAGGTTTCATCAGAGGTTTCATCAGAGGTTTCATCAGAGGTTTCATCAGAGGTTTCATCAGAGGTTTCATCAGAGGTTTCATCAGAGGTTTCATCAGAGGTTTATCAGAGGTTTATCAGAGGTTTATCAGAGGTTTCATCAGAGGTTTCATCAGAGGTTTCATCAGAGGTTTATCAGAGGTTTCATCAGAGGTTTATCAGAGGTTTCATCAGAGGTTTATCAGAGGTTTCATCAGAGGTTTATCAGAGGTTTCATCAGAGGTTTCATCAGAGGTTTATCAGAGGTTTCATCAGAGGTTTATCAGAGGTTTCATCAGAGGTTTCATCAGAGGTTTCATCAGAGGTTTCATCAGAGGTTTCATCAGAGGTTTCATCAGAGGTTTCATCAGAGGTTTCATCAGAGGTTTATCAGAGGTTTCATCAGAGGTTTATCAGAGGTTTATCAGAGGTTTTATCAGAGGTTTATCAGAGGTTTCATCAGAGGTTTCATCAGAGGTTTCATCAGAGGTTTATCAGAGGTTTCATCAGAGGTTTATCAGAGGTTTATCAGAGGTTTATCAGAGGTTTTATCAGGGGTTTCATCAGAGGTTTCATCAGAGGTTTATCAGAGGTTTCATCAGAGGTTTCATCAGAGGTTTCATCAGAGGTTTCATCAGAGGTTTCATCAGAGGTTTCATCAGAGGTTTCATCAGAGGTTTCATCAGAGGTTTATCAGAGGTTTCATCAGAGGTTTCATCAGAGGTTTCATCAGAGGTTTCATCAGAGGTTTCATCAGAGGTTTCATCAGAGGTTTCATCAGAGGTTTCATCAGAGGTTTCATCAGAGGTTTCATCAGAGGTTTCATCAGAGGTTTCATCAGAGGTTTATCAGAGGTTTATCAGAGGTTTCATCAGAGGTTTCATCAGAGGTTTCATCAGAGGTTTCATCAGAGGTTTATCAGAGGTTTCATCAGAGGTTTCATCAGAGGTTTCATCAGAGGTTTCATCAGAGGTTTCATCAGAGGTTTCATCAGAGGTTTCATCAGAGGTTTCATCAGAGGTTTATCAGAGGTTTCATCAGAGGTTTATCAGAGGTTTCATCAGAGGTTTATCAGAGGTTTATCAGAGGTTTATCAGAGGTTTCATCAGAGGTTTCATCAGAGGTTTCATCAGAGGTTTCATCAGAGGTTTCATCAGAGGTTTCATCAGAGGTTTCATCAGAGGTTTATCAGAGGTTTATCAGAGGTTTCATCAGAGGTTTCATCAGAGGTTTCATCAGAGGTTTCATCAGAGGTTTATCAGAGGTTTCATCAGAGGTTTCATCAGAGGTTTATCAGAGGTTTATCAGAGGTTTATCAGAGGTTTCATCAGAGGTTTCATCAGAGGTTTCATCAGAGGTTTCATCAGAGGTTTCATCAGAGGTTTCATCAGAGGTTTATCAGAGGTTTATCAGAGGTTTCATCAGAGGTTTCATCAGAGGTTTCATCAGAGGTTTCATCAGAGGTTTATCAGAGGTTTCATCAGAGGTTTATCAGAGGTTTCATCAGAGGTTTCATCAGAGGTTTCAGAGGTTTCATCAGAGGTTTCATCAGAGGTTTATCAGAGGTTTATCAGAGGTTTCATCAGAGGTTTCATCAGAGGTTTCATCAGAGGTTTATCAGAGGTTTATCAGAGGTTTCATCAGAGGTTTCATCAGAGGTTTATCAGAGGTTTCATCAGAGGTTTCATCAGAGGTTTCATCAGAGGTTTATCAGAGGTTTCATCAGAGGTTTATCAGAGGTTTCATCAGAGGTTTCATCAGAGGTTTCATCAGAGGTTTCATCAGAGGTTTCATCAGAGGTTTATCAGAGGTTTCATCAGAGGTTTATCAGAGGTTTCATCAGAGGTTTCATCAGAGGTTTCATCAGAGGTTTATCAGAGGTTTATCAGAGGTTTATCAGAGGTTTATCAGAGGTTTCATCAGAGGTTTATCAGAGGTTTATCAGAGGTTTATCAGAGGTTTATCAGAGGTTTCATCAGAGGTTTATCAGAGGTTTCATCAGAGGTTTATCAGAGGTTTCATCAGAGGTTTATCAGAGGTTTCATCAGAGGTTTCATCAGAGGTTTATCAGAGGTTTATCAGAGGTTTCATCAGAGGTTTATCAGAGGTTTATCAGAGGTTTATCAGAGGTTTATCAGAGGTTTCATCAGAGGTTTATCAGAGGTTTATCAGAGGTTTATCAGAGGTTTATCAGAGGTTTCATCAGAGGTTTCATCAGAGGTTTATCAGAGGTTTATCAGAGGTTTCATCAGAGGTTTCATCAGAGGTTTCATCAGAGGTTTATCAGAGGTTTATCAGAGGTTTCATCAGAGGTTTCATCAGAGGTTTCATCAGAGGTTTATCAGAGGTTTATCAGAGGTTTATCAGAGGTTTCATCAGAGGTTTATCAGAGGTTTATCAGAGGTTTATCAGAGGTTTCATCAGAGGTTTATCAGAGGTTTATCAGAGGTTTATCAGAGGTTTCATCAGAGGTTTATCAGAGGTTTCATCAGAGGTTTCATCAGAGGTTTCATCAGAGGTTTATCAGAGGTTTCATCAGAGGTTTATCAGAGGTTTATCAGAGGTTTATCAGAGGTTTATCAGAGGTTTATCAGAGGTTTCATCAGAGGTTTATCAGAGGTTTATCAGAGGTTTATCAGAGGTTTCATCAGAGGTTTCATCAGAGGTTTATCAGAGGTTTATCAGAGGTTTCATCAGAGGTTTCATCAGAGGTTTATCAGAGGTTTCATCAGAGGTTTATCAGAGGTTTCATCAGAGGTTTATCAGAGGTTTATCAGAGGTTTATCAGAGGTTTATCAGAGGTTTATCAGAGGTTTATCAGAGGTTTCATCAGAGGTTTCATCAGAGGTTTATCAGAGGTTTCATCAGAGGTTTATCAGAGGTTTCATCAGAGGTTTATCAGAGGTTTATCAGAGGTTTCATCAGAGGTTTATCAGAGGTTTATCAGAGGTTTATCAGAGGTTTATCAGAGGTTTATCAGAGGTTTATCAGAGGTTTATCAGAGGTTTCATCAGAGGTTTCATCAGAGGTTTATCAGAGGTTTCATCAGAGGTTTATCAGAGGTTTCATCAGAGGTTTCATCAGAGGTTTATCAGAGGTTTATCAGAGGTTTCATCAGAGGTTTCATCAGAGGTTTATCAGAGGTTTCATCAGAGGTTTATCAGAGGTTTATCAGAGGTTTCATCAGAGGTTTATCAGAGGTTTATCAGAGGTTTCATCAGAGGTTTCATCAGAGGTTTCATCAGAGGTTTCATCAGAGGTTTCATCAGAGGTTTTATCAGAGGTTTATCAGAGGTTTATCAGAGGTTTATCAGAGGTTTATCAGAGGTTTCATCAGGGGTTTCATCAGAGGTTTCATCAGAGGTTTATCAGAGGTTTATCAGAGGTTTCATCAGAGGTTTCATCAGAGGTTTATCAGAGGTTTATCAGAGGTTTCATCAGAGGTTTCATCAGAGGTTTATCAGAGGTTTCATCAGAGGTTTATCAGAGGTTTCATCAGAGGTTTATCAGAGGTTTATCAGAGGTTTATCAGAGGTTTATCAGAGGTTTATCAGAGGTTTATCAGAGGTTTCATCAGAGGTTTCATCAGAGGTTTATCAGAGGTTTCATCAGAGGTTTATCAGAGGTTTCATCAGAGGTTTATCAGAGGTTTATCAGAGGTTTCATCAGAGGTTTATCAGAGGTTTATCAGAGGTTTATCAGAGGTTTATCAGAGGTTTATCAGAGGTTTATCAGAGGTTTATCAGAGGTTTCATCAGAGGTTTCATCAGAGGTTTATCAGAGGTTTCATCAGAGGTTTATCAGAGGTTTCATCAGAGGTTTCATCAGAGGTTTATCAGAGGTTTATCAGAGGTTTCATCAGAGGTTTCATCAGAGGTTTATCAGAGGTTTCATCAGAGGTTTATCAGAGGTTTATCAGAGGTTTCATCAGAGGTTTATCAGAGGTTTATCAGAGGTTTCATCAGAGGTTTCATCAGAGGTTTCATCAGAGGTTTCATCAGAGGTTTCATCAGAGGTTTTATCAGAGGTTTATCAGAGGTTTATCAGAGGTTTATCAGAGGTTTATCAGAGGTTTCATCAGGGGTTTCATCAGAGGTTTCATCAGAGGTTTTATCAGAGGTTTTATCAGAGGTTTTATCAGAGGTTATCGGAGACGGGTTAGAGTCCAGGAAGTCGACTCTGAGCGTTTGATAAACACATGTTTTGTGCTGCTTCCCCAAACTCAACATGAAAAACAAATACGTGAATATCGTGTTCATGTATCGTGAGCCTTTGTGCTTCCAATGATTTAGTAACAGTATGTTTGTGGATCAGCAATATTTCGATCATTTAAAGGGGGCGTTACCTGAAGTCCGTGAGGGCGGGGCAGGGGGCGGGGCAGTTACCTGAAGTCCGTGAGGGCGGGGCAGGGGGCGGGGCAGTTACCTGAAGTCCGTGAGGGCGGGGCAGGGGGCGGGGCAGTTACCTGAAGTCCGTGAGGGCGGGGCAGGGCTGGTCTCGGTTGCAGAGGCCGAACTCGTAGCTGTTTCCGAAACAGGTGCGCCCCCCATTGGCCGGACTGAGAACAGAGAGAGATGAGGGCTGTGATTGGTGCAGAGGCGGTGACATCATTTAGGACCAGGTTAGTGCCACAGATACAGACGGCGTCTCTGGAGTCGCCCATATATGGTCATGTTTGAAAACAGTTAAGGGGGAAACAATTTTGAAAAAATGAACATTTTCTCTAATTATTCAAAAACTACTTTAACAAACATTGAATTATGAATATAGTTTCTACTAAAGAAAGATGCAAAGACATGGGGAGGGTGGTTCAATGGCCCATAAATACATGAATAACGGAGAATGCTAACATGATGCTACATGGTAGCATCTGGCTAATGCTAACGTTAGCTAGCGCTTGCTACGACTGCCGTTTTTTCACTTCTACTGAACAATCTGCTGTGAGAAAATATCCATATGGGCCCGATTTACACCTGACTTTATTTGTATGTGATAAATATACAAATAATATAATATACATGCACTGTATCTATACAGACGCATCTCGTCATAGAAGGGGGCGTGGCTTCGCCGAGGGGGAAAATAGAATCTTTAGAGAAACAACATTTTTCCCTCTTTTTAGCCATTTTCTGGTGGAATATCAACTTATTTATCACATAAATAAAGTCAGGTGTAAATCGGGCCCATGTGGATATTTTCTCACAGCAGATTGTTCAGTAGAAGTGAAAAAACGTCAGTTGTGGCTAGCGCTAGCTAACCGTTAGCATTAGCCCGATGCTAACATGTAGCATCAAGTTAGCATTCTCCGTTACTCATGTATTTATGGGCTGTTGAACCACTTTGCTCCTCCCCATGTCTTTGTATCTTTCTTTAGTAGAAACTATATTCATAATTCCGCGTTTGTTGTAGTATTTTTGAATACTTAGAGGAAGTTTCACCTGGGGCTGTCGCAGCGGCGTGTCCTGAACTGGACGCCGGATCCACAGGAGCGCGAGCAGGCGCCGAACGGACTCCACTGGCCCCACGCGCCGTGAGTGCGGAGCAGGTCCGGGGTGATGCGCATGCAGTTACCACGGAAACAGTGCTGTCAATGGGAAACAGTTACCACGGAAACACAGGCCCCTCCCACAGGCCCCGCCCACTGGCCCCGCCCACTGGCCCCGCCTCAGACTCACCTGTCCAGGTGCGCAGCGCGTCCCGTCCAGAGGAGGCCCTTTCTTCGTCTTACAGTAGAACGGGTCATTGTAGTGACTGCACCACAGCTGCTTACACGGGTCCAGCACTGTGTACTGCGAATACAAATACTTCAAATACTACTGCGTATGCGGGTCCAACACTGTGTACTGCGAATACAAATACTTCAAATACTACTGCGTATGCGGGTCCAACACTGTGTACTGCGAATACAAGTACTTCAAATACTACTGCTTACACGGGTCCAGCACTGTGTACTGTGAATACAAGTACTTCAAATACTACTGCTTACACGGGTCCAGCACTGTGTACTGCGAATACAAGTACTTCAAATACTACTGCTTACACGGGTCCAGCACTGTGTACTGCAAATACAAGTACTTCAAATACTACTGCGTACACGGGTCCAGCACTGTGTACTGCGAATACAAGTACTTCAAATACTACTGCGTACACGGGTCCAGCACTGTGTACTGCGAATACAAGTACTTTAAATACTACTGCATACACGGGTCCAACACTGTGTACTGTGAAATACAAGTACTTCAAATACTACTGCATACACGGGTCCAGCACTGTGTACTGCGAATACAAGTACTTCAAATACTACTGCATACACGGGTCCAGCACTGTGTACTGCGAATACAAGTACTTCAAATACTACTGCGTACACGGGTCCAGCACTGTGTACTGCGAATACAAGTACTTTAAATACTACTGCGTACACGGGTCCAGCACTGTGTACTGCGAATACAAGTACTTTAAATACTACTGCGTACACGGGTCCAGCACTGTGTACTGCGAATACAAGTACTTTAAATACTACTGCGTACACGGGTCCAGCACTGTGTACTGCAAATACAAGTACTTCAAATACTACTGCGTACACGGGTCCAGCACTGTGTACTGCGAATACAAGTACTTCAAATACTACTGCGTACACGGGTCCAGCACTGTGTACTGTGAATACAAGTACTTCAAATACTACTACGTATGCGGGTCCAACAGTATTGCAGTAGTAGTAGTAGCAGTAGAAGCATTATAGTTTTGTTCCTTATAGTAAGACAGAAAGGTTTAGTTTAGCTGCTTGACTAGTTTCGATCACTTCCTGTGATCTTCCTCAGAAGCGCCCCCTGGTGGTGGAGGTGTCGTGTCGTAGCACCTTACATGGATGTTCCAGTCAGTAGGGAGAGCTTACGCCCCCTACTGACCGGCGCCTTCTCCAGGACAGCGTCCCAAGTGTGTGATAAGGTGTACGCTCCCTCGTCCCGGTTCACCTTATCACACACTTGGGACGCCGTCCTGGAGAAGGCGCCGGTCAGTAGGGGGCGTAAGCTCTCCCTACTGACTGGAACATCCATGTAAGGTGCTACGACACGGCACCTCCACCACCAGGGGGCGCTTCTGAGGAAGATCACAGGAAGTGATCGACACTAGTCCAGCAGGTTAAACTAAACCTTTCTGTCTTACTATAAGAAACAAAACTATAATAGACTTAACCTAAGAAGACAGTATGAACCTTCTACAAAGAGCAGTAGTAGTAGTAGCAGTAGTAGCAGCAGTAGTAGTATCAGTAATAGTACTTACTGTAGTACACGTAGTGAAGCCGTGGCCCCAGTCGTACTGACACTGCTGGTCCATGCTGAGCAGTTGTAGTAGCAGTAGCAGTAGTAACAGTAGTAGTAGTATCAGTAGTAGTAGTAACAGTAGTAGTAGTATCAGTAGTAGTACTTACTGTAGTACACGTAGTGAAGCCGTGGCCCCAGTCGTACTGACACTGCTGGTCCATGCTGAGCAGTAGTAGCAGCAGTAGTAGCAGTAGCAGTAGCAGTAGCAGTAGTAGTAGTATCAGTAGTAGTACTTACTGTAGTAGTAGTATCAGTAGTAGTACTTACTGTAGTACACGTAGTGAAGCCGTGGCCCCAGTCGTACTGACACTGCTGGTCCATGCTGAGCAGTTGTAGTAGCAGTAGCAGTAGTAACAGTAGTAGTAGTATCAGTAGTAGTAGTAACAGTAGTAGTAGTATCAGTAGTAGTACTTACTGTAGTACACGTAGTGAAGCCGTGGCCCCAGTCGTACTGACACTGCTGGTCCATGCTGAGCAGTAGTAGCAGCAGTAGTAGCAGTAGCAGTAGCAGTAGCAGTAGTAGTAGTATCAGTAGTAGTACTTACTGTAGTAGTAGTATCAGTAGTTGTACTTACTGTAGTACACGTAGTGAAGCCGTGGCCCCAGTCGTACTGACACTGCTGGTCCATGCTGAGCAGTTGTAGTAGCAGTAGTAGCAGTAGCAGTAGTAGCAGTAGTAGCAGTAGCAGTAGCAGTAGCAGTAGTAACAGTAGTAGTAGTATCAGTAGTAGTACTTACTGTAGTACACGTAGTGAAGCCGTGGCCCCAGTCGTACTGACACTGCTGGTCCATGCTGAAGGTGAATCCTGGAAGCTGAGGCTGAACCGGCCACGACTGAAGGAACGGGTCGTCCCTCAGGCACTCGTACGAACTGCACAGAGAGCCGGATCGGATCAGTATCGGCTCTTACTGTAAGAACTAGTTCAGTATCGGCCCTTACTGTAGGTATCGGTTCAGTATCGGTTCAGTATCGGCTCTTACTGCAGGTATTGGTTCAGTATCGGTTCAGTATCGGCCCTTACTGTAGGTATCGGTTCAGTATCGGTTCATTATCAGCTCTTAGTGTAAGTATTAGTTCAGTATCGGTTCAGTATCGGCTCTTACCTCAGGTATCGGTTCATTATCAGTTCTTACTGCAGGTATCGGTTCAGTATCGGCTCTTACTGCAGGTATTGGTTGAGTATCGGTTCAATATCGGCTCTTATTGCAGGTATCGGTTCAGTATCGGCTCTAACTGCAGGTATCGGTTGAGTATCGGTTGAGTATCGGCTCTTACTGCAGGTATCGGTTGAGTATCGGTTCAGTATCGGCTCTTACTGCAGGTATCAGTTCAGTATCGGTCCAGTATCGGCTCTTACTGCAGGTATCAGTTCAGTATCGGTTCAGTATCGGCTCTTGCTGCAGGTATCGGTTCAGTATCGGTTCAGTATCGGCTCTTACTGCAGGTATCGGTTGAGTATCGGTCCAGTATCGGCTCTTACTGCAGGTATCAGTTCAGTATCGGTTCAGTATCGGTTCAGTATCGGTTCAGTATCGGCTGTTACTGCAGGTATCGGTTCAGTATCGGTTCAGTATCGGTTCAGTATCGGTTCAGTATCGGTTCAGTATCGGCTCTTACTGCAGGTATCGGTTGAGTATCGGTTCAGTATCGGCTCTTACTGCAGGTATCGGTTCAGTATCGGTCCAGTATCGGCTCTTACTGCAGGTATCGGTGCAGCTCCCTCCATGAACATCTGGACCAGTGGTATCTGTAGAACGAGGCCTGGACCTGAGGAGACATGATGCTCCCGAGGGTCACGTCGTCCTCACAGTCGTTGGCCTCGCCGTCATGCTCCATCCCCAGACTACATACAAACAACACGGAACATTAACATACTAAAAACATGCTCCATCCCCAGACTACATACACACAACACGGAACATTAACATACTAAAAACATGCTCCATCCCCAGACTACATACAAACAACACGGAACATTAACATACTAAAAACATGCTCCATCCCCAGACTACATACAAACAACACAGAACATTAACATACTAAAAACATGCTCCATCCCCAGACTACATACATACAACACGGGACATTAACATACTAAAAACATGCTCCATCCCCAGACTACATACAAACAACACGGAACATGAACGTATTAAACATGACGTAAATGATCTCACACGTGGCCGGTCTCGTGGGCTGCGGTGAACGCCGACGAGAACCCGTCATCCATGACCAAAACACAGGAGCGAATCAGCTGACACATCCCAGTGACCGGGGCGTATCCTAAAACATGTAAAACAGGAGAATCAGCTGACACATCCCAGTGACCGGGGCGTATCCTAAAACATGTAAAACAGGAGAATCAGCTGACACATCCCAGTGACCGGGGCGCATCCTAAAACATGTACAACAGGAGAATCAGCTGACACCTCCCAACCAAACAAAAACTCAACAACTCGTCAGACCCTCAGACCCTCAGACTCTCAGACCCTCAGACTCTCAGACCCTCAGACCCTCAGACTCTCAGACCCTCAGACTCTCAGACCCTCAGACCCTCAGACTCTCAGACCCTCAGACCCTCAGACCCTCAGACTCTCAGACCCTCAGACTCTCAGACCCTCAGACCCTCAGACTCTCAGACCCTCAGACCCTCAGACTCTCAGACTCTCAGACCCTCAGACCCTCAGACCCTCAGACTCTCAGACCCTCAGACTCTCAGACTCTCAGTCCCTCAGACCCTCAGACCCTCAGACTCTCAGACTCTCAGACTCTCAGACTCTCAGACCCTCAGTCCCTCAGTCCCTCAGACCCTCAGACCCTCAGACCCTCAGACTCTCAGTCCCTCAGACTCTCAGACTCTCAGACCCTCAGACCCTCAGACTCTCAGTCCCTCAGACTCTCAGACCCTCAGACCCTCAGACTCTCAGTCCCTCAGTCCCTCAGACTCTCAGACTCTCAGACCCTCAGTCCCTCAGACTCTCAGACTCTCAGACCCTCAGACCCTCAGACCCTCAGACTCTCAGACCCTCAGACCCTCAGTCCCTCAGTCCCTCAGTCCCTCAGACCCTCAGTCCCTCAGACCCTCAGACCCTCAGACCTCAGACCCTCAGACCCTCAGCTCAGACCCTCAGACCTGGTCTTACCCTGCATGCCTGATGGTCCAAACTCCTGGCGGCTCAGGTAGAGGGTGTGGTCGTGCTGAAGCTCCGCCCTCTGCTCGCGCTGATGCAGGAAGGACCAGGTGCAGACGTTCTCCAGGCTCTTCTGGGCGTTCCCCACCGACACCAGCTCCTGGGACTGAGACCAGACCAGGCGGGTCAGAACCACCAGTGAGAGTCGCTCAGAAGGACGGCACAGTGAAGGTAGAAGCTCCAGAACCTCCTGCTCAGGGGGAGAACTGTGACTCTGAAGAACTATGTGACTCTGAAGAACTATGTGACTCTGAAGGACTATGTGACTCTGAAGGACTATGTGACTCTGAAGAACTATGTGACTGAAGAACTATGTGACTCTGAAGCACTATGTGACTCTGAAGGACTATGTGACTCTGAAGGACTATGTGACTCTGAAGGACTATGTGACTCTGAAGGACTATGTGACTGAAGAACTATGTGACTCTGAAGGACTATGTGACTCTGAAGGACTATGTGACTCTGAAGGACTATGTGACTGAAGAACTATGTGACTCTGAAGAACTATGTGACTCTGAAGGACTATGTGACTCTGAAGAACTATGTGACTGAAGAACTATGTGACTCTGAAGAACTATGTGACTCTGAAGGACTATGTGACTCTGAAGGACTATGTGACTCTGAAGGACTATGTGACTCTGAAGAACTATGTGACTCTGAAGAACTATGTGACTCTGAAGCACCATGTGACTCTGAAGGACTATGTGACTGAAGGACTATGTGACTGAAGGACTATGTGACTCTGAAACACTATGTGACTCTGAAGCACCATGTGACTCTGAAGGACTATGTGACTGAAGGACTATGTGACTCTGAAACACTATGTGACTGAAGGACTATGTTACTCTGAAGGACTATGTGACTCTGAAGCACCATGTGACTCTGAAGGACTATGTGACTGAAGGACTATGTGACTCTGAAACACTATGTGACTCTGAAGCACCATGTGACTCTGAAGGACTATGTGACTGAAGGACTATGTGACTCTGAAGCACCATGTGACTCTGAAGGACTATGTGACTCTGAAGCACCATGTGACTCTGAAGGACTATGTGACTCTGAAGCACCATGTGACTCTGAAGGACTATGTGACTCTGAAGCACCATGTGACTCTGAAGGACTATGTGACTCTGAAACACTATGTGACTGAAGGACTATGTGACTCTGAAGCACCATGTGACTCTGAAGGACTATGTGACTGAAGGACTATGTGACTCTGAAACACTATGTGACTGAAGGACTATGTGACTCTGAAGGACTATGTGACTCTGAAGCACCATGTGACTGAAGGACTATGTGACTCTGAAGCACCATGTGACTCTGAAACACTATGTGACTGAAGGACTATGTGACTCTGAAACACTATGTGACTGAAGGACTATGTGACTCTGAAGCACCATGTGACTCTGAAGCACCATGTGACTCTGAAGGACTATGTGACTCTGAAGCACCATGTGACTCTGAAGGACTATGTGACTCTGAAGCACCATGTGACTCTGAAGGACTATGTGACTCTGAAGCACCATGTGACTCTGAAGGACTATGTGACTCTGAAACACTATGTGACTGAAGGACTATGTGACTCTGAAGCACCATGTGACTCTGAAGGACTATGTGACTGAAGGACTATGTGACTCTGAAACACTATGTGACTGAAGGACTATGTGACTCTGAAGGACTATGTGACTCTGAAGCACCATGTGACTGAAGGACTATGTGACTCTGAAGCACCATGTGACTGAAGGACTATGTGACTCTGAAGCACCATGTGACTGAAGCACCATGTGACTCTGAAGCACCATGTGACTGAAGCACCATGTGACTCTGAAGCACCATGTGACTGAAGCACCATGTGACTCTGAAGCACCATGTGACTCTGAAGCACCATGTGACTCTGAAGCACCATGTGACTCTGAAGAACTGAGACTTCAAGAAGCTCAAAGAAGCTCCTCTGTCCCAGATGTTTTGATTGAAATAGTTTTTGACTTCAGTAAATATGACCTCCTAATGCTGCAGATTCAACAAATGACCATCTTCAGTTCATTACAAGCTTTAAAATGTGTTGAAACCATGAGTTGCAGAATCATCTGGACAGCAGATTTTGAGTTTTTTACAATATTTATTTTTGACATAAATCCTGTTTTCACTGGAGGTTTTTTCAGCCACATTTAAATGATCCTCAGTCACAGACGTGAACATTAGACTGACTCTCATTCAGTCGACTGTTTAGGTAATCAGAGAAAATGTCATTTGCATAATTATTTGGAACGCAGTGTAGTGTTTGCAGTAGTAATATTTGCAGTAGTAGTATTTGTAGTGATAGTATTAGTAGTAGTATCTTCACACCTTGGTCGGAGAGAGCAGGACGATCTGCACCAGGACGATGTTGATGTTTGCTCCGAGCGACGGCTCCTGGTAGATCTCATTCACCTAAACACAAACAACAAACAACAACAACAACAATATACTATTACATGTGTTATATATACTATACTATTACATGTGTTATATATACTACTGCAGTATTATATATAATGTTACATGTATTATATATACTATTACATGTGTTATATATACTATTACATGTGTTATATATACTATTACATGTGTTATATATACTATTACATGTGTTATATATACTACTGCAGTATTATATATACTATTACATGTGTTATTTATACTATTACATGTGTTATATACTATTACATGTGTTATATATACTATTACATGTGTTATATATACTATTACATGTGTTATATATACTACTGCAGTATTATATATACTATTACATGTGTTATTTATACTATTACATGTACTATATATACTATTACATGTGTTATATATACTACTGCAGTATTATATATACTATTACATGTGTTATTTATACTATTACATGTGTTATATACTATTACATGTGTTATATATACTATTACATGTGTTATATATACTATTACATGTACTATATATACTATTACATGTGTTATATATACTATTACATGTACTATATATACTATTACATGTGTTATATATACTATTACATGTGTTATATATACTATTACATGTGTTATATATACTATTACATGTATTATATATACTATTGCAGTATTATATATACTATTACATGTGTTATATATACTATTACATGTACTATATATACTATTACATGTGTTATATATACTATTACATGTGTTATATATACTATTACATGTGTTATATATACTATTACATGTGTTATATATACTATTACATGTGTTATATATACTATTACATGTGTTATATATACTATTACATGTATTATATATACTATTACATGTGTTATATACTATTACATGTGTTATATATACTATTACATGTGTTATATATACTACTGCAGTATTATATATACTATTACATGTGTTATATATACTATTACATGTATTATATATACTTACATGTGTTATATATACTATTACATGTGTTATATATACTATTACATGTGTTATATATACTATTACATGTACTATATATACTATTACATGTGTTATATATACTATTACATGTGTTATATATACTATTACATGTGTTATATATACTATTACATGTATTATATATACTATTGCAGTATTATATATACTATTACATGTGTTATATATACTATTACATGTACTATATATACTATTACATGTGTTATATATACTATTACATGTGTTATATATACTATTGCAGTATTATATATACTATTACATGTGTTATATATACTATTACATGTACTATATATACTATTACATGTGTTATATATACTATTACATGTGTTATATATACTATTACATGTGTTATATATACTACTGCAGTATTATATATACTATTACATGTGTTATTTATACTATTACATGTGTTATATACTATTACATGTGTTATATATACTATTACATGTGTTATATATACTATTACATGTACTATATATACTATTACATGTGTTATATATACTATTACATGTACTATATATACTATTACATGTGTTATATATACTATTACATGTGTTATATATACTATTGCAGTATTATATATACTATTACATGTGTTATATATACTATTACATGTGTTATATATACTATTACATGTGTTATATATACTATTACATGTATTATATATACTATTGCAGTATTATATATACTATTACATGTGTTATATATACTATTACATGTACTATATATACTATTACATGTGTTATATATACTATTACATGTATTATATATACTATTGCAGTATTATATATACTATTACATGTGTTATATATACTATTACATGTGTTATATATACTATTACATGTGTTATATATACTATTACATGTATTATATATACTATTGCAGTATTATATATACTATTACATGTGTTATATATACTATTACATGTACTATATATACTATTACATGTGTTATATATACTATTACATGTGTTATATATACTATTACATGTGTTATATATACTACTGCAGTATTATATATACTATTACATGTGTTATTTATACTATTACATGTGTTATATACTATTACATGTGTTATATATATTATTACATGTGTTATATATACTATTACATGTACTATATATACTATTACATGTGTTATATATACTATTACATGTACTATATATACTATTACATGTGTTATATATACTATTACATGTGTTATATATACTATTACATGTGTTATATATACTATTACATGTATTATATATACTATTGCAGTATTATATATACTATTACATGTGTTATATATACTATTACATGTACTATATATACTATTACATGTGTTATATATACTATTACATGTGTTATATATACTATTACATGTGTTATATATACTACTGCAGTATTATATATACTATTACATGTGTTATTTATACTATTACATGTGTTATATACTATTACATGTGTTATATATACTATTACATGTGTTATATATACTATTACATGTACTATATATACTATTACATGTGTTATATATACTATTACATGTACTATATATACTATTACATGTGTTATATATACTATTACATGTGTTATATATACTATTACATGTACTATATATACTATTACATGTGTTATATATACTATTACATGTGTTATATATACTATTACATGTAGTATATATACTATTACATGTATTATATATACTATTACATGTGTTATATATACTATTACATGTGTTATATATACTATTACATGTGTTATATATACTATTACATGTGTTATATATACTATTACATGTGTTATATATACTATTACATGTGTTATATATACTATTACATGTAGTATATATACTATTACATGTGTTATATATACTATTGTAGTATTATATATACTATTACATGTGTTATATATAGATGTTCTTAGACTGTGTGCAGATGTTTGGACCGTGACCGTGAGGTTCAGGAGCCTGAAAGAGAGGACTTGTGTGGGACACGGGGGGCCTGTCTGAAGTGGAGGTCAGGAGGTCAGTGTGAGGTCAGTTTGAGGTCAGTCTGAGGTCAGGAGGTCAGGAGGTCAGTGTGAGGTCAGTCTGAGGCGTGAGGTCAGTGTGAGGTCAGTGATCAGACGTACGATGTGCATGAAGGTCAGGAGGTATCTCTGGATGTTCTCTCGGCCGTGGAACAGAAGAACGGAGTAATCCACAGCCAGCAGCACCTGGAGGAACCAGGAGGACCAGATGTTCATCTCACACTGTAACCATGTACCTACAGCAACCTCAGCCTCAGAGGAACCCACCTCGATGTGGAAAAGTTCTGCTTCAGTCGACCTGCGTCTCCTCTTCAGAACCTGCGCCGAGTCCCGACCAGAACCAAAACCCAACCCCAGACCAGGCCTCAGACCGGACCAGGAGCCTCGGAGTCTCAGGACGTCAGGACCAAACACTGGACCTGCAGCAGAACCAGGTCAGAACCGGGTTAGAACCAGGTTAGAACCAGGTTAAAAACAGGTCAGAACCAGGTTAGAACTAGGTTAAAACCGGGTCAGACACGGTTTGAGAGGGAAGTGACTTTGTTTTCCCGCCTGAACGCTTTCTGATCCTGTGACCTTTGACCTTTGGCCGTAGAGCTTCTCTCTCACCTCGGAGGAAGTCTGTGGGCAGAGCCTCCTGCTCTGCGTTCTGATTGGCTGGTTGCTGCTGGGCTCTGCTGTGATTGGCCGGTCTGTGGATCACATGGTCCCGCTCCAGGTCTGAGCCGATCTTCAGCAGCGGCTCGATGTAAAAGTCTCCACCAGGGGTCAGTATTACGCCCTCCTACAACAAATCAGAGCGGGTCAAGACACTGAGGGGAGAGAGCGCCCCCTGTGGAGAAACACTGTCTTTAGAAACTTTAGAAAGAGCAGAGGGGAGCGACTGGAGCCCTGTGGTACTCCTGTGGCGGTGCTTTGGAAACAGAATGCTAATGCTAATGGCAGTATGCTAATGCTAACATCAACTATGACCAAATGATTTTTACAGGATTATAGACCAGACATTTGGAAATATCGGTCAAAAATATCGGTCAAAAATATCGGCTGAAAATATCGGTCTTAAATATCTGACAAAAATATCGGTCAAAAATATCGGCTGAAAATATTGGTCTTAAATATCGGTCAAAAATATCGGTCAAAAATATCGGCTAAAAATATTGGTCTTAAATATCGGCCAAAAATATCGGTCAAAAATATCGGCTAAAAATATTGTTCTTAAATATCGGTCAAAAATATCGGCTAAAAATATTGGTCTTAAATATCGGACAAAAATATCGGCTAAAACTATCGGCTAAAAATATTGGTCTTAAATATCGGCCAAAAATATCGGTCAAAAATATCGGCTAAAAATATTGGTCTTAAATATCGGACAAAAATATCGGCTAAAAATATCGGTTGAAAATATTGGTCTTAAATATCTGACAAAAATATCGGTCAAAAATATCGGTCAAAATATCGGTCTTAAATATTGGTCAAAAATATCGGCTAAAAATATTGGTCTTAAATATCGGACAAAAATATCGGCTAAAACTATCGGCTAAAAATATTGGTCTTAAATATCGGCCAAAAATATCGGTCAAAAATATCGGCTAAAAGTATTGGTCTTAAATATCGGACAAAAATATCGGCTAAAAATATCGGTTGAAAATATTGGTCTTAAATATCTGACAAAAATATCGGTCAAAAATATCGGCTAAAAATATCGGTCTTAAATATTGGCCAAAAATATCGGTCAAAAATATCGACTACAAATATCAGTCTTAAATATCGGTCAAAAATATCGGCTGAAAATATTGGTCTTAAATATTGGACAAACAACATGGAAAGAGCAGAGGGGAGAGAGCGCCCCCTGTGGTACTCCTCTGGCGGTGCTTTAGAAACAGAATGCTAATGCTAATGCTAATGGCAGTATGCTAATGTGGAGTGTTAGTAAAGCAGATATAAATAATAATAGATAGTCACCAGTCCGTGATAGTAAATAGATATAAATCATTATAGATAGTCACCAGTCCGTGATAGTAAATAGATATAAATCATAATAGATAGTCACCAGTCCGTGTTAGTAAATAGATATAAATCATAATAGATAGTCACCAGTCCGTGTTAGTAAATAGATATAAATCATAATAGATAGTCACCAGTCCGTGATAGTAAATAGATATAAATCATAATAGATAGTCACCAGTCCGTGTTAGTAAATAGATATAAATAATAATAGATAGTCACCAGTCCGTGTTAGTAAATAGATATAAATCATTATAGATAGTCACCAGTCCGTGATAGTAAATAGATATAAATAATAATAGATAGTCACCAGTCCGTGTTAGTAAATAGATATAAATCATTATAGATAGTCACCAGTCCGTGATAGTAAATAGATATTAATCATAATAGATAGTCACCAGTCCGTGATAGTAAATAGATATAAATCATAATAGATAGTCACCAGTCCGTGATAGTAAATAGATATTAATCATAATAGATAGTCACCAGTCCGTGATAGTAAATAGATATAAATCATTATAGATAGTCACCAGTCCGTGATAGTAAATAGATATAAATCATAATAGATAGTCACCAGTCCGTGATAGTAAATAGATATAAATCATAATAGATAGTCACCAGTCCGTGATAGTAAATAGATATAAATCATAATAGATAGTCACCAGTCCGTGTTAGTAAGTAGATATAAATCATAATAGATAGTCACCAGTCCGTGATAGTAAATAGATATAAATCATAATAGATAGTCACCAGTCCGTGTTAGTAAGTAGATATAAATCATAATAGATAGTCACCAGTCCGTGATAGTAAATAGATATAAATCATAATAGATAGTCACCAGTCCGTGATAGTAAATAGATATAAATCATAATAGATAGTCACCAGTCCGTGATAGTAAATAGATATTAATCATAATAGATAGTCACCAGTCCGTGTTAGTAAATAGATATAAATCATAATAGATAGTCACCAGTCCGTGATAGTAAATAGATATAAATCATAATAGATAGTCACCAGTCCGTGATAGTAAATAGATATAAATCATTAATAGATAGTCACCAGTCCGTGATAGTAAATAGATATAAATCATAATAGATAGTCACCAGTCCGTGTTAGTAAATAGATATAAATCATAATAGATAGTCACCAGTCCGTGTTAGTAAATAGATATAAATCATTAATAGATAGTCACCAGTCCGTGATAGTAAATAGATGTAAATCATAATAGATAGTCACCAGTCCGTGATAGTAAATAGATATAAATCATAATAGATAGTCACCAGTCCGTGATAGTAAATAGATATAAATCATAATAGATAGTCACCAGTCCATGATAGTAAATAGATATAAATCATTATAGATAGTCACCAGTCCGTGATAGTAAATAGATGTAAATCATAATAGATAGTCACCAGTCCGTGATAGTAAATAGATATAAATCATAATAGATAGTCACCAGTCCGTGATAGTAAATAGATATAAATCATAATAGATAGTCACCAGTCCATGATAGTAAATAGATATAAATCATAATAGATAGTCACCAGTCCGTGTTAGTAAATAGATATAAATCATTATAGATAGTCACCAGTCCGTGATAGTAAATAGATGTAAATCATAATAGATAGTCACCAGTCCATGATAGTAAATAGATATAAATCATAATAGATAGTCACCAGTCCGTGATAGTAAATAGATATAAATCATAATAGATAGTCACCAGTCCGTGTTAGTAAATAGATATAAATCATTATAGATAGTCACCAGTCCGTGATAGTAAATAGATATAAATCATAATAGATAGTCACCAGTCCGTGTTAGTAAATAGATATAAATCATTATAGATAGTCACCAGTCCGTGTTAGTAAATAGATATAAATCATAATAGATAGTCACCAGTCCGTGATAGTAAATAGATATAAATCATAATAGATAGTCACCAGTCCGTGTTAGTAAATAGATATAAATCATTAATAGATAGTCACCAGTCCGTGATAGTAAATAGATATAAATCATAATAGATAGTCACCAGTCCGTGTTAGTAAATAGATATAAATCATTAATAGATAGTCACCAGTCCGTGTTAGTAAATAGATATAAATCATAATAGATAGTCACCAGTCCGTGTTAGTAAATAGATATAAATCATTATAGATAGTCACCAGTCCGTGATAGTAAATAGATATAAATCATTATAGATAGTCACCAGTCCGTGTTAGTAAATAGATATAAATCATTAATAGATAGTCACCAGTCCGTGATAGTAAATAGATATAAATCATTATAGATAGTCACCAGTCCGTGTTAGTAAATAGATATAAATCATAATAGATAGTCACCAGTCCGTGTTAGTAAATAGATATAAATCATAATAGATAGTCACCAGTCCGTGTTAGTAAATAGATATAAATCATTAATAGATAGTCACCAGTCCGTGATAGTAAATAGATATAAATCATAATAGATAGTCACCAGTCCGTGATAGTAAATAGATATAAATCATAATAGATAGTCACCAGTCCGTGTTAGTAAATAGATATAAATCATAATAGATAGTCACCAGTCCGTGATAGTAAATAGATATAAATCATTATAGATAGTCACCAGTCCGTGTTAGTAAATAGATATAAATCATAATAGATAGTCACCAGTCCGTGATAGTAAATAGATATAAATCATTATAGATAGTCACCAGTCCGTGATAGTAAATAGATATAAATCATTATAGATAGTCACCAGTCCGTGATAGTAAAGCAGATATAAATCATAATAGATAGTCACCAGTCCGTGATAGTAAATAGATATAAATCATAATAGATAGTCACCAGTCCGTGATAGTAAATAGATATAAATCATAATAGATAGTCACCAGTCCGTGATAGTAAATAGATATAAATCATAATAGATAGTCACCAGTCCGTGATAGTAAATAGATATAAATCATAATAGATAGTCACCAGTCCGTGATAGTAAATAGATATAAATCATAATAGATAGTCACCAGTCCGTGATAGTAAATAGATATATATCATAATAGATAGTCACCAGTCCGCCGCAGACGTTGACGGCAGTGCTGACTCGCGGGTCGTTGGAGGCGTGGCCTGAGTAGAGGCAGTGCTGTTCTGTGATTGGCTCAGACTCGCCTGACTCCTCCCACAGGAGGGTGGCGCCCGGCGCCGTGAGCCGCGTGCTGATTCGCAGATGAAAGTGCAGCTCCGCCCCCTGCAGCGTCAGATTGTAAAACACTTCCTGTGGGAGGGGCCGGGAGGCGGGGCCAGGCAGGGCACGCCCCTCAGAGTCCGTTCTGATTGGACGGATCACGGTGACGTCAGACAGGAAGTGATGTCCTGGCTCTGCAGAGGAAATGACACAACATATATGTTTGGTATCCACGTGTAGCAAGGATGATGATGATGATGATGATGATGATGATGACGCTGTTATCCAAATATGGTCATTTCCTTTGTGGGAGACAGCATGAAGCAGTGATCACATGTGCAGATAAAAACAAACTGATCCAAACAAGGTTAAAATGTCACAAATCTGATCAGTTTTGTCCATTTCGTGCATTTAAATCTGAAACCGTGTTTTTAGATGAAACGTCAAATGAAAGAAAAGTTGAAATGTTTGTTTTCTCTGTTTCCAGCGTCTCGTCCTCGCTGTGGTTTCGCTCAGTGGAATCTCAGACACGTTTCATTTTTCTCTCTTTAGTTTCCGCTGAGTTTGGAATCTGACTCAGATCAATGCAGCTCAAACCCCTCCCCCTTCTGTCCTCTCTTTCTCTCCTCTAACCTCTCTCTCTCTCCTCTCTCTCTCTCCTCTCTCTCTCTCCTCTCTCTCTCTCCTCTCTCTCCTCTCCCTCTCTCTCCTCTCTTTCTCTTCTTCTCTCTCTCCTCTCTCTCTCTCCTCTCTCTCTCTCCTCTCTCTCCTCTCTTTCTCTTCTTCTCTCTCTCCTCTCTCTCTCTCTCCTCTCTCTTCTCTCTCCTCTCTCTCCTCTCTCTCCTCTCTCCTCTCTCTCTCTCCTCTCTCTCCTCTCTCCTCTCTCTCTCTCCTCTCTCTTCTCTTCTTCTCTCACTTCTTGGCTGCACCACCCAAACTCTCCCCCCTCTCTCTCCTCCAGGGCTGGACTGGCCCGGGACTTTTGGGTCAAAACCGGCCCTCCAAAAAAAAAAAAAAAACTGTCATATTCAGTGCAGTAGTCGAGGTGATGAGCAAAACAATAACATTGGCTTGTACTAAAACAGTCTAAGCTACGAATCGAGGACGATAGTTTCATTTTGTTTCTGCTGAATTCAAGCTCACGCCTCAGAGACTCAACACTTTCATCTGTCATTTATAACTTGAAGGAACTTTTATAAAATGACTTAACAATCTTAAAATGTGAGTTCTGTTAATGAAGTTCCACTCGCGACTGCAACACAAATAAACTTCTCAAAACCACATGATCGACTGTGGATGAAGATGAAGCAGAGTTACAGAGGTGTCAGTGAGAACAGAAATCACAAAAAGACAAACATTGTAAATCCTTTCAATGGAAACTAGAAGATTTACAAACTGCACTGACGACGAGTCACCTGACAACTCCCAGCATGCACTTCTTTGCAAACATTTGTCTAAAATGTATAAAAATGGAGGTCTGAGGTTCTGCGGGTCCTGGAGGGAGTTACAATAAACTATTTCCTCTGATATTCACATGAGGGGCATGAGTGTGATGTCCCAGAGGCCCATCGCTCATTATACCAGATTATCTGAACCAGGACTCAAGAAAGGCCACCAGAGGGCGCCACATCCAGAGGGCGTCACATCCAGAGGGCGTCACATCCCTCTAGTGGAGGAGCTGTGTAATTACATACATGTAATGATCGAGATGCTGAAGGCTTTTCCCGTTAACTGTGGGCCGGTGTTAAGGTATTATGGGCCTTATCTCGGCCATGGACGACCACCCCCACCATGGACGACCACCCCCACCATGGACGACCACCCCCACCATGGACGACCACCCTCACCATGGACGACCACCCTCACCATGGACGACCACCCTCACCATGGACGACCACCCTCACCATGGACGACCACCCCCACCATGGACGACCACCCCCACCATGGACGACCACCCTCACCATGGACGACCACCCTCACCATGGACGACCACCCCGACCATGGACGACCACCCCCTCCATGGACGACCACCCCCACCATGGACGACCACCCCCACCATGGACGACCACCCCCACCATGGACGACCACCCCCACCATGGACGACCACCCCCACCATGGACGACCACCCCCACCATGGACGACCACCCCCACCATGGACCCCCACCCCCACCATGGACGACCACCCCCACCATGGACGACCACCCCCACCATGGACGACCACCCCCACCATGGACGACCACCCTCACCATGGACGACCACCCTCACCATGGACGACCACCCTCACCATGGACGACCACCCTCACCATGGACGACCACCCTCACCATGGACGACCACCCCCACCATGGACGACCACCCCCACCATGGACCCCCACCCCCACCATGGACGACCACCCCCACCATGGACGACCACCCCCACCATGGACGACCACCCCCACCATGGACGACCACCCCCACCATGGACGACCAACCCCACCATGGACGACCACCCCCACCATGGACGACCAACCCCACCATGGACGACCACCCCCACCATGGACGACCACCCCCACCATGGACGACCACCCCCACCATGGACGACCAACCCCAAACCACCAACACGAGCCTAAAGTACACTTGTATCTGTGACTAATATAACAAACTAAGAGCAGAAAATGAAACGAGGTTAAATCCCCTTAAAGACGATTGTTTTTATCACATTGTGTTTCTGTTTTAAGCTCCAGAACATGTGAGTGACTGAGTTTTAATGCTGTGTCTGTGGCTGTTTTAGATTTGGGTAAAGCTGCTCGGCCCAGGCGGAGGTTACGAGGTTCAGAGTAATAATATTAAGCTCCAGCTCCAGGGTCTCGACTCCAAACGGAAATGAAAATAAAATCAGCCAGAGCGTTAATGGAAACAGGTCCGACTGCAGAGCCCGAACCTCCAGGTCTCAGAGGAGAGAACCTCATCACAGGCTCTCACAGGCTCTCACAGGCTCTCACAGGCTCTAACAGGCTCTCCCTCACAGGCTCTCCCTCACAGGCTCTCACAGGCTCTCCCTCACAACAGTTAAGGGGGAAAACAATTTGGAGAAAAATCTAAACTTTCTCTAATTATTCAAAAACTACAAATGCTGCATCATGAATATAGTTTATTCCCCTTATTCCGGAGGTTCGCGTGGGCGTCGCCATGAATTGGTCCCGCCCCTTTTCTCCTATGTGTTAACCTGGGGCTGGAGAATCCACATAAAATCAGTCACTACAGGAAAACAAAGCCGTTTTCAGGCCGACAGAGAAACGCTGCAGCGTCGACATGTCGGTGCAAACGAACATCGGACATTTTACACAAATCAATCGACTAAACATCAGGTTTGAGCGGAGAAGATTTCCCCTCGTTCTCCGTTAAAATGAACGGGCTTCGCGCTCGACCGAAGTGTCTGGACAACGAGGAGCCGAGACAACGCAAAAGTGGGCGGGGCGGAATGAGGTGAATATTAAATAATGATACAAAGACATGGGGAGGAGCAAAGTGGTTCAACAGCCCATAAATACAGAAATAATGCTACATGTTAGCATCGGGCTAATGCTAACTATTGCGGCTTCCAAACAAAGCTTATCGCCGCGGAGAGGATATGAGGCTGGGTCCTGTGGCTCAGGCTGTGGTGACAGATACGCTGAGATCCAGAGTTACGTTTCTAGTGCATTTATTGCATTAAAAAAAGGACAAAGCTATAACAGCACATTAAAATGAATATGACAAAATGATGCAAACCAGAAGGATAAACGGACAAAATGACTTATGGAACGGGTGCACACGCCCATGCCCACGTGAGGACCCGCCTCAGAAGCACACACACACGCGCACCGTGCACACACTCACACAGATGCGTCTCCTACACTAACGGTTAGCTAGCGCTAGCTACAACTGCCGTTTTTTCACTTCTACTGAACAATCTGCTGTGAATAAACATCCATATGGGCCTGATTTACACCTGACTTTATTTATGTGATAAATAAGTTCATTTTCCACCAGAAAATGGTTAAAAAGAGGAAAAATGTTGTTTCTCTAAAGGTTCTATTTTCCCCCTCGTCGAAGCCACGCCCCCTTCTATGACCAGATGCGTCTGAATCTGTTACTTTCCTCATGAACCGCGTGTGACCCGTGTGGCCTCATGTTCAGTCAGTCTGATCCATGACGTCGCCACATTCCAGATCTGAGACTGAATCATCTCAGACTCAGATCCTCCAGAGTCAGAACGAACGTGACACAGCTGTGGGTCAGAGGCGCTGATGTGGACCAGCCTGAGGGCGACCTTTGACCCGGAAACACATCACGTGACACAGCTGTGGGTCAGAGGCGCTGATGTGGACCGGCCTGAGCACAGACGACCTTTGACCCGGAAACACATCACGTGACACAGCTGTGGGTCAGAGGCGCTGATGTGGACCAGCCTGAGCACGGACGACCTTTGACCCGGAAACACATCACGTGACACAGCTGTGGGTCAGAGGCGCTGATGTGGACCGGCCTGAGCACGACCTTTGACCCGGAAACACATCACGTGACACAGCTGTGGGTCAGAGGCGCTGATGTGGACCAGCCTGAGGGCGACCTTTGACCCGGAAACACATCACGTGACACAGCTGCGGGTCAGAGGCGCTGATGTGGACCAGCCTGAGCACGACCTTTGACCCGGAAACACATCACGTGACACAGCTGTGGGTCAGAGGCGCTGATGTGGACCAGCCTGAGCACGACCTTTGACCCGGAAACACATCACGTGACACAGCTGTGGGTCAGAGGCGCTGATGTGGACCAGCCTGAGGGCGACCTTTGACCCGGAAACACAAACTACACCAGAACATCAGAGAGCCACGTCTCACTGATCCCGGGTCTGTCTCACTGATCCAGGTCTGTCTCACTGATCCCGGGTCTGTCTCACTGATCCCGGGTCTGTCTCACTGATCCCGGGTCTGTCTCACTGATCCCAGGTCTGTCTCACTGATCCCGGGTCTGTCTCACTGATCCCAGGTCTGTCTCACTGATCCCGGGTCTGTCTCACTGATCCCGGGTCTGTCTCTCTGATCCCGGGTCTGTCTCACTGATCCCGGGTCTGTCTCACTGATCCCGGGTCTGTCTCACTGATCCCAGGTCTGTCTCACTGATCCCAGGTCTGTCTCACTGATCCCGGGTCTGTCTCACTGATCCCAGGTCTGTCTCTCTGATCCCAGGTCTGTCTCTCTGATCCCAGGTCTGTCTCACTGATCCCAGGTCTGTCTCACTGATCCCAGGTCTGTCTCACTGATCCCAGGTCTGTCTCACTGATCCCAGGTCTGTCTCACTGATCCCAGGTCTGTCTCACTGATCCCAGGTCTGTCTCACTGATCCCAGGTCTGTCTCACTGATCCCAGGTCTGTCTCACTGATCCCAGGTCTGTCTCACTGATCCCGGGTCTGTCTCACTGATCCCGGGTCTGTCTCACTGATCCCGGGTCTGTCTCACTGATCCCAGGTCTGTCTCACTGATCCCGGGTCTGTCTCACTGATCCCGGGTCTGTCAGAGCCCGGTGTCTGAACACCAGCAGATTGAGTCACTACATCTGATAAAAGTTCAATAAACTCCGGGAATAAAGTCTTTCTGTGACAAAAACAGAACTCAGAGACAGTGGAATATTTATGATAAATACGAGTCAGAGTCAGCTTATTCGAGAGGAAGCTATCGGTCATTTAACAGCTCCAGCTAAAGTTTAGCAGCTAACGTTAGCATGAAGCTATCGGTCATTTAACAGCTCCAGCTAAAGGTTAGCAGCTAACGTTAGCATGAAGCTATCGGTCATTTAACAGCTCAAGCTAAAGGTTAGCAGCTAATGTTAGCATGAAGCTGTCGGTCATTTAACAGCTCCAGCTAAAGGTTAGCGGCTAACGTTAGCATGAAGCTATCTGTCATTTAACAGCTCCAGCTAAAGGTTAGCGGCTAACCTTAGCATGAAGCTATCGGTCATTTAACTCCAGCTAAAGGTTAGCAGCTAACGTTAGCATGAAGCTATCGGTCATTTAACAGCTCCAGCTAAAGTTTAGCAGCTAACGTTAGCATGAAGCTATCGGTCATTTAACAGCTCCAGCTAAAGGTTAGCAGCTAACGTTAGCATGAAGCTATCGGTCATTTAACAGCTCAAGCTAAAGGTTAGCAGCTAATGTTAGCATGAAGCTGTCGGTCATTTAACAGCTCCAGCTAAAGGTTAGCGGCTAACGTTAGCATGAAGCTATCGGTCATTTAACAGCTCCAGCTAAAGGTTAGCGGCTAACCTTAGCATGAAGCTATCGGTCATTTAACTCCAGCTAAAGGTTAGCAGCTAACGTTAGCATGAAGCTATCGGTCATTTAACAGCTCCAGCTAAAGGTTAGCGGCTAACATTAGCATGAAGCTATCGGTCATTTAACTCCAGCTAAAGGTTAGCGGCTAACGTTAGCATGAAGCTATCGGTCATTTAACAGCTCAAGCTAAAGGTTAGCGGCTAACATTAGCATGAAGCTATCGGTCATTTAACAGCTCAAGCTAAAGGTTAGCGGCTAACGTTAGCATGAAGCTATCGGTCATTTAACAGTTAAAGCTAAAGGTTAGCAGCTAACGTTAGCATGAAGCTATCGGTCATTTAACAGCTCCAGCTAAAGTTTAGCAGCTAACGTTAGCATGAAGCTATCGATCATTTAACAGCTCCAGCTAAAGGTTAGCAGCTAACGTTAGCATGACGCTATCGGTCATTTAACAGCTCAAGCTAAAGGTTAGCGGCTAACGTTAGCATGAAGCTATCAGTCATTTAACAGCTAAAGCTAAAGGTTAGCAGCTAACGTTAGCATGAAGCTATCGGTCATTTAACAGCTCCAGCTAAAGGTTAGCAGCTAACGTTAGCATGAAGCTATCTGTCATTTAACAGCTCCAGCTAAAGGTTAGCAGCTAACGTTAGCATGAAGCTATCGGTCATTTAACAGCTCTAGCTAAAGGTTAGCGGCTAACGTTAGCATGAAGCTATCGGTCATTTAACAGCTCCAGCTTAAGGTTAGTGGCTAACGTTAGCATGAAGCTATCGGTCATTTAACAGGTCCAGCTAAAGGTTAGCAGCTAACGTTAGCATGAAGCTATCGGTCATTTAACAGCTCCAGCTAAAGGTTAGCAGCTAACGTTAGCATGAAGCTATCGGTCATTTAACAGCTCTAGCTAAAGGTTAGCGGCTAACGTTAGCATGAAGCTATCTGTCATTTAACAGCTCCAGCTAAAGGTTAGCAGCTAACGTTAGCATGAAGCTATCGGTCATTTAACAGCTCAAGCTAAAGGTTAGCGGCTAACATTAGCATGAAGCTATCGGTCATTTAACAGCTCTAGCTAAAGGTTAGCGGCTAACGTTAGCATGAAGCTATCGGTCATTTAACAGCTCCAGCTTAAGGTTAGTGGCTAACGTTAGCATGAAGCTATCGGTCATTTAACAGCTCTAGCTAAAGGTTAGCGGCTAACGTTAGCATGAAGCTATCGGTCATTTAACAGCTCCAGCTTAAGGTTAGTGGCTAACGTTAGCATGAAGCTATCGGTCATTTAACAGGTCCAGCTAAAGGTTAGCAGCTAACGTTAGCATGAAGCTATCGGTCATTTAACAGCTCCAGCTAAAGGTTAGCAGCTAACGTTAGCATGAAGCTATCGGTCATTTGACAGCTCCAGCTAAAGGTTAGCAGCTAACGTTAGCATGAAGCTATCGGTCATTTGACAGCTCCAGCTAAAGGTTAGCAGCTAACGTTAGCATGAAGCTATCGGTCATTTAACAGCTCAAGCTAAAGGTTAGCGGCTAACATTAGCATGAAGCTATCGGTCATTTAACAGCTCAAGCTAAAGGTTAGCGGCTAACGTTAGCATGAAGCTATCGGTCATTTAACAGCTCCAGCTAAAGGTTAGCGGCTAACGTTAGCATGAAGCTATCGGTCATTTAACAGCTCCAGCTAAAGGTTAGCAGCTAGCGTTAGCATGAAGCTATCGGTCATTTAACAGCTCCAGCTAAAGGTTAGCAGCTAACGTTAGCATGAAGCTATCGGTCATGTGTTTAGTTCACAGACCTGTCTCTATCAGGCTCTTCTCCCACTCTCCCAGTGCATTGTGGTCTATATTGACCCGTTTAGTGACCATCGATGCTCACTACTTTTCCAGATGCATTGTGGGAAATTTCGAGTGGACGACTTTTTTCTCTCTGGACATTCGGACACCCCTACAAAATGGCGTGAGCACAATATAGGGACTAGTGTGGACATTCCGCCTCTCACCTGTGCGGGCGGAGTCTCCTGTGTGGGCGGAGTCTCCTGTGCGGGCGGAGTCTCCTGTGTGGGCGGAGTCTCCTGTGCGGGCGGAGTCTCCTGTGTGGGCGGAGTCTCCTGTGCGGGCGGAGTCTCCTGTGCGGGTGGAGTCTCCGGTGTGGGCGGAGTCTCCTGTGTGGGCGGAGTCTCCTGTGTGGGCGGAGTCCAGCGCAGATGTCGGTTTGATCTGAAGAAACATCAGTCCCAAACAGAGCAGCGCCGTCGCCGTGGAAACACGCCACCGAGCCATGACGAGGTCACTGAGGAGGTCACTGAGGAGGTCACTGAGGAGGTCACTGAGGAGGTCACTGAGGAGGTCACTGAGGTCCTGAGGTCCTGCAGGTCCTTCAGATGAAAGTACAAATCTGTGGATTAATTTCCCTCGGGTCAGGTCAGAGGAGCCACATGTTTGAATCGACCAATCACAGCCTCAGATCAGGTCAGACTCAGGTCAGATCAGGTCAGACTCAGGTCAGATCAGGTCAGATCAGGTCAGACTCAGGTCAGATCAGGTCAGACTCAGGTCAGATCAGGTCAGACTCAGGTCAGACTCAGGTCAGATCAGATCAGGTCAGACTCAGGTCAGACTCAGGTCAGACTCAGGTCAGACTCAGGTCAGATCAGGTCAGACTCAGGTCAGATCAGATCAGGTCAGACTCAGGTCAGATCAGGTCAGACTCAGGTCAGATCAGATCAGGTCAGACTCAGGTCAGATCAGGTCAGACTCAGGTCAGACTCAGGTCAGATCAGGTCAGACTCAGGTCAGACTCAGGTCAGATCAGGTCAGACTCAGACTCAGGTCAGACTCAGGTCAGATCAGGTCAGATCAGGTCAGTTCTGGAGGTAAACCTTTACGCTTTAGGTTCTTGTCTGCAGCACAGTCTGATCCAGGCCAGGTCCACGGGGGAGTCCTCACTCAGACTCAGAGATAATCATGCTCACAGTCTGGATTAGTCCCGGTTTGGTCCTGGTTTGGTCCCGGTTCAGTCCTGGTTTACTCCCGGTTTGGTCCTGGTTTAGTCCTGGTTTAGTCCCGGTTCAGTCCTGGTTTACTCCTGGTTTACTCCTGGTTCAGTCCTGGTTCAGTCCTGGTTTACTCCCGGTTCAGTCCTGGTTTACTCCTGGTTTACTCCTGGTTTGGTCCTGGGTTAGTCCTGGTTCAGTCCCGGTTTGGTCCCGGTTTAGTCCAGTGCAGTCCTGTTCATAAATCCAGTTTTCCGAGTCCAGTTCCAGCTCGGTCCTGTTTTTTTCCGGGTTTAGATCCAGAATATTCCTGGTTCTGGTTCTTCATAAACAGTGGATGAGACACATGTGCAGAAACCGACAGAGCCTGACCTCACTCTGCCCCCCCCCTCCCTCCCTCCTCCTTCCCTCCCCCTCTGTCTCTCTCTTCTCTTTCCAAACCCTCCCTCTCTCCCTCCTGTCCGGCCTGATCTCTCTCTCTCCTCGTTTGCTCCCTCCCTCCCCCTCTCCCCCCCCTCCTCCCCTGTCTCTCCCTCCTGTCCAGCCTGATCTCCTCCTCCCTCTGTCTCGTTCTGTCTCTAAACGTTAACCCTCTCAGCTCCAGCTCGGCCTCCATGTCACTTTATCTTCTCATGTTTAAAGAGGGGGTGTTCTGCTTTAAAGAGGGGGTGTTCTGCTTTAAAGAGGGCGTGTTCTGCTTTAAAGAGGGGGTGTTCTGCTTTAAAGAGGGCGTGTTCTGCTTTAAAGAGGGGGTGTTCTGCTTTAAAGAGGGGGTATTCTGCTTTTGTCAGCCCCATAGCACCAGTCTATATCTCACTACAATGATGACAAACCTTCTGCTGGTCTGTAAATGCAGTAAATTAGAATAACTGCCTTGTATAAAATGTCTCTCTCAAAATGGCTGTAGTGAATGTCTTGAAATAGGCCTCTGTCTCTTTAAGAACCTCTGAGCCTTTAGACACGCCCCCTCCACACGCTGTCTGTGGCATCAGTGGGGAGGGGGTTCTGCTGAGGAGCAGTGGTTGGTTACTCGGCTGGTGACCAAAGCTCGGAGGCGTCTCCAGGAGGTGGGGGCGTTCCTAGGAGGACTCAGGCAAACCTATCCCTAAAATGGCCGCCATCAGAGTTTTTACAGATTACTCAGAAATACGTGAATGTGCCAAGGCAACACTTCAGCCATGTTTTTAATGAGGGACTGACAGAATAACACGATGGATAATACCCCCCCTTTAATGTTTGCTCTTCAGACCAGACGCCATGAGCGACAGTTAAACTTTAGGAGAAAAATAAACTTTATTTCATTTGGTTTCCAGTTGAAATGTATAGATTCTTAAGTTTGTCAGTTTTGATACGAACGTATGATGAAACCGTCCCACAAACCCTCCTGACCCACTTTGTTCTGATTCTTCTGAACATCAGGCTCATGTTCCTGAGGGAATCATCTGACCTGAGATCAGACCTGAGACCAAGTGCATTTTCTTCGCTTTACCCAAATCTAAGCTTCTCACAGCCTACAGGCCAGTGCCTCATTTGAAAGCTAAGGTCTACAAGAACACAGTGAAACAGTGAGGAGTCTTTTATTAAACACATTTAAACAGAACATAATAATAATAATAATAATAGATTTATTTATGCTGCGCGAGGCTGTTCAGCGCCGACGCCACTTCATCACATGACATGTTCTCCACCGCCACGCTGCGCTCCACGCCACGCCCTAAAAACACAAGTACACATTATATATATATATATACACACGCTGCGCTCCACGCCACGCCCTAAAAACATACAAGTACACATTATATATATATATATATATATACACACGCTGCGCTCCACGCCGCGCCCTAAAAACACATACAAATACACATTATATATATATATATATATATACACACGCTGCGCTCCACGCCACGCCCTAAAAACACAAGTACACATTATATATAAATATATATATATATATACACACGCTGCGCTCCACGCCACGCCCTGCAAACACATACAAGTACACATTTATATATATATATACACGCTGCGCTCCGTGGCGTATCGACCCCTGACCCTGAACATCGTAAATAAAGCGTATTTACCGTATCTGACCCTGAACATCTTAAATAAAGCGTATTTACCGTATCTGACCCTGAACATCGTAAATAAAGCGTATTTACCGTATCTGACCTGAACATCGTAAATAAAGCGTATTTACCGTATCTGACCCTGAACATCGTAAATAAAGCGTATTTACCGTATCTGACCTGAACATCGTAAATAAAGCGTATTTACCGTATCTGACCCTGAACATCGTAAATAAAGCGTATTTACCGTATCTGACCCTGAACATCGTAAATAAAGCGTATTTACCGTATCTGACCTGAACATCTTAAATAAAGCGTATTTACCGTATCTGACCCTGAACATCGTAAATAAAGCGTATTTACCGTATCTGACCCTGAACATCGTAAATAAAGCGTATTTACCGTATCTGACCTGAACATCGTAAATAAAGCGTATTTACCGTATCTGACCCAGAACATGGTAAATAAAGTGTATTTACCGTATCTGACCCAGAACATGGTAAATAAAGTGTATTTACCGTATCTGACCTGAACATCGTAAATAAAGTGTATTTACCGTATCTGACCCAGAACATGGTAAATAAAGTGTATTTACCGTATCTGACCTGAACATCATAAATAAAGCGTATTTACCGTATCTGACCTGAACATCATAAATAAAGCGTATTTACCGTATCTGGCCCAGAACATGGTAAATAAAGTGTATTTACCGTATCTGACCTGAACATCATAAATAAAGTGTATTTACCGTATCTGACCTGAACATCGTAAATAAAGTGTATTTACCGTATCTGACCCAGAACATCGTAAATAAAGTGTATTTACCGTATCTGACCCAGAACATGGTAAATAAAGTGTATTTACCGTATCTGACCTGAACATCATAAATAAAGTGTATTTACCGTATCTGACCTGAACATCGTAAATAAAGTGTATTTACCGTATCTGACCTGAACATCATAAATAAAGCGTATTTACCGTATCTGGCCCAGAACATGGTAAATAAAGCGTATTTACCGTATCTGACCTGAACATCGTAAATAAAGTGTATTTACCGTATCTGACCTGAACATCATAAATAAAGCGTATTTACCGTATCTGGCCCAGAACATGGTAAATAAAGCGTATTTACCGTATCTGACCTGAACATCGTAAATAAAGCGTATTTACCGTATCTGACCCTGAACATCGTAAATAAAGTGTATTTACCGTATCTGACCCTGAACATCGTAAATAAAGTGTATTTACCGTATCTGACCTGAACATCGTAAATAAAGTGTATTTACCGTATCTGGCCCAGAACATCATAAATAAAGTGTATTTACCGTATCTGACCTGAACATGGTAAATAAAGCGTATTTACCGTATCTGACCCTGAACATCGTAAATAAAGTGTATTTACCGTATCTGACCTGAACATGGTAAATAAAGCGTATTTACCGTATCTGACCTGAACATCATAAATAAAGCGTATTTACCGTATCTGGCCTGAACATGGTAAATAAAGCGTATTTACCGTATCTGACCTGAACATCGTAAATAAAGTGTATTTACCGTATCTGACCCTGAACATCGTAAATAAAGTGTATTTACCGTATCTGACCCTGAACATCGTAAATAAAGTGTATTTACCGTATCTGACCCAGAACATGGTAAATAAAGTGTATTTACCGTATCTGACCTGAACATCGTAAATAAAGTGTATTTACCGTATCTGACCTGAACATCATAAATAAAGTGTATTTACCGTATCTGACCCTGAACATCGTAAATAAAGTGTATTTACCGTATCTGGCCCAGAACATGGTAAATAAAGCGTATTTACCGTATCTGACCTGAACATCGTAAATAAAGTGTATTTACCGTATCTGACCTGAACATCATAAATAAAGCGTATTTACCGTATCTGGCCCAGAACATGGTAAATAAAGCGTATTTACCGTATCTGACCTGAACATCGTAAATAAAGCGTATTTACCGTATCTGACCCTGAACATCGTAAATAAAGTGTATTTACCGTATCTGACCCTGAACATCGTAAATAAAGTGTATTTACCGTATCTGACCTGAACATCGTAAATAAAGTGTATTTACCGTATCTGACCTGAACATCATAAATAAAGCGTATTTACCGTATCTGGCCTGAACATGGTAAATAAAGCGTATTTACCGTATCTGGCCCAGAACATCATAAATAAAGTGTATTTACCGTATCTGACCTGAACATGGTAAATAAAGCGTATTTACCGTATCTGACCCTGAACATCGTAAATAAAGTGTATTTACCGTATCTGACCCAGAACATGGTAAATAAAGCGTATTTACCGTATCTGACCTGAACATGGTAAATAAAGCGTATTTACCGTATCTGACCTGAACATCGTAAATAAAGTGTATTTACCGTATCTGACCCAGAACATGGTAAATAAAGTGTATTTACCGTATCTGACCTGAACATCAAAAATAAAGTGTATTTACCGTATCTGACCTGAACATCGTAAATAAAGTGTATTTACCGTATCTGACCTGAACATCGTAAATAAAGTGTATTTACCGTATCTGACCCAGAACATGGTAAATAAAGTGTATTTACCGTATCTGACCTGAACATCGTAAATAAAGTGTATTTACCGTATCTGACCTGAACATCGTAAATAAAGTGTATTTACCGTATCTGACCTGAACATCATAAATAAAGTGTATTTACCGTATCTGACCCAGAACATGGTAAATAAAGTGTATTTACCGTATCTGACCTGAACATCATAAATAAAGCGTATTTACCGTATCTGGCCCAGAACATGGTAAATAAAGCGTATTTACCGTATCTGACCTGAACATCATAAATAAAGTGTATTTACCGTATCTGACCTGAACATCATAAATAAAGTGTATTTACCGTATCTGACCCAGAACATGGTAAATAAAGTGTATTTACCGTATCTGACCTGAACATCATAAATAAAGTGTATTTACCGTATCTGACCTGAACATCGTAAATAAAGTGTATTTACCGTATCTGACCTGAACATCATAAATAAAGCGTATTTACCGTATCTGGCCCAGAACATGGTAAATAAAGCGTATTTACCGTATCTGACCTGAACATCGTAAATAAAGTGTATTTACCGTATCTGACCTGAACATCGTAAATAAAGTGTATTTACCGTATCTGACCCTGAACATCGTAAATAAAGTGTATTTACCGTATCTGACCCTGAACATCGTAAATAAAGTGTATTTACCGTATCTGACCTGAACATCGTAAATAAAGTGTATTTACCGTATCTGACCTGAACATCATAAATAAAGCGTATTTACCGTATCTGACCTGAACATCGTAAATAAAGTGTATTTACCGTATCTGACCTGAACATCATAAATAAAGCGTATTTACCGTATCTGACCTGAACATGGTAAATAAAGCGTATTTACCGTATCTGACCCTGAACATCGTAAATAAAGTGTATTTACCGTATCTGACCCTGAACATCGTAAATAAAGTGTATTTACCGTATCTGGCCCAGAACATGGTAAATAAAGCGTATTTACCGTATCTGGCCCAGAACATGGTAAATAAAGCGTATTTACCGTATCTGACCTGAACATCGTAAATAAAGCGTATGTACCGTATCTGACCCTGAACATCGTAAATAAAGCGTATGTACCGTATCTGACCCTGAACATCGTAAATAAAGCGTATTTACCGTATCTGACCCTGAACATCGTAAATAAAGCGTATTTACCGTATCTGACCCTGAACATCGTAAATAAAGCGTATTTACCGTATCTGACCCTGAACATCGTAAATAAACCGTATTTACCGTATCTGACCCTGAACATCATAAATAAAGCGTATTTACCGTATCTGACCCTGAACATCGTAAATAAAGCGTATGTACCGTATCTGACCCTGAACATCGTAAATAAAGCGTATGTACCGTATCTGACCCTGAACATCGTAAATAAAGCGTATTTACCGTATCTGACCCTGAACATCGTAAATAAAGCGTATTTACCGTATCTGACCCTGAACATCGTAAATAAAGCGTATTTACCGTATCTGACCCTGAACATCGTAAATAAAGCGTATTTACCGTATCTGACCCTGAACATCGTAAATAAAGCGTATTTACCGTATCTGGCCCTGAACATCGTAAATAAAGCGTATTTACCGTATCTGGCCCACAGCGTGGCCCTGACCCCGGAGCACTCCCGGATCAGGATGGGGAAGTCTGGGTTCAGCGTCTTCAGAGTCACGTAATGCTGCTCCACAAAGTCCCTGCAACAGAAACATCATTTACCTGGATTTACCTGGATTTACAGCTTTATAAAAGCCAGAAACGAGTCACAGTCAAAGTGTTTGTTCAGAGTTTGGTTCATGGATGTCGTAACTTTACACACGAAGAAGGACATTCACTTCTGTCCAGTAACTTTAATAATATAAACATGAAGAGCCCGGGGTTAGCTCTGGGGTTAGCTCCGGGGTTAGCTCTGTTGTTAGCCGTTAGCCGCTAACCCGGTTCATTCTAACGGCATTAGCATTAGCCTGTTAGCTGCCCGCAGGTTACCGGCTCTTCCTGCCCGTGCCCCCCCCCGCCTGAGGCTCGCCCCCCCCGGCCGCACAGACCCACCTGGCCCCCTGGCTCCCCGCGCAGCTCTGGCTCAGGTGAACTCGCACCTCCCGCAGGTTTTTGCCCAAACTGGAGCCGAGAGTCCGGACCACAGAGGCCGCCATGTTGTCTCTGTGAAGGACGGGTCTTACTCTGCGGTGAGAGAGGAGAGAGGGCGCCTCTACGGGAGACACGGGGAACTGCGGGCCCTCACTTTACCTTACCCTGACCCCCGGGCGCAACCGAGCTTTACCCAAATCTAAAAGCTTAACCTCTAAACTCCCACCTGAACCGAGAGGATCTTTTTACTCGCGTCATCACATTTTTTTCCATCATTTTTTTGTTGGTTATTCAACTCATTTTTGTAACTTTTTTGTCTTTTTTTGTCACATTTTTCGTCAATTTCTTGTGACATTTTTGCCACTTTTTCATTAATGTTTTCTCACTTTGTGTCACATTTCCATCATTGGGTTTGTCTCAGTTTTGTCATTTTTTCATCACATTTTTATTTTTGTTATTTTTTTTGTCACATTTTTTGTCCATTTTTTTTTTTTCATTTTTTCGTCACTTTTTTGTCATATTTTTGTAAATTTTTTGTCACTTTTTTTTTTTGGGTCATTTTTTTAAATCAATTTCTTGTGACATTTTTGCCACTTTTTCATCAATGTTTTCTCACTTTTTTGTCATATTTCCGTAATTTTTTTTTTATCACATTTTTGTCAAATTTTTGTCATTTTTTCGTCCATTTTTTATCAAATTTTTATCATTTTTTTCACTTTTTCATCAATTTTTCGTGACTTTTTTGTCCCATTTCCATCATTGTTTTCGTCTCAGTTTTGTCGCTATTTTCACAGCTTTTTTCCAGAAGCTTTTAGATTTGGGCAAAGCCAAACTGGAGAAAATGCTCTCGGTTAAGGCTGGTTTTCAGTCTCAGTCTGCCCTGAGTTCGGCTTTACCCAAATCTAAAAGACAAAGCAATAAAGGAATGAAGAGAAATGCCCAAAAGGCCACGAGAGGAAACGATCCGTTCAGATCAGTCACGTGCGTTTTGAATGGTTTCTGAGTGAGTCCCTGTGGGGGAAGTGTCGCCCTCTGGTGGACGGATCTCCTCAGGCTCTAAAGGACCAGGCGGAGATCCACAGGGAAAGGTCTGTTTTTCCACTTCAGCTCCTGCGGTGCCTGGTTTCTCCGCGGAACAGCAGAACAGGCGTTACCGTGGAGACCGTGCAGAGAACTCTGAACACACGGGTCTGAGTCTGCGGGAGGAAAACCCGGAGTAACGTGTACTCGAGTACCTGTTTCAGAGGCAGGATTCCCTCACGGCTGTAATGGAGGAGACCAGGTTTACTCTGACCTCGTGAGCTCCGCCTAAAAAAGCAACAAAAACTTCCAAAGTGCGGAGACAACGCGTCAGAAAGAAGTTGGAATCACTTTTGTAGGTCTCAGCTTTCAAATGGTTCAAGCTGGGATGAGAGGTCAAACATCCGAAAGATAATCCATATTTTTCTGTCCTTATAATTGAGTGAATTTAATTGTCATTTGATCGACTCAGAATCACAGAAAAACAAAAACTACAGAACTGTGAAAACTCCATCCTGTTATTCTGTCACTCCCTCATTAAAAACATGGCTGAAGTGTTGCCTTGGCACATTCACGTATTTCTGAGTAATCTGTAAAAACTCTGATGGCGGCCATTTTAGGGATAGGTTTGCCTGAGTCCTCCTAGGAACGCCCCCACCTCCTGGAGACGCCTCCGAGCTTTGGTCACCAGCCGAGTAACCAACCACTGCTCCTCAGCAGAACCCCCTCCCCACTGATGCCACAGACAGCGTGTGGAGGGGGCGTGTCTAAAGGCTCAGAGGTTCTTAAAGAGACAGAGGCCGATTTCAAGACATTCACTACAGCCATTTTGAAAGAGACATTTTATACAAGGCAGTTATTCTAATTTACTGCATTTACAGACCAACAGAAGGTTTGTCATCATTGTAGTGAGATATAGACTGGTGCTATGGGACTGACAAAAGCAGAACACCCCCTCTTTAAAGCAGAACACCCCCTCTTTAAAGCAGAACACCCCCTCTTTAAAGCAGAACACCCCCTCTTTAAAGCAGAACACCCCCTCTTTAAAGCAGAACACGCCCTCTTTAAAGCAGAACACCCCCTCTTTAAAGCAGAACACCCCCTCTTTAAAGTCCTACAAAATGAAAATCCAACGTCAGGCTTCATGGTTTGTCTTGACACAGATTTTTAGTTTATTATTTATTCAGAAAAGTGCTTTTAAACTAATGACAGGTGTGTAGAATCTCACAAAAGACAAACAAACACAGTTCCTCCGGTGTGTTTGTGTGATACAGCGCGTGCTCCGCTGGGGGGCGCTCTGCTCCGCCGCTGCTCCGCTGGGGGGCGCTCCGCCGCTGCTCTGACGCGCTGGTGCCGCAGAAGAAGAACCCGTTAGCCGCTGCTGTTAGCCTGTTAGCGTTAGCTCCGCGTTAGCTTCGGTTTTGCTGATTTAAAGTGCCCAAACCGAGAGGCTCGAGAGCAGAGCCGTGAGTCCGGGTTTGGACCTGCCCCAGGACCGGAACCATCATGCCTGAGAGTGAGTTTCATCCCTTTGCTTCACACGGGTCTGTGGTTCCGAGGCGTTAGCTTCAGGAGTTAGCCGCCTAGCATCTCTGCAGTGAAAACACAAAGATGTTTCTGTTTTCATCATGTGAGAGTTTATTCTTCTGCACAAACTGAACTCGGACGGTTTAAAACTCACCGGTTCGGTTCAGTTCAGGGGTTTCAGTGTTTTTAATGTTCATGTTTTGGTCCAGTTTGTTCTGAATCTGAACTTTTACCTGAAAACACAGAAAAGAATCCGTTTATTTATCGTGTCTCACATGTGTTTGGTTAAAGTCCGGAGCTGGAAAACAATGAAGGGTCACGTTTATTTACGTTTATATAATGACCAATAACTAGTCCTTTATTGAACCGCTCATTACATTAGTTACATTTACTCAAGTACATGAACTTAGGGAACGTTTACGAGTTACTGTTTTTTCACACAGTGACTGTGACGTCAGGGACACAGATGAAAATAAACCTTTGGCTAATTCTAGTAGAAATGAATTTGCAGAGAGTAAAAATACACACGGACCCTGTGAACCCCTTCATCCAAACACAACAAACCAACCTCAGTTTAAATTATGTTCAAATCATTACATTCTTTAAATATTTCTGCCACATTTATACTAATGTTCATTAAAAGACTTTAACAAAGCTTCATTTAGATGTAAAATAAATGTGTTTTGTGACTTCGTTCTTCATAAAGATTTAAAAGAACAGATTTCCTGTTTTGTTTCTCGTCATTTATGTCGTGACTGAAACATGAATCAGACACAGTTACTCACACAGTACTCGAGTAACATTTCTCCAAGTACTTTTTTACTGTTACTCGAGTAAATATCCTCTGATCATCTCATTTTCATTTTTTCTTTATTTCATTCATTTAAAAATGCAACAGCAGCATTTAGCATGAATGAAAAGGAGCAGAAAGAAGTAAAAAACTTATAACGTCTGACCCTAATCCAGGTCATTTAAATGTTAAACTGTCTCATGCAGCTTCTTTTCTTTTTCTTTTTTTCTTGTCCAAGACATCAAAACACAAAACACAAAATACAAAATACATAAATAAAGTGTATCTGCTCCTCCGCAGTGTCATATTTTTGTAACATTGATAATTTTACAAACTTCTTAAACACATCAATGGACTTAACTTTAACTTTACAATCAAGACTGTTCCACAGAGACTCCTTTGACTGAGAAACATCTTTCCTTTGCTGCCGATGGAAACCTGGGTTTTGTAAAAACCTCAGTACCTTTTAGTTCATATCTGCTTTTTCTCTTATTGAATCTGCTTTGTAAATTATTTGGTAAACTTTCCAGATGAGCTTTATACATGGTTTTTAAAAGGTTAAACTCTACTAATTCACAAAATTTCATCTTTCCTTGTGTTTCAGCCGAGAGTTACTCGAACCCTCTGGCTCCGGAGGGTCATGAGGTGGACGACCATCGCTCCGCGGCGCAGTGAGTCTTTCACCATTACACATATACATATATATATATATATATATATATATAATATCTAACGTCAGGATTAACCCGCGCTGTTGTGTGTTTGTGCAGAGCCAAACTGACCAACGATGACTTCAGGAAACTGCTCATGACCCCGAGAGCGGCGCCGTCCTCCGCCCCGCCCTCATCCAAGTCCAGGACCCATGAGTAAGTCCTTCACTTTATACTTTATACTTTATACTTTATACTTTATACTCTATACTCTGTATATATGGACAAAACCACCGGCCTCTTGCCCAGCGGGGGAGCGCCTTAAAGGACCCGGCCACCGCTGTCCCAGACTGAGACATGTTCTCACCTGAGCTTAGACGAGTTCATGTGTGCCTGTCAGGTCTTTGTGTGTGCGCTCAGTTACGACCAAAGATGTTGTTAGCATTCGGCCTCTCCCAGTGTGTTCCTATGGCTCCAAACGGGGGTGAAGTTAGAAGCGACCGAGCTCTTCAGCAAAGACCAGACAGGTACGGATCAACTCGTCTAAGCTCAGGTCAGAACAGAGCTCAGTGTGGAAGACAGTGAACTGTTCCTTTAAAAGCCCTGGAAATACTGCCAGTGTTTTCATCAAGTGGTCTTTTAATGACATTTGCAGATAATCTTTTCTATTTTATTTTAATCTCTTTATTCATTGAGTTTTTTTCCTTGCTTGTTCTAATTATATTCTCAAAATGAAGTGAATGAAATAAAGGAGGTTCTTACCCTGTAATATCAGCAGGAGGAAAAGGAGCAAAAACGGCTCAGCTGGAATCAAACACCGACACAGACGGTTTAAGGCAGGGGGAGGCAACGTCAGGCCCGGGGGCCAAATCCGGCCCTCCAGCTCAGAACCTCTGGCCCCCAAGATGATTTTGAGAAATATTATTATGCAAATAAGATCAAATACCTGTTAAAGTGTCTAAAAATGTGAGAAATAGTCAGTATTTTACCACCCACATGGTCATATTATATAATGTAAAACAGGGATTCTAGACCCAAAAGTGGGTCGCGGAACTGTTTTCAGTGGGTCGAGTCTAAAGGGAACTTTTATTCAATGTTTCCTTCTGAAACTGCTGAACACAGAGTTCATTATAATGTTTGTTGGGTTGTCTTGATCATGTGTGGGCTGAAGGTCCCGAAGCCGCTTCAGAACCGCTGATGTTAAACATTGGTATTTCCAGACAAAGGTCTTTACTTTCGGCTACAATGGGGAGGTTCGGCCCCGGGCGTTTTGGCCAAGATGAAAATCGGCCTCCACGACGCAAACACTTGCCTCCCCCTGGCAAGGCCGGGGAGGTGTCTTGCCCAAGGACACAACGACAGTGGGCAACCATTCCTCCCCTCTTTAAGCCCTTCTGAGTTTGCAAAGTGAAGAGAGCAGGAACAGTTTTCCAAATGAAATGACTAAGCTCCTCCCCCTCCTCTCCTGATTGGACCTGACGGGCTGGTTCACAGGAAAGGCTCGTCTCATTGGTCAATGCGGGAGGAAACTGAGGGACTTTACAGAAACAATATCTACATCTTTTCACTGACTTCACATCATAATGAGTCACTTTAAGATGACGGTGACTGGGCGTGTTTTGCAGAATGCCCCGGGACTACAACGAGGACGAGGATCCGGCCGCTCGCCGCAGGAAGAAGAAGAGGTACGTTTACGCCGCCACATTCTCGCACTGTAGAGCTGGGTCCTGCTCATCACCGATACCTGAACCATCTTCTGATACCGATACGGAAATATCTGTCGTCTAGAACCAGAAATCTGAACAATATTTTGAAATTGTGGCAATTTTAAAGAGGGCGTGTTCTGCTTTAAAGAGGGGGTGTTCTGCTTTAAAGAGGGCGTGTTCTGCTTTAAAGAGGGGGTGTTCTGCTTTAAAGAGGGGGTGTTCTGCTTTAAAGAGGGGGTGTTCTGCTTTTGTCAGTCCCATAGCACCAGTCTATATCTCACTACAATGATGACAAACCTTCTGCTGGTCTGTAAATGCAGTAAATTAGAATAACTGCCTTGTATAAAATGTCTCTCTCAAAATGGCTGTAGTGAATGTCTTGAAATAGGCCTCTGTCTCTTTAAGAACCTCTGAGCCTTTAGACACGCCCCCTCCACACGCTGTCTGTGGCATCAGTGGGGAGGGGGTTCTGCTGAGGAGCAGTGGTTGGTCACTCGGCTGGTGACCAAAGCTCGGAGGCGTCTCCAGGAGGTGGGGGCGTTCCTAGGAGGACTCAGGCAAACCTATCCCTAAAATGGCCGCCATCAGAGTTTTTACAGATTACTCAGAAATACGTGATTGTGCCAAGGCAACACTTCAGCCATGTTTTTAATGAGGGAGTGACAGAATAACATGATGGAAAGCTGGAAAAAGTCAATTTTGCAGAATACCCCCCCTTTAAGGAAGTGTTTTTAATGAAAATGGGGCAAACTTTAGGAAAAAAATAAAGAAAGGACCAAGTTACTTCCTTCAGTTTTCTTGTACTTTGTGACGTCATCTCCTCGTTCTCTGTGACAGTTACTACGCGAAGCTCCGTCAGCAGGAGATCGAGCGCGAGCGGGAACTGGCGGAGAAATACCGAGACCGAGCGCGAGAGCGACGTGACGGCGTCAACAAGGACTACGAGGAAACGGAACTCATCAGCACCACGGCCAATTACAGAGCGGTGGGACCGACCGCGGAGGCGTGAGTCACTCCTGACACCCCCACACAGACTGTAATCACTCCTGACCCCCCCACACGGACTGTAATCACTCCTGACACCCCCACACAGACTGTAATCACTCCTGAACCCCCCACACAGACTGATCTTCCAGGATTGAGGGTCTTGACTTCCTAACGTCTCCTCGTTTCCTGGTTTCTTGACCCTCCTTCCGTCTCTTGTGTTCAGGGATAAATCTGCGGCGGAGAAGCGGCGACAGCTGATCCAAGAGTCTAAGTTCTTGGGAGGTGACATGGAGCACACTCACTTGGTGAAAGGTCTGGACTTCGCGCTCCTGCAGAAGGTACAGCTGTAGATCGTTTTAAACAAACGTTAGTGTGGCTCTGGCTCGCGTTCCTCTGAGCAGAGCTTCATGAACCCGTCTGAACATAAAGAGCTGTGTCTGTGCTTCAGGTGCGAGCAGAGATCACCAGCAAAGAGAAGGAGGAAGAGGACCTGATGGAGAAGGTCCAGAAGGAAGTCAAGTATGACAACTTCTATAGATACTCTTTCAGGTACTACTAACTCTGCTGACTCATGTCCTGGTGTCCTGCAGGAAGGAGGTGGAGCCTGAGGAGAAGATGGAGTTCAAAACACGGATGGGTGAGTGGTCTCCTCACTGCAGAGCGGTCCTGGTCCTGGTCCTGGTCCTGGTCCTGGTCCTGGTCCTGGTCCCGGTCCCGGGCCCGGTCCTGGTCCTGGTCCTGATCCCGGTCATGGTCCCGTCCTGGTCTGACCGGCCTCTGCGTCTTCTCCTCAGGGAGGAACATTTACCGCGTGGTTTTCCGCTCGGCGCAGCAGGAGAGGAACGAGCTGTTTCTCCCTGGACGAATGGCTTACGTGGTCGACCTGGAGGACGAGTTCACCGACACCGACATCCCGACCACGCTGATCCGGAGCAAGGCCGACTGCCCCACCATGGAGGTAACTATAGTAACCACTGCCCCACCATGGAGGTAACCATAGTAACCACTGCCCCACCATGGAGGTAACTCTAGTAACCACTGCCCCACCATGGAGGTAACCGTAGTCACCACTGCCCCACCATGGAGGTAACCGTAGTAACCACTGCCCCACCATGGAGGTAACTGTAGTAACCACTGCCCCACCATGGAGGTAACTGTAGTAACCACTGTCCCACCATGGAGGTAACTATAGTAACCACTGCCCCACCATGGAGGTAACTGTAGTAACCACTGCCCCACCATGGAGGTAACTGTAGTAACCACTGCCCCACCATGGAGGTAACCATAGTAACCACTGCCCCACCATGGAGGTAACCGTAGTAACCACTGCCCCACCATGGAGGTAACCATAGTAACCACTGCCCCACCATGGAGGTAACTGTAGTAACCACTGCCCCACCATGGAGGTAACTATAGTAACCACTGTCCCACCATGGAGGTAACTGTAGTAACCACTGCCCCACCATGGAGGTAACCGTAGTAACCACTGCCCCACCATGGAGGTAACTATAGTAACCACTGCCCCACCATGGAGGTAACTGTAGTAACCACTGCCCCACCATGGAGGTAACTATAGTAACCACTGCCCCACCATGGAGGTAACTGTAGTAACCACTGTCCCACCATGGAGGTAACCATAGTAACCACTGCCCCACCATGGAGGTAACTATAGTAACCACTGCCCCACCATGGAGGTAACTGTAGTAACCACTGTCCCACCATGGAGGTAACCATAGTAGCCACTGTCCCACCATGGAGGTAACTATAGTAACCACTGCCCCACCATGGAGGTAACTATAGTAACCACTGTCCCACCATGGAGGTAACCATAGTAGCCACTGCCCCACCATGGAGGTAACTGTAGTAACCACTGCCCCACCATGGAGGTAACCGTAGTAACCACTGCCCCACCATGGAGGTAACTGTAGTAACCACTGCCCCACCATGGAGGTAACCATAGTAACCACTGCCCCACCATGGAGGTAACTGTAGTAACCACTGCCCCACCATGGAGGTAACCATAGTAACCACTGCCCCACCATGGAGGTAACTATAGTAACCACTGTCCCACCATGGAGGTAACCATAGTAGCCACTGCCCCACCATGGAGGTAACTGTAGTAACCACTGCCCCACCATGGAGGTAACCGTAGTAACCACTGCCCCACCATGGAGGTAACTGTAGTAACCACTGCCCCACCATGGAGGTAACCATAGTAACCACTGCCCCACCATGGAGGTAACTGTAGTAACCACTGCCCCACCATGGAGGTAACCATAGTAACCACTGCCCCACCATGGAGGTAACTGTAGTAACCACTGCCCCACCATGGAGGTAACTGTAGTAACCACTGCCCCACCATGGAGGTAACTATAGTAACCACTGTCCCACCATGGAGGTAACTATAGTAACCACTGCCCCACCATGGAGGTAACTATAGTAACCACTGCCCCACCATGGAGGTAACTATAGTAACCACTGCCCCATCATGGAGGTAACCGTAGTAACCACTGCCCCACCATGGAGGTAACTATAGTAACCACTGCCCCACCATGGAGGTAACTGTAGTAACCACTGCCCCACCATGGAGGTAACCATAGTAACCACTGCCCCACCATGGAGGTAACTATAGTAACCACTGCCCCACCATGGAGGTAACTGTAGTAACCACTGCCCCACCATGGAGGTAACTGTAGTAACCACTGCCCCACCATGGAGGTAACTATAGTAACCACTGCCCCACCATGGAGGTAACTATAGTAACCACTGCCCCACCATGGAGGTAACTATAGTAACCACTGCCCCACCATGGAGGTAACTATAGTAACCACTGCCCCACCATGGAGGTAACTGTAGTAACCACTGCCCCACCATGGAGGTAACTGTAGTAACCACTGCCCCACCATGGAGGTAACTGTAGTAACCACTGCCCCACCATGGAGGTAACTGTAGTAACCACTGCCCCATCATGGAGGTAACTGTAGTAACCACTGCCCCATCATGGAGGTAACTGTAGTAACCACTGCCCCACCATGGAGGTAACTGTAGTAACCACTGCCCCACCATGGAGGTAACCGTAGTCACCACTGCCCCACCATGGAGGTAACTGTAGTAACCACTGCCCCACCATGGAGGTAACTGTAGTAACCACTGTCCCACCATGGAGGTAACCGTAGTCACCACTGCCCCACCATGGAGGTAACTGTAGTCACCACTGCCCCACCATGGAGGTAACTATAGTAACCACTGCCCCACCATGGAGGTAACTGTAGTAACCACTGTCCCACCATGGAGGTAACTGTAGTAACCACTGCCCCACCATGGAGGTAACCGTAGTAACCACTGCCCCACCATGGAGGTAACCGTAGTAACCACTGCCCCACCATGGAGGTAACTGTAGTAACCACTGTCCCACCATGGAGGTAACCGTAGTCACCACTGCCCCACCATGGAGGTAACCGTAGTCACCACTGCCCCACCATGGAGGTAACCGTAGTAACCACTGCCCCACCATGGAGGTAACCGTAGTCACCACTGCCCCACCATGGAGGTAACTGTAGTAACCACTGCCCCACCATGGAGGTAACTGTAGTAACCACTGCCCCACCATGGAGGTAACTATAGTAACCACTGCCCCACCATGGAGGTAACTGTAGTAACCACTGCCCCACCATGGAGGTAACCGTAGTCACCACTGCCCCACCATGGAGGTAACTGTAGTAACCACTGCCCCACCATGGAGGTAACTGTAGTAACCACTGCCCCACCATGGAGGTAACTATAGTAACCACTGCCCCACCATGGAGGTAACTGTAGTAACCACTGTCCCACCATGGAGGTAACTGTAGTAACCACTGCCCCACCATGGAGGTAACCGTAGTAACCACTGCCCCACCATGGAGGTAACTATAGTAACCACTGCCCCACCATGGAGGTAACCGTAGTCACCACTGCCCCACCATGGAGGTAACTGTAGTAACCACTGCCCCACCATGGAGGTAACTGTAGTAACCACTGTCCCACCATGGAGGTAACCGTAGTCACCACTGCCCCACCATGGAGGTAACTGTAGTAACCACTGCCCCACCATGGAGGTAACTATAGTAACCACTGCCCCACCATGGAGGTAACTATAGTAACCACTGCCCCACCATGGAGGTAACTATAGTAACCACTGCCCCACCATGGAGGTAACTGTAGTAACCACTGCCCCACCATGGAGGTAACTATAGTAACCACTGCCCCACCATGGAGGTAACTGTAGTAACCACTGCCCCACCATGGAGGTAACTATAGTAACCACTGCCCCACCATGGAGGTAACTGTAGTAACCACTGCCCCACCATGGAGGTAACTATAGTAACCACTGCCCCACCATGGAGGTAACTGTAGTAACCACTGCCCCACCATGGAGGTAACTGTAGTAACCACTGCCCCACCATGGAGGTAACTATAGTAACCACTGCCCCACCATGGAGGTAACTATAGTAACCACTGCCCCACCATGGAGGTAACTATAGTAACCACTGCCCCACCATGGAGGTAACTGTAGTAACCACTGCCCCACCATGGAGGTAACTATAGTAACCACTGCCCCACCATGGAGGTAACTGTAGTAACCACTGCCCCACCATGGAGGTAACTATAGTAACCACTGCCCCACCATGGAGGTAACTGTAGTAACCACTGCCCCACCATGGAGGTAACTATAGTAACCACTGCCCCACCATGGAGGTAACTATAGTAACCACTGCCCCACCATGGAGGTAACTGTAGTAACCACTGCCCCACCATGGAGGTAACTATAGTAACCACTGCCCCACCATGGAGGTAACTATAGTAACCACTGCCCCACCATGGAGGTAACTGTAGTAACCACTGCCCCACCATGGAGGTAACTGTAGTAACCACTGCCCCACCATGGAGGTAACTATAGTAACCACTGCCCCACCATGGAGGTAACTGTAGTAACCACTGCCCCACCATGGAGGTAACTATAGTAACCACTGCCCCACCATGGAGGTAACTGTAGTCACCACTGCCCCACCATGGAGGTAACTGTAGTAACCACTGCCCCACCATGGAGGTAACTGTAGTAACCACTGCCCCACCATGGAGGTAACTATAGTAACCACTGCCCCACCATGGAGGTAACTGTAGTAACCACTGTCCCACCATGGAGGTAACCGTAGTAACCACTGCCCCACCATGGAGGTAACTATAGTAACCACTGCCCCACCATGGAGGTAACTGTAGTAACCACTGCCCCACCATGGAGGTAACTATAGTAACCACTGCCCCACCATGGAGGTAACTATAGTAACCACTGCCCCACCATGGAGGTAACTGTAGTAACCACTGCCCCACCATGGAGGTAACTATAGTAACCACTGCCCCACCATGGAGGTAACCGTAGTCACCACTGCCCCACCATGGAGGTAACTGTAGTAACCACTGTCCCACCATGGAGGTAACTGTAGTAACCACTGTCCCACCATGGAGGTAACCGTAGTCACCACTGCCCCACCATGGAGGTAACTGTAGTAACCACTGCCCCACCATGGAGGTAACTATAGTAACCACTGCCCCACCATGGAGGTAACCGTAGTCACCACTGCCCCACCATGGAGGTAACTATAGTAACCACTGTCCCACCATGGAGGTAACTATAGTAACCACTGCCCCACCATGGAGGTAACTGTAGTAACCACTGCCCCACCATGGAGGTAACCGTAGTAACCACTGCCCCACCATGGAGGTAACTATAGTAACCACTGCCCCACCATGGAGGTAACCGTAGTCACCACTGCCCCACCATGGAGGTAACTGTAGTAACCACTGCCCCACCATGGAGGTAACTGTAGTAACCACTGCCCCACCATGGAGGTAACTGTAGTAACCACTGCCCCACCATGGAGGTAACTGTAGTAACCACTGCCCCACCATGGAGGTAACTATAGTAACCACTGCCCCACCATGGAGGTAACTGTAGTAACCACTGCCCCACCATGGAGGTAACTATAGTAACCACTGCCCCACCATGGAGGTAACTGTAGTAACCACTGCCCCACCATGGAGGTAACTATAGTAACCACTGCCCCACCATGGAGGTAACTGTAGTAACCACTGCCCCACCATGGAGGTAACTATAGTAACCACTGCCCCACCATGGAGGTAACTATAGTAACCACTGCCCCACCATGGAGGTAACTATAGTAACCACTGTCCCACCATGGAGGTAACTGTAGTAACCACTGCCCCACCATGGAGGTAACTATAGTAACCACTGCCCCACCATGGAGGTAACTGTAGTAACCACTGCCCCACCATGGAGGTAACCGTAGTCACCACTGCCCCACCATGGAGGTAACCGTAGTAACCACTGCCCCACCATGGAGGTAACTGTAGTAACCACTGCCCCACCATGGAGGTAACTGTAGTAACCACTGCCCCACATGGAGGTAACTATAGTAACCACTGCCCCACCATGGAGGTAACCGTAGTCACCACTGCCCCACCATGGAGGTACCCGTAGTAACCACTGCCCCACCATGGAGGTAACTGTAGTAACCACTGCCCCACCATGGAGGTAACCGTAGTCACCACTGCCCCACCATGGAGGTAACTGTAGTAACCACTGCCCCACCATGGAGGTAACTATAGTAACCACTGCCCCACCATGGAGGTAACTGTAGTAACCACTGCCCCACCATGGAGGTAACTGTAGTAACCACTGCCCCACCATGGAGGTAACTATAGTAACCACTGCCCCACCATGGAGGTAACTATAGTAACCACTGCCCCACCATGGAGGTAACTATAGTAACCACTGCCCCACCATGGAGGTAACTATAGTAACCACTGCCCCACCATGGAGGTAACCGTAGTCACCACTGCCCCACCATGGAGGTAACTATAGTAACCACTGTCCCACCATGGAGGTAACTATAGTAACCACTGCCCCACCATGGAGGTAACTATAGTAACCACTGCCCCACCATGGAGGTAACTATAGTAACCACTGCCCCACCATGGAGGTAACTGTAGTAACCACTGCCCCACCATGGAGGTAACTATAGTAACCACTGCCCCACCATGGAGGTAACTGTAGTCACCACTGCCCCACCATGGAGGTAACTGTAGTAACCACTGCCCCACCATGGAGGTAACTGTAGTAACCACTGCCCCACCATGGAGGTAACTGTAGTAACCACTGTCCCACCATGGAGGTAACTGTAGTAACCACTGCCCCACCATGGAGGTAACTGTAGTAACCACTGCCCCACCATGGAGGTAACTATAGTAACCACTGCCCCACCATGGAGGTAACTATAGTAACCACTGCCCCACCATGGAGGTAACTGTAGTAACCACTGCCCCACCATGGAGGTAACTATAGTAACCACTGCCCCACCATGGAGGTAACTATAGTCACCACTGCCCCACCATGGAGGTAACTGTAGTAACCACTGTCCCACCATGGAGGTAACTATAGTAACCACTGCCCCACCATGGAGGTAACCATAGTAACCACTGCCCCACCATGGAGGTAACTGTAGTAACCACTGCCCCACCATGGAGGTAACTGTAGTAACCACTGCCCCACCATGGAGGTAACTATAGTAACCACTGCCCCACCATGGAGGTAACTATAGTAACCACTGCCCCACCATGGAGGTAACTGTAGTAACCACTGCCCCACCATGGAGGTAACTATAGTAACCACTGCCCCACCATGGAGGTAACTATAGTCACCACTGCCCCACCATGGAGGTAACTGTAGTAACCACTGTCCCACCATGGAGGTAACTATAGTAACCACTGCCCCACCATGGAGGTAACTATAGTCACCACTGCCCCACCATGGAGGTAACTGTAGTAACCACTGCCCCACCATGGAGGTAACTGTAGTAACCACTGTCCCACCATGGAGGTAACCATAGTAACCACTGCCCCATTGTGAGGAAGCTGCCACGAGGGGTTGAAATGGGCAGACTTAACAAAGTTAGAGTTCTCACCAGACATTTATTGCTCACGCAAACAGAACTTCTGACACACAGATACAAAATGGCCCCCATGACCACAGCAGTCAGCTTTTATACCTCCCCTAATGGGAAAGGACCTCCCACCGGTACCATTCCTAGTTTCCCCCCTTCCACATGGTTCAGCCTGAGGTTTTTAAAATGGCCGACAAAGACCACGCCCCTTCCTTTCTCACCAGGTGGTACAGGTAAATGTCTGAGTAAATGAATAAACAAAGTTGTAAATGGATAATTATAAACTTAAACATGAATCTGAGGTTATTGTTGGCTGGTGGATATTGCAAACGAAACAAACGAAGCAAAATAACAAACACACACAACGGGACAAACCCACTTTGTCGCACCCACCATGGAGGTAACTATAGTAACCACTGCCCACCATGGAGGTAACTATAGTAACCACTGCCCCACCATGGAGGTAGCAGCTGTTCTCTTAATCTGATGTGTTTGTCTGGCAGAAACCGTCCTCATTGTGCCGTTATCTGCACAAACATCAGTTCGATGATTACGCTTAATCTTTACTGAAATATCAAAGGTTTTCAGACCGAGACATTCAAGTATTTCAGGCTGTTCATCAGCAGATCCTTTTTCTTTCCCTGATTGCTTGAAAACGTTTTTTCTTTAACTATTACTAATTTCTTTTATGT
>NC_136862.1:364047-414047 GCF_951799975.1 Gobius niger
ACGCTCTGCCCCTCCATGTTCGAACGGCCCCCACAGTGGAGTGTTTTAAATCTCGTCTTAAGACTCATTTTTATTCTCAGGCTTTTTGAGTTGTTTGGTCACTGTGTATTTTAATTATTTTATTGTTTTATTTATTTTATTTTTATCAATGTCTTTTACGAACTATTTATTGTTTTATGCAGGTTTTAGTTTATTCTTTTTTGTTTTATTTTTGTGGTCGAGTTAATAAGTATTGTGTCTGTTTTTAGGGTCTCATGTGCAGCACTTTGGAAACATTTTTGTTGGTTAAATGTGCGATACAAATAAGACCTGTGTGACCTCTGTGTGACCTCTGTGTGACCCTGACCTTGGTGATGCCCAGGACTCCGATGTTTGGGGAGGACGAGGTGGAACCGTTTCCTGTTCCCAGTAAACCCCGCGATGACACAACACACGCCCTCAGTGAAGATCCCCCTGGAACACACATGGGTTTAAGTCCCGCCCCACTCACCTGTGGGAGGGGGGCGGGGCTCACCTGGAGAGGGCGGGGCTCACCTGGAGGGGGGCGGGGCTCACCTGGAGGGGCGGGGGCTCACCTGGAGGGGCGGGGCTCACCTGGAGGGGGCGGGGCTCACCTGGAGGAGGCGGGGCTCACCTGGAGGGGGGCTCACCTGGAGGGGGGCGGGGCTCACATGGAGGGGGCGGGGCTCACCTGGAGGGGGCAGGGCTCACCTGGAGGAGGCGGGGCTCACCTGGAGGGGGGCGGGGCTCACCTGGAGGGGCGGGGCTCACGTGGAGGGGCGGGGCTCACGTGGAGGGGGCGGGGGCTCACCTGGAGGGGGCGGGGCTCACCTGGAGGAGGCGGGGCTCACCTGGAGGGGGGGGGGCTCACCTGGAGGAGGCGGGGCTCACCTGGAGGGGGTGGGGGCTCACCTGGAGGGGGTGGGGCTCACGTGGAGGGGGCGGCGCTCACCTGGAGGGGGCGGGGCTCACCTGTTGATGGCGTGCACGGGAGGGGGCGGGGCTCACCTGTTGATGGCGTGCACGGGAGGGGGCGGGGCTCACGTGGAGGGGGCGGGGCTCACCTGTTGATGGGCGGGGCTCACCTGTTCATGGCGTGCACGGGAGGGGGCGGGGACTCACCTGGAGGGGGCGGGGCTCACCTGTTGATGGCGGGATTCCACCTGTTCATGGCGTGCACGGGAGGGGGCGGGGCTCACCTGGAGGGGGCGGGGCTCACCTGTTGATGGCGTGCACGGGAGGGGGCGGGACTCACCTGGAGGGGGCGGGGCTCACCTGTTGATAGGGGGCGGGGCTCACCTGTTGATGGCGTGCACGGGAGGGGGCGGGGCTCACCTGTTGATGGGCGGGGCTCACCTGTTGATGGGCGGGGCTCACCTGTTGATGGGCGGGGCTCACCTGTTGATGGCGTGCACGGGAGGGGGCGGGGCTCACCTGTTGATGGCGTGCACGGGAGGGGGCGGGGCTCACCTGGAGGGGGCGGGGCTCACCTGTTGATGGGCGGGGCTCACCTGTTGATGGCGTGCACGGGAGGGGGCGGGGCTCCGGACAGACGTGCACAGGCGTAATAGTCGCCCATGGACTCCACGATCCCGGCCATGGTGGCGCTCATCATCCCCATCACCCCGGCAACCGTCACCACAGGCCACCCCCACTGACCTGCGCACAGAGGGGGGGGGGGTCACCACGGCGACCCGGGCACTCACGGAGGCGGGCGCTGTGATTGGCTCTTACACGGGTAGGGCACTCGTATCCACGGCGCCGAGCTGATGATGTCACCGCGGGCGTCGGTCCGAGCCCGGTGCCCGTAACGTGTGGGGTCAGAGGGCAAGAGGTCGGTCAAGGTCATGACGTAACAGAGGAGCCACACCAGCATGATGGCCAGGATGATCTGCAAAACATGTACAAGAGGGGCTGAGGACAAAACATGTACAAGAGGGGCTGAAACATGTACAAGAGGAGCTGAAACATGTACAAGAGGGGCTGAAACATGTACAAGAGGAGCTGAAACATGTACAAGAGGAGATGAAACATGTACAAGAGGAGCTGAAACATGTACAAGAGGAGCTGAAACATGTACAAGAGGAGCTGAAACATGTACAAGAGGAGCTGAAACATGTACAAGAGGGGCTGAAACATGTACAAGAGGAGCTGAAACATGTACAAGAGGAGCTGAAACATGTACAAGAGGGGCTGAAACATGTACAAGAGGAGCTGAAACATGTACAAGAGGGGCTGAAACATGTACAAGAGGGGCTGAAACATGTACAAGAGGGGCTGAAACATGTACAAGAGGAGCTGAAACATGTACAAGAGGAGCTGAAACATGTACAAGAGGAGCTGAAACATGTACAAGAGGAGCTGAAACATGTACAAGAGGAGATGAAACATGTACAAGAGGGGCTGAAACATGTACAAGAGGAGCTGAAACATGTACAAGAGGGGCTGAAACATGTACAAGAGGGGCTGAAACATGTACAAGAGGCCGAAACATGTACAAGAGGGGCTGAAACATGTACAAGAGGGGCTGAAACATGTACAAGAGGGGCTGAAACATGTACAAGAGGGGCTGAAACATGTACAAGAGGGGCTGAAACATGTACAAGAGGAGCTGAAACATGTACAAGAGGAGCTGAAACATGTACAAGAGGAGCTGAAACATGTACAAGAGGAGCTGAAACATGTACAAGAGGAGCTGAAACATGTACAAGAGGAGCTGAAACATGTACAAGAGGAGCTGAAACATGTACAAGAGGCCGAAACATGTACAAGAGGGGCTAAAACATGTACAAGAGGGGCTGAAACATGTACAAGAGGGGCTGAAACATGTACAAGAGGAGCTGAAACATGTACAAGAGGAGCTGAAACATGTACAAGAGGCCGAAACATGTACAAGAGGGGCTAAAACATGTACAAGAGGGGCTGAAACATGTACAAGAGGGGCTGAAACATGTACAAGAGGCCGAAACATGTACAAGAGGGGCTAAAACATGTACAAGAGGGGCTGAAACATGTACAAGAGGGGCTGAAACATGTACAAGAGGGGCTGAAACATGTACAAGAGGGGCTAAAACATGTACAAGAGGGGCTGAAACATGTACAAGAGGGGCTGAAACATGTACAAGAGGCCGAAACATGTACAAGAGGGGCTAAAACATGTACAAGAGGGGCTGAAACATGTACAAGAGGGGCTGAAACATGTACAAGAGGCCGAAACATGTACAAGAGGGGCTAAAACATGTACAAGAGGGGCTGAAACATGTACAAGAGGAGCTGAAACATGTACAAGAGGGGCTGAAACATGTACAAGAGGAGCTGAAACATGTACAAGAGGGGCTGAAACATGTACAAGAGGAGCTGAAACATGTACAAGAGGAGCTGAAACATGTACAAGAGGAGCTGAAACATGTACAAGAGGAGCTGAAACATGTACAAGAGGAGCTGAAACATGTACAAGAGGAGCTGAAACATGTACAAGAGGGGCTGAAACATGTACAAGAGGAGCTGAAACATGTACAAGAGGAGCTGAAACATGTACAAGAGGAGCTGAAACATGTACAAGAGGAGCTGAAACATGTACAAGAGGGGCTGAAACATGTACAAGAGGGGCTGAAACATGTACAAGAGGAGCTGAAACATGTACAAGAGGGGCTGAAACATGTACAAGAAGAGCTGAAACATGTACAAGAGGAGCTGAAACATGTACAAGAGGAGCTGAAACATGTACAAGAGGGGCTAAAACATGTACAAGAGGGGCTAAAACATGTACAAGAGGGGCTGAAACATGTACAAGAGGGGCTGAAACATGTACAAGAGGCCGAAACATGTACAAGAGGGGCTAAAACATGTACAAGAGGGGCTGAAACATGTACAAGAGGGGCTGAAACATGTACAAGAGGGGCTGAAACATGTACAAGAGGAGCTGAAACATGTACAAGAGGAGCTGAAACATGTACAAGAGGAGCTGAAACATGTACAAGAGGAGCTGAAACATGTACAAGAGGGGCTGAAACATGTACAAGAGGGGCTGAAACATGTACAAGAGGAGCTGAAACATGTACAAGAGGAGCTGAAACATGTACAAGAGGGGCTGAAACATGTACTAGAGGAGCTGAAACATGTACAAGAGGGGCTGAGGACAAAACATGTACAAGAGGGGCTGAAACATGTACAAGAGGGGCTGAAACATGTACAAGAGGAGCTGAAACATGTACAAGAGGGGCTGAAACATGTACAAGAGGGGCTGAAACATGTACAAGAGGAGCTGAAACATGTACAAGAGGAGCTGAAACATGTACAAGAGGAGCTGAAACATGTACAAGAGGGGCTGAAACATGTACAAGAGGAGCTGAAACGTGTACAAGAGGAGCTGAAACATGTACAAGAGGAGCTGAAACATGTACAAGAGGGGCTGAAACATGTACAAGAGGAGCTGAGGACAAAACATGTACAAGAGGGGCTGAAACATGTACAAGAGGAGCTGAAACATGTACAAGAGGGGCTGAAACATGTACAAGAGGAGCTGAAACATGTACAAGAGGGGCTGAAACATGTACAAGAGGGGCTGAAACATGTACAAGAGGGGCTGAAACATGTACAAGAGGCTGAAACATGTACAAGAGGGGCTGAAACATGTACAAGAGGCTGAAACATGTACAAGAGGGGCTGAAACATGTACAAGAGGAGATGAAACATGTACAAGAGGGGCTGAAACATGTACAAGAGGGGCTGAAACATGTACAAGAGGAGCTGAAACATGTACAAGAGGAGCTGAAACATGTACAAGAGGAGCTGAAACATGTACAAGAGGGGCTGAAACATGTACAAGAGGGGCTGAAACATGTACAAGAGGAATGAAACATGTACAAGAGGGGCTGAAACATGTACAAGAGGAGCTGAAACATGTACAAGAGGGGCTGAAACATGTACAAGAGGGGCTGAAACATGTACAAGAGGCTGAAACATGTACAAGAGGCTGAAACATGTACAAGAGGGGCTGAAACATGTAAAAGAGGAGCTGAAACATGTACAAGAGGGGCTGAAACATGTACAAGAGGAGCTGAAACATGTACAAGAGGAGCTGAAACATGTACAAGAGGGGCTGAAACATGTACAAGAGGGGCTGAAACATGTACAAGAGGAATGAAACATGTACAAGAGGGGCTGAAACATGTACAAGAGGAGCTGAAACATGTACAAGAGGGGCTGAAACATGTACAAGAGGGGCTGAAACATGTACAAGAGGAGCTGAAACATGTACAAGAGGGGCTGAAACATGTACAAGAGGGGCCAAAACATGTACAAGAGGGGCTGAAACATGTACAAGAGGAGCTGAAACATGTACAAGAGGGGCTGAAACATGTACAAGAGGGGCTGAAACATGTACAAGAGGAGCTGAAACATGTACAAGAGGGGCTGAAACATGTACAAGAGGGGCTGAAACATGTACAAGAGGGGCTGAGGACCAAAACATGTACAAGAGGGGCTGAAACATGTACAAGAGGAGCTGAAACATGTACAAGAGGAGCTGAAACATGTACAAGAGGAAGAAACATGTACAAGAGGGGCTGAAACATGTACAAGAGGAGCTGAAACATGTACAAGAGGAAGAAACATGTACAAGAGGAGCTGAAACATGTACAAGAGGAAGAAACATGTACAAGAGGGGCTGAAACATGTACAAGAGGAGCTGAAACATGTACAAGAGGGGCTGAAACATGTACAAGAGGGGCTGAAACATGTACTAGAGGGGCTGAAACATGTACAAGAGGAGCTGAAACATGTACAAGAGGAGCTGAAACATGTACAAGAGGAAGAAACATGTACAAGAGGGGCTGAAACATGTACAAGAGGAGCTGAAACATGTATAAGAGGAGCTGAAACATGTACAAGAGGAAGAAACATGTACAAGAGGAGCTGAAACATGTACAAGAGGAAGAAACATGTACAAGAGGGACTGAAACATGTACAAGAGGAGCTGAAACATGTACAAGAGGGGCTGAAACATGTACAAGAGGGGCTGAAACATGTACAAGAGGGGCTGAAACATGTACAAGAGGGGCTGAAACATGTACAAGAGGAGATGAAACATGTACAAGAGGAAGAAACATGTACAAGAGGGGCTGAAACATGTACAAGAGGAGCTGAAACATGTACAAGAGGAGCTGAAACATGTACAAGAGGGGCTGAAACATGTACAAGAGGAGCTGAAACATGTACAAGAGGGGCTGAAACATGTACAAGAGGGGCTGAAACATGTACAAGAGGAGCTGAAACATGTACAAGAGGAGCTGAAATATGTACAAGAGGGGCTGAAACATGTACAAGAGGGGCTAAAACATGTACAAGAGGGGCTGAAACATGTACAAGAGGGGCTGAAACATGTACAAGAGGGGCTGAAACATGTACAAGAGGGGCTGAAACATGTACAAGAGGAGATGAAACATGTACAAGAGGAGCTGAAACATGTACAAGAGGAGCTGAAACATGTACAAGAGGAGCTGAAACATGTACAAGAGGAGCTGAAACATGTACAAGAGGAGCTGAAACATGTACAAGAGGGGCTGAAACATGTACAAGAGGAGCTGAAACATGTACAAGAGGGGCTGAAACATGTACAAGAGGGGCTGAAACATGTACAAGAGGAGCTGAAACATGTACAAGAGGGGCTGAGGACAAAACATGTACAAGAGGGGCTGAAACATGTACAAGAGGGGCTGAAACATGTACAAGAGGGGCTGAAACATGTACAAGAGGGGCTGAAACATGTACAAGAGGAGCTGAAACATGTACAAGAGGGGCTGAAACATGTACAAGAGGAGATGAAACATGTACAAGAGGGGCTGAAACATGTACAAGAGGAGCTGAAACATGTACAAGAGGGGCTGAAACATGTACAAGAGGAGATGAAACATGTACAAGAGGAGCTGAAACATGTACAAGAGGAGCTGAAACATGTACAAGAGGAGCTGAAATATGTACAAGAGGAGCTGAAACATGTACAAGAGGAGCTGAAGACCAAAACATGTACAAGAGGGGCTGAGGACAAAACATGTACAAGAGGGGCTGAAACATGTACAAGAGGGGGTGAAACATGTACAAGAGGGGCTGAAACATGTACAAGAGGAGCTGAAACATGTACAAGAGGGGCCCAAACATGTACAAGAGGGGCTGAGACCGAAACATGTACAAGAGGGGCTGAAACATGTACAAGAGGGGCTGAAACATGTACAAGAGGGGCTGAAACATGTACAAGAGGGGCAGAAACATGTACAAGAGGAGCTGAAACATGTACAAGAGGAGCTGAAACATGTACAAGAGGGGCTGAAACATGTAAAAGAGGAGCTGAAACATGTACAAGAGGGGCTGAAACATGTACAAGAGGAGCTGAAACATGTACAAGAGGAGCTGAAACATGTACAAGAGGGGCTGAAACATGTACAAGAGGAGCTGAAACATGTACAAGAGGGGCCGAAACATGTACAAGAGGAGCTGAAACATGTACAAGAGGGGCTGAAACATGTAAAAGAGGGGCTGAAACATGTACAAGAGGCTGAAACATGTACAAGAGGAGCTGAAACATGTACAAGAGGGGCTGAAACATGTACAAGAGGGGCTGAAACATGTACAAGAGGGGCTGAAACATGTACAAGAGGGGCCGAAACATGTACAAGAGGAGCTGAAACATGTACAAGAGGAGCTGAAACATGTACAAGAGGGGCTGAAACATGTAAAAGAGGAGCTGAAACATTGTACAAGAGGGGCTGAAACATGTACAAGAGGAGCTGAAACATGTACAAGAGGAGCTGAAACATGTACAAGAGGGGCTGAAACATGTACAAGAGGAGCTGAAACATGTACAAGAGGGGCCGAAACATGTACAAGAGGAGCTGAAACATGTACAAGAGGGGCTTAAACATGTAAAAGAGGGGCTGAAACATGTACAAGAGGCTGAAACATGTACAAGAGGAGCTGAAACATGTACAAGAGGGGCTGAAACATGTACAAGAGGGGCTGAAACATGTACAAGAGGGGCTGAAACATGTACAAGAGGGGCCGAAACATGTACAAGAGGAGCTGAAACATGTACAAGAGGAGCTGAAGACCAAAACATGTACAAGAGGGGCTGAGGACAAAACATGTACAAGAGGGGCTGAAACATGTACAAGAGGGGGTGAAACATGTACAAGAGGGGCTGAAACATGTACAAGAGGCTGAAACATGTACAAGAGGAGCTGAAACATGTACAAGAGGAGCTGAAACATGTACAAGAGGAGCTGAAACATTGTACAAGAGGGGCTGAAACATGTACAAGAGGGGCTGAAACATGTACAAGAGGAGCTGAAACATGTACAAGAGGAGCTGAAACATGTACAAGAGGGGCTGAAACATGTACAAGAGGAGCTGAAACATGTACAAGAGGAGCTGAAACATGTACAAGAGGGACTGAAACATGTACAAGAGGGGCTGAAACATGTACAAGAGGAGCTGAAACATGTACAAGAGGGGCTGAAACATGTACAAGAGGAGCTGAAACATGTACAAGAGGGGCTGAAACATGTACAAGAGGAGCTGAAACATGTACTAGAGGAGCTGAAACATGTATAAGAGGAAGAAACATGTACAAGAGGAGCTGAAACATGTACAAGAGGAGCTGAAACATGTACAAGAGGAGCTGAAACATGTACAAGAGGGGCTGAAACCTGTACAAGAGGGGCCGAAACATGTACAAGAGGAAGAAACATGTACAAGAGGAGCTGAAACATGTACAAGAGGAGCTGAAACATGTACAAGAGGAGCTGAAACATGTACAAGAGGGGCTGAAACCTGTACAAGAGGAGCTGAAACATGTACAAGAGGGGCTGAAACATGTACAAGAGGAGATGAAACATGTACAAGAGGAGCTGAAACATGTACAAGAGGAGCCACACCAGCATGATGGCCAGGATGATCTGCAAAACATGTACAAGAGGGGCTGAGGACAAAACATGTACAAGAGGAGCTGAAACATGTACAAGAGGGGCCGAAACATGTACAAGAGGGGCTGAAACATGTACAAGAGGAGCTGAAACATGGTACAAGAGGAGCTGAAACATGTACAAGAGGAGCTGAAACATGTACAAGAGGGGCTGAAACATGTACAAGAAGAGCTGAACATGTGCAAGAGGGGCCGAAACATGTACAAGAGGGGCTGAAACATGTACAAGAGGAGCTGAAACATGTACAAGAGGAGCTGAAACATGTACAAGAGGAGCTGAAACATGTACAAGAGGAGCTGAAACATGTACAAGAGGGGCTGAAACATGTACAAGAGGGGCTGAAACATGTACAAGAGGGGCTGAAACATGTACAAGAGGGGCTGAAACATGTACAAGAGGGGCAGAAACATGTACAAGAGGGGCTGAAACATGTACAAGAGGGGCTGAAACATGTACAAGAGGGGCTGAAACATGTACAAGAGGAGCTGAAACATGTACAAGAGGAGCTGAAACATGTACAAGAGGGGCTGAAACATGTACAAGAGGGGCTGAAACATGTACAAGAGGAGCTGAAACATGTACAAGAGGAGCTGAAACATGTACAAGAGGGGCTGAAACATGTACAAGAGGGGCTGAGGACAAAACATGTACAAGAGGGGCTGAAACATGTACAAGAGGAGCTGAAACATGTACAAGAGGAGCTGAAACATGTACAAGAGGAGCTGAAACATGTACAAGAGGGAATGAAACATGTACAAGAGGGAATGAAACATGTACAAGAGGGAATGAAACATGTACAAGAGGGGCCGAAACATGTACAAGAGGGGCTGAAACATGTACAAGAGGGGCTGAGGACAAAACATGTACAAGAGGGGCTGAAACATGTACAAGAGGGGCTGAGGACAAAACATGTACAAGAGGGGCTGAAACATGTACAAGAGGGGCTGAAACATGTACAAGAGGAGCTGAAACATGTACAAGAGGGGCTGAAACATGTACAAGAGGGGCTGAAACATGTACAAGAGGGGCTGAAACATGTACAAGAGGGGCTGAAACATGTACAAGAGGGGCTGAGGACCAAACATGTACAAGAGGGGCTGAAACATGTACAAGAGGAGCTGAAACATGTACAAGAGGGGCTGAAACATGTACAAGAGGAGCTGAAACATGTACAAGAGGGGCTGAAACATGTACAAGAGGGGCTGAAACATGTACAAGAGGAGCTGAAACATGTACAAGAGGGGCTGAAACATGTACAAGAGGAGCTGAAACATGTACAAGAGGGGCTGAAACATGTACAAGAGGGGCAGAAACATGTACAAGAGGAGCTGAAACATGTACAAGAGGGGCTGAAACATGTACAAGAGGGGCTGCAACATGTACAAGAGGAGCTGAAACATGTACAAGAGGGGCTGAAACATGTACAAGAGGGGCTGAAACATGTACAAGAGGAGCTGAAACATGTACAAGAGGGGCTGAAACATGTACAAGAGGAGCTGAAACATGTACAAGAGGAGCTGAAACATGTACAAGAGGAAGAAACATGTACAAGAGGAGCTGAAACATGTACAAGAGGAGCTGAAATATGTACAAGAGGAGCTGAAACATGTACAAGAGGAGCTGAAACATGTACAAGAGGGGCTGAAACATGTACAAGAGGGGAAGAAACATGTACAAGAGGAGCTGAAACATGTACAAGAGGGGCTGAAACATGTACAAGAGGGGCTGAAACATGTACAAGAGGAGCTGAAACATGTACAAGAGGAGCTGAAACATGTACAAGAGGAGCTGAAACATGTACAAGAGGAGCTGAAACATGTACAAGAGGAGATGAAACATGTACAAGAGGAGCTGAAACATGTACAAGAGGAGCTGAAACATGTACAAGAGGAGCTGAAACATGTACAAGAGGGGCTGAAACATGTACAAGAGGGGCTGAAACATGTACAAGAGGGGCTGAAACATGTACAAGAGGGGCTGAAACATGTACAAGAGAGGCTGAAACATGTACAAGAGGGGCTGAAACATGTACTAGAGGAGCTGAAACATGTACAAGAGGAGCTGAAACATGTACAAGAGGAGCTGAAACATGTACAAGAGGAGCTGAAACATGTACAAGAGGAGCTGAAACATGTACAAGAGGAGCTGAAACATGTACAAGAGGGGCTGAAACATGTACAAGAGGAGCTGAAACATGTACAAGAGGGGCTGAAACATGTACAAGAGGGGCTGAAACATGTACAAGAGGAGCTGAAACATGTATAAGAGGAGCTGAAACATGTACAAGAGGGGCTGAAACATGTACAAGAGGAGCTGAAACATGTACAAGAGGGGCTGAAACATGTACAAGAGGAGCTGAAACATGTACAAGAAGGGCTGAGGACCAAAACATGTACAAGAGGGGCTGAAACATGTACAAGAGGAGCTGAAACATGTACAAGAGGAGCTGAAACATGTACAAGAGGAGCTGAAACATGTACAAGAGGAGCTGAAACATGTACAAGAGGAGCTGAAACATGTACAAGAGGAGCTGAAACATGTACAAGAGGAGCTGAAACATGTACAAGAGGGGCTGAAACATGTACAAGAGGAGCTTAAACATGTACAAGAGGGGCTGAAACATGTACAAGAGGAGCTGAAACATGTACAAGAGGATCTGAAACATGTACAAGAGGATCTGAAACATGTACAAGAGGAGCCGAAACATGTACAAGAGGGGCTGAAACATGTACAAGAGGGGCTGAAACATGTACAAGAGGAGCTTAAACATGTACAAGAGGGGCTGAAACATGTACAAGAGGAGCTGAAACATGTACAAGAGGATCTGAAACATGTACAAGAGGAGCTGAAACATGTACAAGAGGAGCTGAAACATGTACAAGAGGAGCCGAAACATGTACAAGAGGAGCCGAAACATGTACAAGAGGAGCTGAAACATGTACAAGAGGAGCTGAAACATGTACAAGAGGCTGAAACATGTACAAGAGGAGCTGAGGACAAAACATGTACAAGAGGGGCTGAAACATGTACAAGAGGAGCTGAAACATGTACAAGAGGGGCTGAAACATGTACAAGAGGGGCTGAAACATGTACAAGAGGGGCTGAAACATGTACAAGAGGAGATGAAACATGTACAAGAGGAGCTGAAACATGTACAAGAGGGGCTGAAACATGTACAAGAGGAGCTGAAACATGTACAAGAGGAGCTGAAACATGTACAAGAGGGGCTGAAACATGTACAAGAGGGGCTGAAACATGTACAAGAGGGGCTGAAACATGTACAAGAGGAGCTGAAACATGTACAAGAGGAAGAAACATGTACAAGAGGAGCTGAAACATGTACAAGAGGAGCTGAAACATGTACAAGAGGAGCCGAAACATGTACAAGAGGAGCCGAAACATGTACAAGAGGAGCTGAAACATGTACAAGAGGAGCTGAAACATGTACAAGAGGCTGAAACATGTACAAGAGGAGCTGAGGACAAAACATGTACAAGAGGGGCTGAAACATGTACAAGAGGGGCTGAAACATGTACAAGAGGAGCTGAAACATGTACAAGAGGGGCTGAAACATGTACAAGAGGAGCTGAAACATGTACAAGAGGAGCTGAAACATGTACAAGAGGGGCTGAAACATGTACAAGAGGAGATGAAACATGTACAAGAGGAGCTGAAACATGTACAAGAGGGGCTGAAACATGTACAAGAGGAGCTGAAACATGTACAAGAGGAGCTGAAACATGTACAAGAGGGGCTGAAACATGTACAAGAGGGGCTGAAACATGTACAAGAGGGGCTGAAACATGTACAAGAGGAGCTGAAACATGTACAAGAGGGGCTGAAACATGTACAAGAGGGGCTGAAACATGTACAAGAGGGGCTGAAACATGTACAAGAGGAGCTGAAACATGTACAAGAGGAGCTGAAACATGTACAAGAGGGGCTGAAACATGTACAAGAGGAGCTGAAACATGTACAAGAGGAGCTGAAACATGTACAAGAGGAGCTGAAACATGTACAAGAGGGGCTGAAACATGTACAAGAGGAGCTGAAACATGTACAAGAGGAGCTGAAACATGTACAAGAGGAGCTGAAACATGTACAAGAGGAGCTGAAACATGTACAAGAGGAGCCGAAACATGTACAAGAGGGGCTGAAACATGTACAAGAGGAGCTGAAACATGTACAAGAGGAGCTGAAACATGTACAAGAGAGGCTGAAACATGTACAAGAGGGGCTGAAACATGTACAAGAGGGGCTGAAACATGTACAAGAGGAGCTGAAACATGTACAAGAGGAGCTGAAACATGTACAAGAGGAGCTGAAACATGTACAAGAGGGGCTGAAACATGTACAAGAGGGGCTGAAACATGTACAAGAGGGGCTGAAACATGTACAAGAGGGGCTGAAACATGTACAAGAGGGGCTGAAACATGTACAAGAGGGGCTGAAACATGTACAAGAGGGGCTGAAACATGTACAAGAGGGGCTGAAACATGTACAAGAGGGGCTGAAACATGTACAAGAGGGGCTGAAACATGTACAAGAGGAGCTGAAACATGTACAAGAGGGGCTGAAACATGTACAAGAGAGGCTGAAACATGTACAAGAGGAGCTGAAACATGTACAAGAGGGGCTGAAACATGTACAAGAGGGGCTGAAACATGTACAAGAGGGGCTGAAACATGTACAAGAGGGGCTGAAACATGTACAAGAGGGGCTGAAACATGTACAAGAGGGGCTGAAACATGTACAAGAGGGGCTGAAACATGTACAAGAGGGGCTGAAACATGTACAAGAGGGGCTGAAACATGTACAAGAGGAGCTGAAACATGTACAAGAGGGGCTGAAACATGTACAACTATAACTATGAAAAAAGTTAAAGAGTAAATGAAGTAAAAACAGTAAAAGTGTCTCACTGGGAACATCTTGAACACGTGGACTCTGGTGGAGGAAAGTCCTTTCTTTCGGCTGTAAACCGGGACGGGCAACGAGATCGCCCTGAGGTACTGAGCGAAGAGGAGGATCAGGAGGATACACCTGGAATAAGTACAAATACTTCATCCTACTGCGCTCTGAGGTACTGAACAGCAGGATGAGGAGGATACACCTGGAATAAGTACAAATACTTCATACTACTGCGCCCTGAGGTACTGAACAGCAGGATCAGGAGGATACACCTGGAATAAGTACAAATACTTCATAGTACTGCGCCCTGAGGTACTGAGCGAAGAGGAGGATCAGGGGGATACACCTGGAATAAGTACAAATACTTCATCCTACTGCGCTCTGAGGTACTGAACAGCAGGATCAGGAGGATACACCTGGAATAAGTACAAATACTTCATAGTACTGCGCCCTGAGGTACTGAACAGCAGGATCAGGAGGATACACTGGAATAAGTACAAATACTTCATAGTACTGCGCCCTGAGGTACTGAACAGCAGGATAAGGAGGATTCACCTGGAATAAGTACAAATACTTCATAGTACTGCGCCCTGAGGTACTGAACAGCAGGATAAGGAGGATTCACATGTACGTCACACACAGAAATACTGTAAATCTCCTGCAGTGATGTCAGTGTTTAACTTTAGGGTATGATGGTTATGTTCCAGACGCCCCCCCCCCTCGGTGTGTGCCACGTACAGTGCCGACAGCCCCCAGTGTGACCCCGCCCCCCCCCCTCGGTGTGTGCCACGTACAGCGCCGACAGCCCCCAGTGTGACCCCGCCCCCCCCCCCTCGGTGTGTGCCACGTACAGCGCCGACAGCCCCCAGTGTGACCCCGCCCGCTCGCCCGCCGTGCTGAACACGCTCAGTCCGATCAGAGACACCGTGGGGGCGACGGTCAGGGGCCCGATGAAGCGCAGCATCAGACCAGGAAGTCCCAGCAGGCCAATCACCACCTCCACCAGGCTGGACACGATGATGGCGCCCTGGATCTGCCAATCACAGGAGAGGAGGGGTTCAAACGGGCCAATCACAACGGAGAGAGGAGTCAGAACCGCCCACCCACCTCCCTGATGCGCGGGTGCCAGACGTGAGACGTGTCCAGGGGCAGAGTCCAGTTTCCGTAGATCTCCTCTGGAACAGACCAGACTTTAGTCCCGGTTCAGTCCTGGTTTAGTCCTGGTTTAGTCCTGGTTCAGTCCTGGTTTAGTCCTGGTTTAGTCCTGGTTCAGTCCTGGTTTAGTCCCGGTTTAGTCCCATTTTAGTCCCGGTCTCGTACCTTCAGGAGGACACTTCCATCGCTCCAGGCCGAGGATGGCCTGAGCCGGGATCAGGAAGGCGAAGGCTGAGGCCTGGAACAGCGGCAAACTGAGGACAAACACATTCATCAAAACTCATCCACAATAATGTCCCCCCGACGCTACTGTGGCCGGTCCTGGCCCTGGCCCTGGCCCTGATCCTGGTCCTGGCCCTAGTCCTGGTCCTGGTCCTGGTCCTGGTCCTGATCCTGGTCCTGGTCCTGGTCCTGGTCCTGGTCCTGGTCCTGATCCTGGTCCTGATCCTGGTCCTGGTCCTGGCCCTGGCCCTGGCCCTGGCCCTGGCCCTGATCCTGGCCCTGATCCTGGCCCTGGTCCTGGCCCTGGCCCTGATCCTGGCCCTGGTCCTGGCCCTGATCCTGGCCCTGGTCCTGGCCCTGATCCTGGTCCTGGCCCTGATCCTGGTCCTGGTCCTGGCCCTGGCCCTGGTCCTGGTCCTGGTCCTGGCCCTGGCCCTGGCCCTAGTCCTGGTCCTGGTCCTGGTCCTGGCCCTGATCCTGGTCCTGGCAGAGAAGCTGATCTCTCTTTTTAATTTGGATTTTATTTTAATTTGGGATTTTCTGACAGATGATGGAGAGTCCGGAACCCATCGGGCCAGGGTTTCTGTTACTAGAGGCTCTTTAGGCTTTGTCTGATTTGATGCTGAGGCTCTCAGTCGTCCAGGGCCCGCTGATGACGGCTGTGACTGTATGATCCATGTCCTGAATACACTTTACCTCCTTTGTAGGAACTTCAGGTGTGTGTGCAGGGTTTTACCGTACGCCCACGGTGGTCTGGATCAGAGTGGTGAGGCCCACGGTGGTGAAGATGGTGCCGATCAGCAGACTGATGGTGCTCTGGTCCTTCCCCACACACATGGCCTCAGCCAGGAGGAAGGGGACGGCCACGGTGCCCGAGAAACAGGTGAGGTAGTGCTAAAAACAACAGGAAACAGGTGAGGTAGAGCTAAAAACAACAGGAAACAGGTGAGGTAGAGCTAAAAACCACAGGAAACAGGTGAGGTAGAGCTAAAAACAACAAGAAACAGGTGAGGTAGAGCTAAAAACCACAGGAAACAGGTGAGGTAGTGCTAAAAACCACGAGAAACAGGTGAGGTAGAGCTAAAAACCACAGGAAACAGCTGAGGTAGAGCTAAAAACCACGAGAAGCAGGTGAGGTAGTGCTAAAAACCACAGGAAACAGGTGAGGTAGTGCTAAAAACCACAGGAAACAGGTGAGGTAGTGCTAAAAACCACAGGAAACAGGTGAGGTAGTGCTAAAAACCACAGGAAACAGGTGAGGTAGTGCTAAAAACCACAGGAAACAGGTGAGGTAGAGCTAAAAACCACAGGAAACAGGTGAGGTAGTGCTAAAAACCACAGGAAACAGGTGAGGTAGTGCTAAAAACCACAGGAAACAGGTGAGGTAGAGCTAAAAACCACAGGAAACAGGTGAGGTAGAGCTAAAAACCACAGGAAACAGGTGAGGTAGTGCTAAAAACCACAGGAAACAGGTGAGGTAGAGCTAAAAACCACAGGAAACAGGTGAGGTAGTGCTAAAAACAACAGGAAACAGGTGAGGTAGAGCTAAAAACCACAGGAAACAGGTGAGGTAGTGCTAAAAACCACAGGAAACAGGTGAGGTAGTGCTAAAAACCACAGGAAACAGGTGAGGTAGTGCTAAAAACCACAGGAAACAGGTGAGGTAGTGCTAAAAACCACAGGAAACAGGTGAGGTAGTGCTAAAAACAACAGGAAACAGGTGAGGTAGTGCTAAAAACAACAGGAAACAGGTGAGGTAGAGCTAAAAACCACAGGAAACAGGTGAGGTAGAGCTAAAAACCACAGGAAACAGGTGAGGTAGAGCTAAAAACCACAGGAAACAGGTGATGTAGAGCTAAAAACAACAGGAAACAGGTGAGGTAGAGCTAAAAACCACAGGAAACAGGTGAGGTAGAGCTAAAAACAACAGGAAACAGGTGAGGTAGAGCTAAAAACAACAGGAAACAGGTGAGGTAGAGCTAAAAACCACAGGAAACAGGTGAGGTAGAGCTAAAAACAACAGGAAACAGGTGAGGTAGAGCTAAAAACAACAGGAAACAGGTGAGGTAGAGCTAAAAACAACAGGAAACAGGTGAGGTAGTGCTAAAAACAACAGGAAACAGGTGAGGTAGAGCTAAAAACCACAGGAAACAGGTGAGGTAGAGCTAAAAACAACAGGAAACAGGTGAGGTAGAGCTAAAAACAACAGGAAACAGGTGAGGTAGTGCTAAAAACAACAGGAAACAGGTGAGGTAGAGCTAAAAACAACAGGAAACAGGTGAGGTAGAGCTAAAAACAACAGGAAACAGGTGAGGTAGAGCTAAAAACAACAGGAAACAGGTGAGGTAGTGCTAAAAACAACAGGAAACAGGTGAGGTAGAGCTAAAAACCACAGGAAACAGGTGAGGTAGAGCTAAAAACAACAGGAAACAGGTGAGGTAGAGCTAAAAACAACAGGAAACAGGTGAGGTAGAGCTAAAAACAACAGGAAACAGGTGAGGTAGAGCTAAAAACAACAGGAAACAGGTGAGGTAGAGCTAAAAACCACATGAAACAGGTGAGGTAGTGCTAAAAACAACAGGAAACAGGTGATGTAGAGCTAAAAACAACAGGAAACAGGTGAGGTAGTGCTAAAAACAACAGGAAACAGGTGAGGTAGAGCTAAAAACCACAGGAAACAGGTGAGGTAGAGCTAAAAACAACAGGAAACAGGTGAGGTAGTGCTGAAAACCACAGGAAACAGGTGAGGTAGAGCTAAAAACAACAGGAAACAGGTGAGGTAGAGCTAAAAACAACAGGAAACAGGTGAGGTAGTGCTAAAAACAACAGGAAACAGGTGAGGTAGAGCTGAAAACCACAGGAAACAGGTGAGGTAGTGCTAAAAACAACAGGAAACAGGTGAGGTAGAGCTAAAAACAACAGGAAACAGGTGAGGTAGTGCTAAAAACAACAGGAAACAGGTGAGGTAGAGCTAAAAACAACAGGAAACAGGTGAGGTAGAGCTAAAAACCACAGAAAACAGGTGAGGTAGAGCTAAAAACAACAGGAAACAGGTGAGGTAGAGCTAAAAACAACAGGAAACAGGTGAGGTAGAGCTAAAAACAACAGGAAACAGGTGAGGTAGTGCTAAAAACCACAGGAAACAGGTGAGGTAGAGCTAAAAACAACAGGAAACAGGTGAGGTAGAGCTAAAAACAACAGGAAACAGGTGAGGTAGGGCTAAAAACCACAGAAAACAGGTGAGGTAGAGCTAAAAACAACAGGAAACAGGTGAGGTAGAGCTAAAAACAACAGGAAACAGGTGAGGTAGAGCTAAAAACAACAGGAAACAGGTGAGGTAGAGCCAAAAACAAAAGGAAACAGGTGAGGTAGAGCTAAAAACAACAGGAAACAGGTGAGGTAGAGCTAAAAACCACAGGAAACAGGTGAGGTAGAGCTAAAAACCACAGGAAACAGGTGAGGTAGAGCTAAAAACCACAGGAAACAGGTGAGGTAGAGCTAAAAACCACAGGAAACAGGTGAGGTAGTGCTAAAAACCACGAGAAACAGGTGAGGGTAGAGCTAAAAACAAAAGGAAACAGGTGAGGTAGAGCTAAAAACCACAGGAAACAGGTGAGGTAGAGCTAAAAACAACAGGAAACAGGTGAGGTAGAGCTAAAAACCATGAGAAACAGGTGAGGTAGAGCTAAAAACCACAGGAAACAGGTGAGGTAGAGCTAAAAACCATGAGAAACAGGTGAGGTAGAGCTAAAAACCACAGGAAACAGGTGAGGTAGAGCTAAAAACAACAGGAAACAGGTGAGGTAGAGCTAAAAACCATGAGAAACAGGTGAGGTAGAGCTAAAAACCACAGGAAACAGGTGAGGTAGAGCTAAAAACAACAGGAAACAGGTGAGGTAGAGCTAAAAACAAAAGGAAACAGGTGAGGTAGAGCTAAAAACCACAGGAAACAGGTGAGGTAGAGCTAAAAACCACAGGAAACAGGTGAGGTAGAGCTAAAACCAGCAGGAAACAAGTGAGGTAGAGCTAAAAACCACAGGAAACAGGTGAGGTAGAGCTAAAAACCACAGGAAACAGGTGAGGTAGAGCTAAAAACAACAGGAAACAGGTGAGGTAGTGCTGAAAACCACGAGAAACAGGTGAGGTAGAGCTAAAAACAACAGGAAACAGGTGAGGTAGAGCTAAAAACAACAGGAAACAGGTGAGGTAGTGCTGATAACCACGAGAAACAGGTGAGGTAGAGCTAAAAACAACAGGAAACAGGTGAGGTAGAGCTAAAAACAACAGGAAACAGGTGAGGTAGAGCCAAAAACAAAAGGAAACAGGTGAGGTAGAGCTAAAAACAACAGGAAACAGGTGAGGTAGAGCTAAAAACCACAGGAAACAGGTGAGGTAGAGCTAAAAACCACAGGAAACAGGTGAGGTAGAGCTAAAAACCACAGGAAACAGGTGAGGTAGAGCTAAAAACCACAGGAAACAGGTGAGGTAGTGCTAAAAACCACGAGAAACAGGTGAGGGTAGAGCTAAAAACAAAAGGAAACAGGTGAGGTAGAGCTAAAAACCACAGGAAACAGGTGAGGTAGAGCTAAAAACAACAGGAAACAGGTGAGGTAGAGCTAAAAACCATGAGAAACAGGTGAGGTAGAGCTAAAAACCACAGGAAACAGGTGAGGTAGAGCTAAAAACCATGAGAAACAGGTGAGGTAGAGCTAAAAACCACAGGAAACAGGTGAGGTAGGGCTAAAAACCACAGAAAACAGGTGAGGTAGAGCTAAAAACAACAGGAAACAGGTGAGGTAGAGCTAAAAACAAAAGGAAACAGGTGAGGTAGAGCTAAAAACCACAGGAAACAGGTGAGGTAGAGCTAAAAACCACAGGAAACAGGTGAGGTAGAGCTAAAACCAGCAGGAAACAAGTGAGGTAGAGCTAAAAACCACAGGAAACAGGTGAGGTAGAGCTAAAAACCACAGGAAACAGGTGAGGTAGAGCTAAAAACAACAGGAAACAGGTGAGGTAGTGCTGAAAACCACGAGAAACAGGTGAGGTAGAGCTAAAAACAACAGGAAACAGGTGAGGTAGAGCTAAAAACAACAGGAAACAGGTGAGGTAGTGCTGAAAACCACGAGAAACAGGTGAGGTAGAGCTAAAAACAACAGGAAACAGGTGAGGTAGAGCTAAAAACAAGAGGAAACAGGTGAGGTAGTGCTAAAAACAAGAGGAAACAAGTGAGGTAGTGCTGAAAACCACGAGAAACAGGTGAGGTAGAGCTAAAAACAACAGGAAACAGGTGAGGTAGAGCTAAAAACCACAGGAAACAGGTGAGGTAGAGCTAAAAACAACAGGAAACAGGTGAGGTAGTGCTGAAAACCACGAGAAACAGGTGAGGTAGAGCTAAAGACAACAGGAAACAGGTGAGGTAGTGCTGAAAACCACGAGAAACAAGTGAGGTAGAGCTAAAAACCACAGGAAACAGGTGAGGTAGAGCTAAAAACAACAGGAAACAGGTGAGGTAGTGCTAAAAACCACAGGAAACAGGTGAGGTAGAGCTAAAAACAACAGGAAACAGGTGAGGTAGAGCTAAAAACCACAGGAAACAGGTGAGGTAGTGCTAAAAACAACAGGAAACAGGTGAGGTAGAGCTAAAAACAAGAGGAAACAGGTGAGGTAGAGCTAAAAACCACAGGAAACAGGTGAGGTAGCGCTAAAAACAACAGGAAACAGGTGAGGTAGAGCTCAAAACAACAGGAAACAGGTGAGGTAGTGCTAAAAACAAGAGGAAACAGGTGAGGTAGAGCTAAAAACCACAGGAAACAGGTGAGGTAGCGCTAAAAACAACAGGAAACAGGTGAGGTAGAGCTAAAAACAACAGGAAACAGGTGAGGTAGAGCTAAAAACAACAGGAAACAGGTGAGGTAGAGCTAAAAACCACAGGAAACAGGTGAGGTAGAGCTAAAAACAAGAGGAAACAGGTGAGGTAGAGCTAAAAACAAGAGGAAACAGGTGAGGTAGAGCTAAAAACCACAGGAAACAGGTGAGGTAGAGCTAAAAACAACAGCAAACAGGTGAGGTAGAGCTAAAAACAACAGGAAACAGGTGAGGTAGAGCTAAAAACCACAGGAAACAGGTGAGGTAGTGCTAAAAACCACAGGAAACAGGTGAGGTAGTGCTAAAAACAACAGGAAACAGGTGAGGTAGTGCTAAAAACCAAAGGAAACAGGTGAGGTAGAGCTAAAAACCACAGGAAACAGGTGAGGTAGAGCTAAAAACAAGAGGAAACAGGTGAGGTAGAGCTAAAAACCACAGGAAACAGGTGAGGTAGAGCTAAAAACAACAGGAAACAGGTGAGGTAGAGCTAAAAACCACAGGAAACAGGTGAGGTAGAGCTAAAAACAAGAGGAAACAGGTGAGGTAGAGCTAAAAACCACAGGAAACAGGTGAGGTAGAGCTAAAAACCACAGGAAACAGGTGAGGTAGAGCTAAAACCAGCAGGAAACAAGTGAGGTAGAGCTAAAAACCACAGGAAACAGGTGAGGTAGAGCTAAAAACCACAGGAAACAGGTGAGGTAGAGCTAAAAACAACAGGAAACAGGTGAGGTAGTGCTGAAAACCACGAGAAACAGGTGAGGTAGAGCTAAAAACAACAGGAAACAGGTGAGGTAGAGCTAAAAACAACAGGAAACAGGTGAGGTAGTGCTGATAACCACGAGAAACAGGTGAGGTAGAGCTAAAAACAACAGGAAACAGGTGAGGTAGAGCTAAAAACAACAGGAAACAGGTGAGGTAGAGCCAAAAACAAAAGGAAACAGGTGAGGTAGAGCTAAAAACAACAGGAAACAGGTGAGGTAGAGCTAAAAACCACAGGAAACAGGTGAGGTAGAGCTAAAAACCACAGGAAACAGGTGAGGTAGAGCTAAAAACCACAGGAAACAGGTGAGGTAGAGCTAAAAACCACAGGAAACAGGTGAGGTAGTGCTAAAAACCACGAGAAACAGGTGAGGGTAGAGCTAAAAACAAAAGGAAACAGGTGAGGTAGAGCTAAAAACCACAGGAAACAGGTGAGGTAGAGCTAAAAACAACAGGAAACAGGTGAGGTAGAGCTAAAAACCATGAGAAACAGGTGAGGTACAGCTAAAAACCACAGGAAACAGGTGAGGTAGAGCTAAAAACCATGAGAAACAGGTGAGGTAGAGCTAAAAACCACAGGAAACAGGTGAGGTAGGGCTAAAAACCACAGAAAACAGGTGAGGTAGAGCTAAAAACAACAGGAAACAGGTGAGGTAGAGCTAAAAACAAAAGGAAACAGGTGAGGTAGAGCTAAAAACCACAGGAAACAGGTGAGGTAGAGCTAAAAACCACAGGAAACAGGTGAGGTAGAGCTAAAACCAGCAGGAAACAAGTGAGGTAGAGCTAAAAACCACAGGAAACAGGTGAGGTAGAGCTAAAAACCACAGGAAACAGGTGAGGTAGAGCTAAAAACAACAGGAAACAGGTGAGGTAGTGCTGAAAACCACGAGAAACAGGTGAGGTAGAGCTAAAAACAACAGGAAACAGGTGAGGTAGAGCTAAAAACAACAGGAAACAGGTGAGGTAGTGCTGAAAACCACGAGAAACAGGTGAGGTAGAGCTAAAAACAACAGGAAACAGGTGAGGTAGAGCTAAAAACAAGAGGAAACAGGTGAGGTAGTGCTAAAAACAAGAGGAAACAAGTGAGGTAGTGCTGAAAACCACGAGAAACAGGTGAGGTAGAGCTAAAAACAACAGGAAACAGGTGAGGTAGAGCTAAAAACCACAGGAAACAGGTGAGGTAGAGCTAAAAACAACAGGAAACAGGTGAGGTAGTGCTGAAAACCACGAGAAACAGGTGAGGTAGAGCTAAAGACAACAGGAAACAGGTGAGGTAGTGCTGAAAACCACGAGAAACAAGTGAGGTAGAGCTAAAAACCACAGGAAACAGGTGAGGTAGAGCTAAAAACAACAGGAAACAGGTGAGGTAGTGCTAAAAACCACAGGAAACAGGTGAGGTAGAGCTAAAAACAACAGGAAACAGGTGAGGTAGAGCTAAAAACCACAGGAAACAGGTGAGGTAGTGCTAAAAACAACAGGAAACAGGTGAGGTAGAGCTAAAAACAAGAGGAAACAGGTGAGGTAGAGCTAAAAACCACAGGAAACAGGTGAGGTAGCGCTAAAAACAACAGGAAACAGGTGAGGTAGAGCTCAAAACAACAGGAAACAGGTGAGGTAGTGCTAAAAACAAGAGGAAACAGGTGAGGTAGAGCTAAAAACCACAGGAAACAGGTGAGGTAGCGCTAAAAACAACAGGAAACAGGTGAGGTAGAGCTAAAAACAACAGGAAACAGGTGAGGTAGAGCTAAAAACAACAGGAAACAGGTGAGGTAGAGCTAAAAACCACAGGAAACAGGTGAGGTAGAGCTAAAAACAAGAGGAAACAGGTGAGGTAGAGCTAAAAACAAGAGGAAACAGGTGAGGTAGAGCTAAAAACCACAGGAAACAGGTGAGGTAGAGCTAAAAACAACAGCAAACAGGTGAGGTAGAGCTAAAAACAACAGGAAACAGGTGAGGTAGAGCTAAAAACCACAGGAAACAGGTGAGGTAGTGCTAAAAACCACAGGAAACAGGTGAGGTAGTGCTAAAAACAACAGGAAACAGGTGAGGTAGTGCTAAAAACCAAAGGAAACAGGTGAGGTAGAGCTAAAAACCACAGGAAACAGGTGAGGTAGAGCTAAAAACAAGAGGAAACAGGTGAGGTAGAGCTAAAAACCACAGGAAACAGGTGAGGTAGAGCTAAAAACAACAGGAAACAGGTGAGGTAGAGCTAAAAACCACAGGAAACAGGTGAGGTAGAGCTAAAAACAAGAGGAAACAGGTGAGGTAGAGCTAAAAACCACAGGAAACAGGTGAGGTAGAGCTAAAAACCACAGGAAACAGGTGAGGTAGAGCTAAAACCAGCAGGAAACAAGTGAGGTAGAGCTAAAAACCACAGGAAACAGGTGAGGTAGAGCTAAAAACCACAGGAAACAGGTGAGGTAGAGCTAAAAACAACAGGAAACAGGTGAGGTAGTGCTGAAAACCACGAGAAACAGGTGAGGTAGAGCTAAAAACAACAGGAAACAGGTGAGGTAGAGCTAAAAACCACAAGAAAAAGGTGAGGTAGAGCTAAAAACAACAGGAAACAGGTGAGGTAGAGCTAAAAACAACAGGAAACAGGTGAGGTAGAGCTAAAAACAACAGGAAACAGGTGAGGTAGTGCTGAAAACCACGAGAAACAGGTGAGGTAGAGCTAAAAACAACAGGAAACAGGTGAGGTAGAGCTAAAAACAAGAGGAAACAGGTGAGGTAGAGCTAAAAACCACAGGAAACAGGTGAGGTAGTGCTAAAAACAAGAGGAAACAAGTGAGGTAGTGCTGAAAACCACGAGAAACAGGTGAGGTAGAGCTAAAAACAACAGGAAACAGGTGAGGTAGAGCTAAAAACCACAGGAAAAAGGTGAGGTAGAGCTAAAAACAACAGGAAACAGGTGAGGTAGTGCTGAAAACCACGAGAAACAGGTGAGGTAGAGCTAAAGACAACAGGAAACAGGTGAGGTAGTGCTGAAAACCACGAGAAACAAGTGAGGTAGAGCTAAAAACCACAGGAAACAGGTGAGGTAGAGCTAAAAACAACAGGAAACAGGTGAGGTAGTGCTAAAAACCACAGGAAACAGGTGAGGTAGAGCTAAAAACAACAGGAAACAGGTGAGGTAGTGCTGAAAACCACAGGAAACAGGTGAGGTAGAGCTAAAAACAACAGGAAACAGGTGAGGTAGAGCTAAAAACAACAGGAAACAGGTGAGGTAGTGCTAAAAACAACAGGAAACAGGTGAGGTAGAGCTGAAAACCACAGGAAACAGGTGAGGTAGTGCTAAAAACAACAGGAAACAGGTGAGGTAGGGCTAAAAACCACAGAAAACAGGTGAGGTAGAGCTAAAAACAACAGGAAACAGGTGAGGTAGAGCTAAAAACAACAGGAAACAGGTGAGGTAGAGCTAAAAACAACAGGAAACAGGTGAGGTAGTGCTAAAAACCACAGGAAACAGGTGAGGTAGAGCTAAAAACAACAGGAAACAGGTGAGGTAGAGCTAAAAACAACAGGAAACAGGTGAGGTAGGGCTAAAAACCACAGAAAACAGGTGAGGTAGAGCTAAAAACAACAGGAAACAGGTGAGGTAGAGCTAAAAACAACAGGAAACAGGTGAGGTAGAGCTAAAAACAACAGGAAACAGGTGAGGTAGAGCCAAAAACAAAAGGAAACAGGTGAGGTAGAGCTAAAAACAACAGGAAACAGGTGAGGTAGAGCTAAAAACCACAGGAAACAGGTGAGGTAGAGCTAAAAACCACAGGAAACAGGTGAGGTAGAGCTAAAAACCACAGGAAACAGGTGAGGTAGAGCTAAAAACCACAGGAAACAGGTGAGGTAGTGCTAAAAACCACGAGAAACAGGTGAGGGTAGAGCTAAAAACAAAAGGAAACAGGTGAGGTAGAGCTAAAAACCACAGGAAACAGGTGAGGTAGAGCTAAAAACAACAGGAAACAGGTGAGGTAGAGCTAAAAACCATGAGAAACAGGTGAGGTAGAGCTAAAAACCACAGGAAACAGGTGAGGTAGAGCTAAAAACCATGAGAAACAGGTGAGGTAGAGCTAAAAACCACAGGAAACAGGTGAGGTAGGGCTAAAAACCACAGAAAACAGGTGAGGTAGAGCTAAAAACAACAGGAAACAGGTGAGGTAGAGCTAAAAACAAAAGGAAACAGGTGAGGTAGAGCTAAAAACCACAGGAAACAGGTGAGGTAGAGCTAAAAACCACAGGAAACAGGTGAGGTAGAGCTAAAACCAGCAGGAAACAAGTGAGGTAGAGCTAAAAACCACAGGAAACAGGTGAGGTAGAGCTAAAAACCACAGGAAACAGGTGAGGTAGAGCTAAAAACAACAGGAAACAGGTGAGGTAGTGCTGAAAACCACGAGAAACAGGTGAGGTAGAGCTAAAAACAACAGGAAACAGGTGAGGTAGAGCTAAAAACAACAGGAAACAGGTGAGGTAGTGCTGAAAACCACGAGAAACAGGTGAGGTAGAGCTAAAAACAACAGGAAACAGGTGAGGTAGAGCTAAAAACAAGAGGAAACAGGTGAGGTAGAGCTAAAAACCACAGGAAACAGGTGAGGTAGTGCTAAAAACAAGAGGAAACAAGTGAGGTAGTGCTGAAAACCACGAGAAACAGGTGAGGTAGAGCTAAAAACAACAGGAAACAGGTGAGGTAGAGCTAAAAACCACAGGAAAAAGGTGAGGTAGAGCTAAAAACAACAGGAAACAGGTGAGGTAGTGCTGAAAACCACGAGAAACAGGTGAGGTAGAGCTAAAGACAACAGGAAACAGGTGAGGTAGTGCTGAAAACCACGAGAAACAAGTGAGGTAGAGCTAAAAACCACAGGAAACAGGTGAGGTAGAGCTAAAAACAACAGGAAACAGGTGAGGTAGTGCTAAAAACCACAGGAAACAGGTGAGGTAGAGCTAAAAACAACAGGAAACAGGTGAGGTAGAGCTAAAAACCACAGGAAACAGGTGAGGTAGTGCTAAAAACAACAGGAAACAGGTGAGGTAGAGCTAAAAACAAGAGGAAACAGGTGAGGTAGAGCTAAAAACCACAGGAAACAGGTGAGGTAGCGCTAAAAACAACAGGAAACAGGTGAGGTAGAGCTCAAAACAACAGGAAACAGGTGAGGTAGTGCTAAAAACAAGAGGAAACAGGTGAGGTAGAGCTAAAAACAACAGGAAACAGGTGAGGTAGAGCTAAAAACCACAGGAAACAGGTGAGGTAGAGCTAAAAACCACAGGAAACAGGTGAGGTAGAGCTAAAAACCACAGGAAACAGGTGAGGTAGCGCTAAAAACAACAGGAAACAGGTGAGGTAGAGCTAAAAACAACAGGAAACAGGTGAGGTAGAGCTAAAAACAACAGGAAACAGGTGAGGTAGAGCTAAAAACCACAGGAAACAGGTGAGGTAGAGCTAAAAACAAGAGGAAACAGGTGAGGTAGAGCTAAAAACAACAGGAAACAGGTGAGGTAGAGCTAAAAACCACAGGAAACAGGTGAGGTAGAGCTAAAAACAACAGGAAACAGGTGAGGTAGACCTAAAAACAACAGGAAACAGGTGAGGTAGAGCTAAAAACCACAGGAAACAGGTGAGGTAGTGCTAAAAACCACAGGAAACAGGTGAGGTAGTGCTAAAAACAACAGGAAACAGGTGAGGTAGTGCTAAAAACCAAAGGAAACAGGTGAGGTAGAGCTAAAAACCACAGGAAACAGGTGAGGTAGAGCTAAAAACAAGAGGAAACAGGTGAGGTAGAGCTAAAAACCACAGGAAACAGGTGAGGTAGAGCTAAAAACAACAGGAAACAGGTGAGGTAGAGCTAAAAACCACAGGAAACAGGTGAGGTAGAGCTAAAAACAAGAGGAAACAGGTGAGGTAGAGCTAAAAACCACAGGAAACAGGTGAGGTAGTGCTAAAAACCACAGGAAACAGGTGAGGTAGTGCTAAAAACAACAGGAAACAGGTGAGGTAGAGCTAAAAACCACAGGAAACAGGTGAGGTAGAGCTAAAAACAACAGGTAACAGGTGAGGTAGAGCAAAAAACAACAGGAAACAGGTGAGGTAGAGCTAAAAACAACAGGAAACAGGTGAGGTAGAGCTAAAAACCAAAGGAAACAGGTGAGGTAGAGCTAAAAACAACAGGAAACAGGTGAGGTAGTGCTAAAAACAACAGGAAACAGGTGAGGTAGAGCTAAAAGCAATGGGAAACAGGTGAGGTAGAGCTAAAAACCACAGGAAACAGGTGAGGTAGAGCTAAAAACCACAGGAAACAGGTGAGGGAGTGAGAGGAACAGGTGAGGGAGTGAGAGGATCAGGTGAGGGAGTGAGAAGAACAGGTGAGGGAGTGAGAGGATCAGGTGAGGGAGTGAGAGGAACAGGTGAGGGAGTGAGAGGAACAGGTGAGGGAGTGAGAGGAACAGGTGAGGGAGTGAGAGGAACAGGTGAGGGAGTGAGAGGAACAGGTGAGGGAGTGAGAGGAACAGGTGAGGGAGTGAGAGGAACAGGTGAGGGAGTGAGAGGAACAGGTGAGGGAGAGGAACAGGTGAGGGAGTGAGAGGAACAGGTGAGGGAGTGAGAGGAACAGGTGAGTGAGAGGAACAGGTGAGGGAGTGAGAGGAACAGGTGAGGGAGTGAGAGGAACAGGTGAGGGAGTGAGAGGAACAGGTGAGGGAGAGGAACAGGTGAGGGAGTGAGAGGAACAGGTGAGGGAGTGAGAGGAACAGGTGAGTGAGAGGAACAGGTGAGGGAGTGAGAGGAACAGGTGAGTGAGTGAGAGGAACAGGTGAGGGAGTGAGAGGATCAGGTGAGTGAGTGAGAGGAACAGGTGAGGGAGTGAGAGGAACAGGTGGGGGAGTGAGAGGAACAGGTGAGGGAGTGAGAGGAACAGGTGAGGGAGTGAGAGGAACAGGTGAGGGAGTGAGAGGAACAGGTGAGGGAGTGAGAGGAACAGGTGAGGGAGTGAGAGGATCAGGTGGGGGAGTGAGAGGAACAGGTGAGGGAGTGAGAGGAACAGGTGAGGGAGTGAGAGGAACAGGTGAGGGAGTGAGAGGAACAGGTGAGGGAGTGAGAGGAACAGGTGAGGGAGTGAGAGGATCAGGTGGGGGAGTGAGAGGAACAGGTGAGGGAGTGAGAGGAACAGGTGAGGGAGTGAGAGGAACAGGTGAGGGAGTGAGAGGAACAGGTGAGGGAGTGAGAGGAACAGGTGAGGGAGTGAGAGGAACAGGTGAGTGAGTGAGAGGAACAGGTGAGGGAGTGAGAGGATCAGGTGAGTGAGTGAGAGGAACAGGTGAGGGAGTGAGAGGAACAGGTGAGTGAGTGAGAGGAACAGGTGGGGGAGTCAGAGGAACAGGTGAGGGAGTGAGAGGAACAGGTGAGGGAGTGAGAGGATCAGGTGGGGGAGTGAGAGGAACAGGTGAGGGAGTGAGAGGAACAGGTGAGGGAGAGGAACAGGTGAGGGAGTGAGAGGAACATGTGAGGGAGTGAGATGAACAGGTGAGGGAGTGAGAGGAACAGGTGAGGGAGTGAGAGGAACAGGTGGGGGAGTGAGAGGAACAGGTGAGGGAGTGAGAGGAACAGGTGGGGGAGTGAGAGGATCAGGTGAGGGAGTGAGAGGATCAGGTGAGGGAGTGAGAGGATCAGGTGAGGGAGTGAGAGGAACAGGTGAGGGAGTGAGAGGAACAGGTGGGGGAGTGAGAGGAACAGGTGGGGGAGTGAGAGGATCAGGTGAGGGAGTGAGAGGAACAGGTGAGGGAGTGAGAGGAACAGGTGAGGGAGTGAGAGGATCAGGTGAGGGAGTGAGAGGATCAGGTGAGGGAGTCAGAGGAGCAGGTGAGGGAGTGAGAGGATCAGGTGAGGGAGTGAGAGGAACAGGTGAGGGAGTGAGAGGATCAGGTGAGGGAGTGAGAGGAACAGGTGGGGGAGTGAGAGGATCAGGTGAGGGAGTGAGAGGAACAGGTGGGGGAGTGAGAGGAACAGGTGAGGGAGTGAGAGGAACAGGTGAGGGAGTGAGAGGAACAGGTGAGGGAGTGAGAGGAACAGGTGAGGGAGTGAGAGGAACATGTGAGGGAGTGAGAGGATCAGGTGAGGGAGTGAGAGGAACAGGTGAGGGAGTGAGAGGATCAGGTGAGGGAGTGAGAGGATCAGGTGAGGGAGTGAGAGGAACAGGTGAGGGAGTGAGAGGATCAGGTGAGGGAGTCAGAGGAACAGGTGAGGGAGTGAGAGGATCAGGTGAGGGAGTCAGAGGAACAGGTGAGGGAGTGAGAGGAACAGGTGAGGGAGTGAGAGGAACAGGTGATGGAGTGAGAGGAACAGGTGATGGAGTGAGAGGAACAGGTGAGGGAGTGAGAGGAACAGTTGAGGGAGTGAGAGGAACAGGTGAGGGAGTGAGAGGAACAGGTGAGGGAGTGAGAGGAACAGGTGAGGGAGTCAGAGGAGCAGGTGAGGGAGTGAGAGGATCAGGTGAGGGAGTGAGAGGAACAGGTGGGGGAGTGAGAGGATCAGGTGAGGGAGTGAGAGGAACAGGTGGGGGAGTGAGAGGAACAGGTGAGGGAGTGAGAGGAACAGGTGAGGGAGTGAGAGGAACAGGTGAGGGAGTGAGAGGAACAGGTGAGGGAGTGAGAGGAACAGGTGAGGGAGTGAGAGGATCAGGTGAGGGAGTCAGAGGAACAGGTGAGGGAGTGAGAGGATCAGGTGGGGGAGTGAGAGGATCAGGTGAGGGAGTGAGAGGATCAGGTGAGGGAGTCAGAGGAACAGGTGAGGGAGTGAGAGGATCAGGTGAGGGAGTGAGAGGAACAGGTGAGGGAGTGAGAGGAACAGGTGAGGGAGTGAGAGGAACAGGTGAGGGAGTGAGTCAGATGCCCTTCCTGACCTGCAGACCCAGCAGGATGCACAGGTACCAGGGCGGCACGTCCTCGATGGTGTAGATCATCCCAGCGTCCGCTCTCATTGGCCGCTTCGAGTCCCGCTCTCCTCCCATTGGCTGGTTTGAATCCTGCTCCATTTCTATTGGCTGATGAGAGTTCACCTCGGGGCTCTGATTGGACAGAGAATTATATTGTAATGACTTTGGAGTAGATTTCAAGATTAACATTGTGTTTGTGTGAACGTCAAACCAACTTTTCCCATAGTTTGTCCCAATGTTTCCTGATTTTACCAGTTTTTTTTTTTTATTTCTAATGTTTTCCCTGTTTTCTACCAGTTTCTTCCCTGAATTTTTGTCCCCAATTATTCCCTATTTTCCCCACATGACTTGACATCACAGACGAACCTGATGTTGTAAATGTGCAGCTCTTCCACACATTATTGTATATATATTTAGCATCAGTATGGTTAAAGTGCCCGGCCTCAGTCCTTTCTCACGTTTACTTTCTCACAGAGGAAACAGGAACGGCTCCAGGACGGGACAGGAACTAATCTGGGTCAAACGCCAACTCCACTGAGGGCATTTAAACTCATCTGGACGGTTACGTTATCGTGGTGAGTAAATGATTTCAAAGTAAAAGTTCCTCTCGCTGGAGTAGCTCCGCCTCTCGTCACAGAGAAGCAGGTGATTGGCTCAGCAGCTGGACAGATGTTGAGCGGCGCGTGCTCTCAGTCATTTATCGTTTTTACAGCCGACCGTGACCGTTTGAAGTTCCTGCAGTAAAACGACGACTCGCTGACGGACACATTCCTTTCACTGCTTTACGTTATTGATCCGTTTCTTCTCGTGAACTTTAACCCGACGCATTTTCTCCAGTTCGGCTTTGCCCAAATCTAAAAGCATCCTGAAAAAAGCGTCAAACAACAATGAGAAAAACTTAGCTTAGCTTTCAAATGAGGCGCTGGCCTACAGGCTGCAACCTTTTAGATTTGGGTGAAGCTGAACCAGTTGGTTAGGCGGGTTTAAGAGGTTAGTGTCACTTTCACCTTAAATCAAACTGTGGATGCCCCGCCCTCCTCCACTGTGCACCAATTTAAAAACGATTAAACATATGTAATAAATGTCACTCTTCTGTGGAAACACGACCGGCCTGTGGTGCAGATCATCAGATCCTCTTTTGTCGTTGTGTTTGAGGAAGGGCCGGGTCTTCGTTGTGCTTCTTTTCGTTCATGTAAACATATAATGTAAAGCTGTTCATGAAACAAGTTGGAAAAAGTAAATGACTTTATGGCTCCTGAGGTCACATGAGCCACGAGACACTTTTATTCAAGAGCAGCATCTTTGAAACCAAATGTTCCAGACGTTATTTGAAGATGCAAACACAGAAGAAAACATCACGTGTTTAACTAGTGAAATACAAGAACCACGGAGGCGAAGCGAGCCTCGTGTTCCCGGCTCTCCGGCTGAGGAGGAACAGCGGGAAGATGTTTCCTTCATAAAGCTGTTCCTCCTGTAGAGTCTCACTGATCAGGAATTGATTGGAATTTTACCTTGGACTCTGTCATCCTGTCTCCGAGCGAGTCCCAGCAGCAGGAGTTCCCCTGGAAGCAGCAGCAGCAGTAGCAGTAACAGTAACAGTAATAGTAATAGTAATAGTAATAGTATTAGTAGCACTCTCTCTGGGCTCGGATCTCAAATGAAGGAGCCGCAGTGGTTTGTGGAGTAAAGTGGGTCGTCTGAAGATGATTAACGTCCAGGACTTTACCCTGAGTGACACAGAAGCCGCGGCTGTTATTATTAATTAACACATTACTGCAGTAAAGCCTGAGTGATGAGGAAAGACCGAAGCACCACAAGACCTATAGCAACTCACACACACACACTGGTGATGGTAGATGATCCCTGTGTCACACACTTTTATAAGTTTTCTCACACAATATAGTGTTAGGCTTACAGGCGCCATCTGGTGGTGGAAAAGCATTGCAGCATTGAGCCTGAAAAAAGCAAACTCAACACTGACTGAGCTCAATTATTCTCATTCACAAATATGAACCAGATCGTCAGGATTGAGCTGTTTAACATCTGAGAGAGATGATTTAGAAAGAGGAAAACTGACCAAAGACACTGACCAAGCTTTAATAAAGGACAGTGACAATAATATGACACCAGAAGTATTTTTGTTACCAGTGGATCAAGTCCAGACTAAACCACCGTAGACCATCATCTGACACGAACTCGCGACCCCATGGTTCCCGCCCGGGCGCTCTGCTCACAGAGCTACATCGGCTCCGAGCGTCTCACTGAGCCGCCTTTAGCAGCGAGGCGCTAAACAGCCGAGGCTTCCTCATCCATATAGTGATGAGTGAGGAGAACACATTTAGTATTTTCTTATTCTTTACAAAGTCCTGCTTTTGAACAGATGATCAGCCGAGGGAAACGTGAGGAGCGTCTACAGCAAAGAGAGCAGGTGACTGAGGCCCCGCCCACTGAGGCCCCGCCCACTGAGGCCCCATGAGACCCATGTTACAAAGAAAATGACTGTAATTTATCAGCCTATGACTAATTTGATCATTCAAACATCGCTCTCAGGCTGTGATAATAAAACCTCCACACGTCTGTTTGAAACTTCTCCTCCACATGATCGTGTTGGTTCAGTCGTGTTTATGAGAAGTCGCCATAATAAAGTTTGTCCACAAGAGGTCAGTGTTCAGAGAGAATGAAACGGCTCAGAGCCTCACAGTGGGCCGGGTCACTTCCCCATCCACACACACCTCCTCCAGCTGTTCTGCCCCCGAGGCCACACCTCCTACAGCTGTTCTGACCCCGAGGCCACACCTCCTCCAGCTGTTCTGACCCCGAGGCCACACCTCCTCCAGCTGTTCTGACCCCGAGGCCACACCTCCTCCAGCTGTTCTGAGTTACTGATGGAGTCACAGAAACGTGTTACAAACATCATGTTCACTGTGAATCTGCCCCAAAGGAAACGCCAGCGCTCGTGAGGGGCGGAGCTTTATCTTAGAGCTAAAGGCTAGTGCTGAAAATTATAATATAACATGTAAACAAGTAAATACTATTTAAACTAACAGGATGATTCTTTATGCGCAGGCTCGTTCAAAACTTTGCGCTTGTTTTATGTTTTATTTTGTGTTAGCCGCGGCTAACGCGTTAGCCGCGTTAGCCGCGTTAGCCGCGTTAGCCGCGTTAGCCGCGTTAGCCGCGTTAACCGCGTTAGCCGCGTTAGCCGCGTTAGCCTCAAGACAAAAACATCCACGTTATGAACACGGAGTTTCCTCCAGTGAAGTCGTTACGTCTCATGTAATATTTTCTAACCTGCTCCGTCACATCTGGACTTTTACTCTCTGTCCTTTACGAGATCTAAAGCTATGGCTTCATTTCTGTGGGACCTGCTCATGTTTAACGGGAAGAGAGAGCGGACAGGATGGACAGCGTCTGGTTTACTGTCCCGGCGGAAACACGTGGGGTCACTGTGCATACGGCCCATTCTCGATCTCGCCTTTACCCAAATCTCATGTGCCTATTGTGTGAATGATTTTTTTCTTTTTGTGTGATTTTCTATAGCTGTGTGGTTTTGTTGAAGATTTTAAATAAATAAAAAATACATAAAAAACACAATTAAAAAATCGCTTTAATGAGTGAATAATAATGAGGTCTTTTATTTTTTATAGAAACGATGTTTTTGTTCTTAAACAAACGGACTCCCGGCTGACTCAGAATGAACCAATCACAGAGTACGTTGTTCACGCTGCTTTTGATTGACAGCTGTGGTAGCCAATGGGAGCGTGCCTCCGCAGTGCTGTGGTCACAGAAGGCGGGGCTTAGGCCGCTCTGCAGAAACAGCGGAACAAAATGGCGGCCGTGGCCCTAGAGCCCGGAGCTGCGGCGGTTCCGCCCGTCACACCGCCCGAACCCAGGCCCCGGGACCCGGCCCAGACCCTCCAGAACCTCCCGGACCTTCCGAGCCGCCCGCTGGGCCGCTCCGAGCCGCCCCTGAGCGGCCACAAGGACGAGGACAAGGCTCCAAGCGGCGAGGCTAACGAGGCTAACGAGGAGCTAATGCTGCTGGAGGCTAATGCTAACGCGGAGCTAATGCTACAGGACCTTACGGAGGCTAACGGGCCGCTCAAACCGCTCTCTGACCCGGGCCCTGGGGCGGAGCAGGACCCGGTACAGTCCGCCGTGTCCCCGCTGTCTCTGCCCGCGGCCCCGGAGGCCCCTGAGGCCGGACTGTCCCTGGGTCAGCCCAACGGCCCGGACCGAGCCTGCACCGACCGAACCCTGAGCCTCAGCTTCACGGCCCTGAGAGAGGGGCTGGGGGACCGGCCTGAGGATCACCCAGAGGACCACCCGGAGCCAGAGCTTAGACCCGGGACTCACGTGCGGGTGGCCCTGGATCATGTGATTGACGACGCTCTGGTGGTGTCTTTCCGTGTGGGACACAAAGTGTTCTCCGGGGTCCTCATGGACCTGTCCCGCAGGTAAATGCCCCTAATGTACATGTTTAATATGGGCCTGTCCTGCAGGTAAATGTCCCTAATGTACATGTTTAATATGAGCCTGTCCCGCAGGTAAATGCCCCTAATATACATGTTTAATATGGACCTGTCCCGCAGGTAAATGCCCCTAATGTACATGTTTAATATGGGCCTGTCCCGCAGGTAAATGCCCCTAATGTACATGTTTAATATGGGCCTGTCCCGCAGGTAAATGCCCCTAATGTACATGTTTAATATGGGCCTGTCCCGCAGGTAAATGCCCCTAATGTACATGTTTAATATGGGCCTGTCCCGCAGGTAAATGCCCCTAATGTACATGTTTAATATGAGCCTGTCCCGCAGGTAAATGCCCCTAATGTACATGTTTAATATGAGCCTGTCCCGCAGGTAAATGTCCCTAATGTACATGTTTAATATGGGCCTGTCCCGCAGGTAAATGCCCCTAATGTACATGTTTAATATGAGCCTGTCCCGCAGGTAAATGTCCCTAATGTACATGTTTAATATGGGCCTGTCCCGCAGGTAAATGCCCCTAATGTACATGTTTAATATGAGCCTGTCCCGCAGGTAAATGTCCCTAATGTACATGTTTAATATGGACCTGTCCTGCAGGTAAATGTCCCTAATGTACATGTTTAATATGGACCTGTCCTGCAGGTAAATGTCCCTAATGTACATGTTTAATATGGGCCTGTCCCGCAGGTAAATGCCCCTAATGTACATGTTTAATATGGGCCTGTCCCGCAGGTAAATGCCCCTAATGTACATGTTTAATATGAGCCTGTCCCGGACTGGTGAGGTTAAACCTCAGACCAGACGTACCTGAATCTTTCTCGGGCTGTGAGGTTAAACCTCAGACCAGTCGTACCTGAATGTTTCTCGGGCTGGTGAGATTTACGTCTGTCCCGCTGAGTCCGAGCTGGAGCTGGATTTCTAAATGTTCCAAATGAAGTTTAGCCTGAAGATTATTATACAAAATGTGTAATATCAAAGCTGTTTGTTTGCTAATTTAGTACATGCACTGATACAATTCTGGTATCGGATATCGGAGCCTATATAATGTATAACATTAGAGGTCAGGCCGATACCGATATGCTCACATGTGTCTGTCCTACGATCCTCGGGCAGGGGCCGCTTTTACTTTCATACTTTAGTTTCTGTCTCATCTTTGATTAGCTGAAGTTAGCATTAGCACGCTGCCGTTAGGGTTAGCATGCTGCCGTTAGCGTTAGCATGCTGCCGTTAGCGTTAGCATGCTGCCGTTAGCGTTAGCATGCTGCCGTTAGCATTAGCATGCTGCCGTTAGCGTTAGCATGCTGCCGTTAGCGTTAGCATGCTATTACTAGCTGCAGCATTTTGGTCAAAAATGCATTTGTTGAGGTTAAAGCTGGTTCTCCAGGTTCTCCAGGTGTCCATGTTCTCTGAGGTTCTCCAGGTTCTCCAGGTGTCCGTGTTCTCTGAGGTTCAGTGAAGCTTCGCTCCCCTTGTAGTTAAGCAGGTTAACCTTGTAATCTTCCTTGTTCCCCTGAGGCCTCGTGTTGGGACGACCCGGAGACATCGGGTCAGCCGACTGCTGAGAATAATCCTGTGGTTAGCAACAGCATGCTAATGCTAGCATCAGCTGATATACTTATGAATATATAATGAGTTTCTGGTATAAACGTGTTTATGGAGGATTTAAAGTCGTATAAACGTGTTTATGGAGGATTTAAAGTCGTATAATTGTGTTTCTGGAGGATTTAAAGTCGTATAATCGTGTTTATGGAGGATTTAAAGTCGTATAATCGTGTTTATGGAGGATTTAAAGTCGTATAATCGTGTTTATGGAGGATTTAAAGTCGTATAATCGTGTTTATGGAGGATTTAAAGTCGTATAAATGTGTTTATGGAGGATTTAAAGTCGTATAATCGTGTTTATGGAGGATTTAAAGTCGTATAAACGTGTTTCTGGAGGATTTAAAGTCGTATAATTGTGTTTCTGGAGGATTTAAAGTCGTATAAATGTGTTTATGGAGGATTTAAAGTCGTATAATCGTGTTTATGGAGGATTTAAAGTCGTATAATGAGTTTCTGGTATAATCGTGTTTATGGAGGATTTAAAGTCGTATAAATGTGTTTATGGAGGATTTAAAGTCGTATAATCGTGTTTATGGAGGATTTAAAGTCGTATAATGAGTTTCTGGTATAATCGTGTTTATGGAGGATTTAAAGTCGTATAATCGTGTTTATGGAGGATTTAAAGTCGTATAATCGTGTTTATGGAGGATTTAAAGTCGTATAATCGTGTTTATGGAGGATTTAAAGTCGTATAATCGTGTTTATGGAGGATTTAAAGTCGTATAATTGTGTTTCTGGAGGATTTAAAGTCGTATAATCGTGTTTATGGAGGATTTAAAGTCGTATAATCGTGTTTATGGAGGATTTAAAGTCGTATAAATGTGTTTATGGAGGATTTAAAGTCGTATAATCGTGTTTATGGAGGATTTAAAGTCGTATAATCGTGTTTATGGAGGATTTAAAGTCGTATAATTGTGTTTCTGGAGGATTTAAAGTCATATAATCGTGTTTATGGAGGATTTAAAGTCGTATAAATGTGTTTATGGAGGATTTAAAGTCGTATAATCGTGTTTATGGAGGATTTAAAGTCGTATAATCGTGTTTATGGAGGATTTAAAGTCGTATAATCGTGTTTATGGAGGATTTAAAGTCGTATAATGAGTTTCTGGTATAATCGTGTTTATGGAGGATTTAAAGTCGTATAATCGTGTTTATGGAGGATTTAAAGTCGTATAAATGTGTTTATGGAGGATTTAAAGTCGTATAATCGTGTTTATGGAGGATTTAAAGTCGTATAATCGTGTTTATGGAGGATTTAAAGTCGTATAATTGTGTTTCTGGAGGATTTAAAGTCGTATAATCGTGTTTATGGAGGATTTAAAGTCGTATAATCGTGTTTATGGAGGATTTAAAGTCGTATAAATGTGTTTATGGAGGATTTAAAGTCGTATAATCGTGTTTATGGAGGATTTAAAGTCGTATAATCGTGTTTATGGAGGATTTAAAGTCGTATAATTGTGTTTCTGGAGGATTTAAAGTCATATAATCGTGTTTATGGAGGATTTAAAGTCGTATAAATGTGTTTATGGAGGATTTAAAGTCGTATAATCGTGTTTATGGAGGATTTAAAGTCGTATAATCGTGTTTATGGAGGATTTAAAGTCGTATAATCGTGTTTATGGAGGATTTAAAGTCGTATAATCGTGTTTATGGAGGATTTAAAGTCGTATAAACGTGTTTAAGGAGGATTTAAAGTCGTATAATTGTGTTTCTGGAGGATTTAAAGTCGTATAATCGTGTTTATGGAGGATTTAAAGTCGTATAATCGTGTTTTTGGAGGATTTAAAGTCGTATAATCGTGTTTATGGATGATTTAAAGTCGTATAATTGTGTTTCTGGAGGATTTAAAGTCGTATAATCGTGTTTCTGGAGGATTTAAAGTCGTATAATCGTGTTTATGGAGGATTTAAAGTCGTATAATGAGTTTCTGGTATAATCGTGTTTATGGAGGATTTAAAGTCGTATAATCGTGTTTATGGAGGATTTAAAGTCGTATAAATGTGTTTATGGAGGATTTAAAGTCGTATAATCGTGTTTATGGAGGATTTAAAGTCGTATAATCGTGTTTATGGAGGATTTAAAGTCGTATAATTGTGTTTCTGGAGGATTTAAAGTCGTATAATCGTGTTTATGGAGGATTTAAAGTCGTATAATCGTGTTTATGGAGGATTTAAAGTCGTATAATTGTGTTTCTGGAGGATTTAAAGTCGTATAATCGTGTTTATGGAGGATTTAAAGTCGTATAAATGTGTTTATGGAGGATTTAAAGTCGTATAAATGTGTTTATGGAGGATTTAAAGTCGTATAATCGTGTTTATGGAGGATTTAAAGTCGTATAATGAGTTTCTGGTATAATCGTGTTTATGGAGGATTTAAAGTCGTATAATCGTGTTTATGGAGGATTTAAAGTCGTATAATTGTGTTTCTGGAGGATTTAAAGTCATATAATCGTGTTTATGGAGGATTTAAAGTCGTATAAATGTGTTTATGGAGGATTTAAAGTCGTATAATCGTGTTTATGGAGGATTTAAAGTCGTATAATCGTGTTTATGGAGGATTTAAAGTCGTATAATTGTGTTTCTGGAGGATTTAAAGTCGTATAATCGTGTTTATGGAGGATTTAAAGTCGTATAATCGTGTTTATGGAGGATTTAAAGTCGTATAATCGTGTTTATGGAGGATTTAAAGTCGTATAATTGTGTTTCTGGAGGATTTAAAGTCATATAATCGTGTTTATGGAGGATTTAAAGTCGTATAATTGTGTTTCTGGAGGATTTAAAGTCATATAATCGTGTTTCTGGAGGATTTAAAGTCGTATAATCGTGTTTATGGAGGATTTAAAGTCGTATAATCGTGTTTATGGAGGATTTAAAGTCGTATAATCGTGTTTATGGAGGATTTAAAGTCGTATAATCGTGTTTATGGAGGATTTAAAGTCGTATAATCGTGTTTATGGAGGATTTAAAGTCGTATAATCGTGTTTATGGAGGATTTAAAGTCGTATAATCGTGTTTATGGAGGATTTAAAGTCGTATAATCGTGTTTATGGAGGATTTAAAGTCGTATAATCGTGTTTATGGAGGATTTAAAGTCTTATAATTGTGTTTCTGGAGGATTTAAAGTCGTATAATCGTGTTTATGGAGGATTTAAAGTCGTATAATGTGTTTCAGGTTCGGTCCGTATGGAATCCCCATCACCACTTTCCCGCCGCGCAGGGAGTCGTCTCGCCGCCACGTCCAGACCCCGCCTCTGACCGCAGAGGCCCCTCCTCCTCCTGCCGCCGAAGCCCCGCCCTCCGCCACCGAAGTCCCTCCCCCGCTGTTCCACCAGGGGGCGCCGTACCCCCCTCCGCTGTTCCTCAGAGACTCGTACCACACCAGCCTGCCGCAGCCGCCGCCACGCCGCATCAAGCGCTCCCGCCGGCGCTACGGCAACAGCGAGGAGCCCACCTGCATGTTAGTGAGGCTCCGCCCCCGCCAGGTGCTGTGCGACAGGTGCAAAGGCACGGCCGGCCCCAGAGCGCCCCCTGTGTCCACGCGGCGCCGTCACCTCCCGGAGCCGCCAGAGGAGAACCTGAGCGCCGAGGTCAAACGCCTCCGCAGCGACGAGCCCCGCCCCCCACGCCCACGCAAGGAGCCGGGGGGCGGGGCCGCTCGTCAGGCCGCCTCCCGCTCCAGCCCTCGCTCCGCCCACAGCCCCGCCCACAGAGTCCTCACTCGCCGGATCTCAGCACTGACCCCGCCCCTGACTCCGCCCAGAGTCCGCCTAAAGCCGCACAGGTACCGGACCGACGGCGAGCCCCAAAACCAGACCAGGACCAGACCCGGACCCAAGACTAGGACTGCGCCCCCCCAGACCCCCCGCAGGACTCCGCCCCCCCGCAGGACTCCACCCCCTCTCAGACCCGAGCCCAAACCCGTGACCAAACTCCGAGCACAAACCCGGAAAGAACCAGGTCCTAAACCGGCCCCTAAAGTCTCGATCAAACCTGAGCCCGAACCCCGCTTGATCTCCGGCCCTAAACCCGCCCCCAAACCCGAGCCCGGCCCCGAGCCCGGCCCCGAGCCCGGCCCCGAGCCGTCGTCACGCAGCCGCAGGAAGCAGGTGTTTCCCAGACCCACACGCGACTTCGACCTGGACTTCATGGGCTGGTCTGGACCGGACTCAGACCTGGACCTGGACCGTCCAGAGCCGAGGTCTGAGAGCAGACCGGGCCATAGTCCGGACTCTGAGCCGGATTCTGAGGCCAGTCCAGAGTCCGTCAAACCACAGTCCAGCTCCAAAACACACCCCTGTCCAGAGTCCGTCAAACCGGACCCGGATCCTGAGTTTAGACCGGACCCTGACCCTGAGCCCACAGGCCCTGACCCTGAGCCCAGTCCAGACCCCGAGCCCAGTCCAGACCCCGAGCCCAGTCCAGACCTTGAGCCCAGTCCAGACCCCGGTTCCAATCGAGAGTCCGTCAAACTGGACCCTGATCTGGAGCTTCGACCTGACCCAGAGCCTGACCCAGAGCCTGACCCAGAGCCTGACCCAGAGCCTGACCCAGAGCCTGAACCAGAGCTCCTAACTGGGCCAGCAGGCCCGGAGCCCCATCCAGACCCACAGCCCAATCCAGACTCGAGTCCTGACCAGGTCCCTGAGCCCGAGGAGTGGCCCAGGTCTGAGCCGGACTCTGGGCCTTCGTCTCTGGCTGTGTCGGAGAGCAGCTCCAGGTCTGACCCCAGTGACAGCCGGCCGTGTTTAGAGCCGAGACTGACCGAAGCTCTGGACTCGAAGGCCGAGTCTGACCCGCTCCTGTGCCCGGAGCCGGCTCCGCGGTCAGGTCTCTCTGACCTGGAGCCGGCTCCGCGGTCAGGTCTCTCTGACCCGGCTCCGTGCTCGGGTCTCTCTGATCCGGCTCCGACGCTCCGCCCTCCCTCCGGTCGCTCGGGGGCGGGGCTGGGCTCGGACCCGCCCTCCGGTCGTTCGGCGCTGCAGAAGTGCGTGGGCGCAGACGGCCGCCTCGTTGCCGTGGGCGACATCGTGTGGGCGAAGATCGCAGGGTTCCCGTGGTGGCCGGCGCGCGTGCTGTCGCTGACGGTGCGTCGCCGTGGAGACGGGGGCGTGGCCTCGCGCCGTGAAGCCCGTGTGGCGTGGTTCGGGTCGCGCACCACGTCGCTGCTGCCGCTGAGTCACTCATCGCCGTTTCTCGAAACGTTCCAGACGCGATTCGACCGCAAACGCAAAGGACCGTACCGGCGCGCCGTGGCCGAGGCCGCCGCCGCCGCCAAGCAGCTGACGCCCGAGGCCCGCACGCTCGCCGCAAGCGTGGACACGTAACACGCCGCGCTCTCCCACGGCGCCGCGGTGTCACATGGCGCCGCGCTCTCCCACCGCGCCGCGCTCTCTGCGATACTGACGTCTGTGACATTTACACGTATGACGCGCCTAAAGCCACAGAGGTCACGGACCCGCCGGCACCAGGGATGCACCGATACCACCAGTACTTTGATCTGAGTACTTTGATCCGAGTACTTTGATCTGAGTACTTTGATCCGAGTACTTTCCGGTACTGAATACTGATAGTCGGTTTATAGACAGACTTGGTTAGTAATTAGTTACTTTACTCATTTACGTTTCCTAAAGAGAGAGAAGTTACATCAGAATCAAACATTTTATTTATTTTTTATTCAATATCTATATTTTTAATGTTATTGCTCTGGGCTGTATTTATTTATGTAACCATAGCGATGCTCATTTCTCCTCTGTTAGCATGAGCCGCTAAGAGCTAGCTCCAGCCCCGTGTGGATTCCCTCGTGTGTTAAACCTATCCAGTCGCCTCTTTTTCTGAGCATAAAGCGGTTTAATAAGAATCACCAGTTAGTTAGCTGCTCGTTAACTACAGGGTAAGCTGTGCAGGCGCTGAGGAGACCACAGGGAGACCACAGGGAGACCACAGGGAGACCACAGGGAGACCACAGGGAGACCACACGGAGACCACAGGGAGACCACAGGGAGACCACAGGGAGACCACATGTAGGGCACTGATGCCGGACTCATCGGTGCTTCCCTCGCCGGTGCCGTGACGCATCATCTGAGTCCGGAGTCGAACCCGGGCTCATTCTGAAGGCTCGGATGGAGACGCAGCGCCCCCTAGTGTCCGCTTCACTCCTAACGGGGTCACGGACCTCGGGGTGTGACCTCAGGTGTGACCTCGGGGTGTGACCTCAGGTGTGACCTCGGGGTGTGACCTCAGGTGTGACCTCGGGGTGTGACCTCGGGTGTGCACATGGTGTCACGGACCTCGGGGTGTGACCTCAGGTGTGACCTCGGGGTGTGACCTCGGGGTGTGACCTCAGGTGTGACCTCGGGGTGTGACCTCGGGTGTGCACATGGTGTCATGGTGTAAATAGTCCGGCTTTGGGACCTGGTTCTGGTTTGTTTCTTGTGCCGCAGTTTCTCTTTTTATTTCGTGCCAAACTTTATTCTGCTTCTGGTCTGGACCTGGGACAGAGTTTATTTAAAACAGTGACTTGAAGCCCCTCCCTCCGCCCTCTGTCTTTAGTGGGGGGCCGTGTTCCGGCCCCGGGGCCCCGCGTTTCCCTCTGTTTGCAGACCGGAGCCTGTGGAAATGTTGAAATGTTCTAAAATATGTTGATTTAATAAAATGTTGTGAACGATTCTGTCTCTGCCTTTTCACTGTTTCTGCTGCAAACAGACGGAAAACAGCTCCGCCCCCATTATCCACCCCCCCCGCCCCCCCGTGGAGCCACAGCTGCCCCGGGGCAGACTGAATGATCATGTCATTAACACAGAACTGGTGATTATTAACATGTTGTTAACACATTATTATCACAGGCTCCAGTTTTCCGTCTGTTTCCTGCTTCAGTTTGAACTCGAACGATCCATAAAAACAGAGTAAATAGTTTAACCTCTGACCCCGGCTTTACCCAAATCTAAAAGGTTTTACCCGATAGGCCAGAGTAACGCCTCATTTGAAAGCTAAGACCGACTAAGCTGATCTTTTTTGTAGCTTTTTTCTAGTGTAAGTAATAAGTCCAGATCATAGATGTAATAAGTCCAGCTCATAGATGTAATAAGTCCAGATCACAGATGTAATAAGTCCAGCTCACAGATGTAATAAGTCCAACTCATAGATGTAATAAGTCCAGATCAAAGATGTAATAAGTCCAGCTCACAGATGTAATAAGTCCAGATCAAAGATGTAATAAGTCCAGATCACAGATGTAATAAGTCCAGATCAAAGATGTAATAAGTCCAGCTCACAGATGTAATAAGTCCAGATCATAGATGTAATAAGTCCAACTCATAGATGTAATAAGTCCAGATCACAGATGTAATAAGTCCAGCTCACAGATGTAATAAGTCCAAATCACAGATGTAATAAGTCCAGCTCACAGATGTAATAAGTCCAGCTCATAGATGTAATAAGTCCAGCTCATAGATGTAATAAGTCCAGCTCACAGATGTAATAAGTCCAGCCCATAGATGTAATGAGTCCAGCTCATAGATGTAATAAGTCCAGCTCATAGATGTAATAAGTCCAGATCACAGATGTAATAAGTCCAGCCCATAGATGTAATAAGTCCAGCTCATAGATGTAATAAGTCCAGATCATAGATGTAATAAGTCCAGATCATAGATGTAATAAGTCCAGCTCATAGATGTAATAAGTCCAGATCATAGATGTAATAAGTCCAGCTCATAGATGTAATAAGTCCAGCTCACAGATGTAATAAGTCCAGATCACAGATCTAATAAGTCCAGATCACAGATGTAATAAGTCCAGCCCATAGATGTAATAAGTCCAGCTCACAGATGTAATAAGTCCAGATCACAGATGTAATAAGTCCAGATCACAGATGTAATAAGTCCAGCTCACAGATGTAATAAGTCCAGATCACAGATGTAATAAGTCCAGCTCATAGATGTAATAAGTCCAGATCATAGATGTAATAAGTCCAGATCATAGATGTAATAAGTCCAGCTCATAGATGTAATAAGTCCAGCTCATAGATGTAATAAGTCCAGATCACAGATGTAATAAGTCCAGCCCATAGATGTAATAAGTCCAGCTCATAGATGTAATAAGTCCAGATCATAGATGTAATAAGTCCAGATCATAGATGTAATAAGTCCAGCTCATAGATGTAATAAGTCCAGATCATAGATGTAATAAGTCCAGCTCATAGATGTAATAAGTCCAGCTCACAGATGTAATAAGTCCAGATCACAGATCTAATAAGTCCAGATCACAGATGTAATAAGTCCAGCCCATAGATGTAATAAGTCCAGCTCACAGATGTAATAAGTCCAGATCACAGATGTAATAAGTCCAGATCACAGATGTAATAAGTCCAGCTCACAGATGTAATAAGTCCAGATCACAGATGTAATAAGTCCAGCTCATAGATGTAATAAGTCCAGCTCATAGATGTAATAAGTCCAGATCATAGATGTAATAAGTCCAGCTCATAGATGTAATAAGTCCAGCTCATAGATGTAATAAGTCCAACTCATAGATGTAATAAGTCCAGCTCATAGATGTAATAAGTCCAGCTCATAGATGTAATAAGTCCAGCTCACAGATGTAATAAGTCCAGATCACAGATGTAATAAGTCCAGCCCATAGATGTAATAAGTCCAGCTCATAGATGTAATAAGTCCAGATCACAGATGTAATGAGTCCAGCTCATAGATGTAATAAGTCCAGCTCATAGATGTAATAAGTCTAAGTAAGTATAAGATTAATTATTAATGAGCTCATGATTTATTAACGCATAAACACAGGCGTTAACTTTAACTCTTCCCTCCCTGAAACTGAGACAAAGTGAAAGTTTGACCGAATGACTTTAAATGTTTTGTTTTTAAAGCTCGGACGGTTTAAAGTCGATCAGTGCCTGAGTTTTAGGGAGAAACAGATTTAGGCTTTTTTATGATGTAAGTCACGATAAGTCTTTATTTAAAGGCTCAGTTCAAACAGAAACCTGTGTTTGTGTGTTGCAGGTGCTGAGCTGCCGACGACCCAGGGGGGGTCCTGACCCGGGGGCCGGGAGGGGGTGCTCACCCGGGGCCCAGGGGGGGGCCTCACCCGGGGGCCAGGGGGGGTCCTGACCCGGGGGCCGGGAGGGGGTGCTCACCCGGGGGGCCAGGGGGGGTCCTAACCTGTGGGTCTGTTTTAGAGAAATATATTTATTATTATTAATATTATTCTAAAGGAAGCGTCGGCCAATCAGATGCCTCCCACCTGCGTCCTCCAATCAGACGGCTGCTTCCTGAAATCATGTCGCCGTGGAAACGGGGTCAGAGGTCGTGTGCGTGTGTGTTTTCTACTGTGACCTTTGACCTTTCTGTGAATAAGATTCTACTGCAATAAAAATATACTTCTACTGTTACTGCTGTTACTCCTGTTACTACTGTTACTACAGTTACTGCAGTTACTGTTACTACTGTTACTACTGTTACTGCAGTTACTGTTACTACTGTTACTGCAGTTACTGTTACTGCTGTTACTGCAGTTATTGTTACTACTGTTACTGCAGTTACTGTTACTACTGTTACTGCAGTTATTGTTACTACTGTTACTGCAGTTACTGTTACTACTGTTACTGCTGTTACTACTGTTACTGCCGTTACTGCAGTTACTGTTACTACTGTTACTACTGTTACTGCAGTTACTGTTACTGCCGTTACTGCAGATACAGTTACTACTGTTACTGCAGATACTGCAGTTACTGTTACTTCTGTTACTGCAGTTACTGTTACTACTGTTACTGCAGTTACTGTTACTGCCGTTACTGCAGATACTGCAGTTACTGCATTTACTGTTACTGCCGTTACTGCTGTTACTACTGTTACTGCAGTTACTGTTACTACTGGTACTGCTGTTACTGTTACTACTGTTACTGCAGTTACTGTTACTACTGTTACTGCTGTTACTGCAGTTACTGTTACTACTGTTACTGCAGTTACTGTTACTACTGTTACTGCAGTTACAGTTACTACAGTTACTGCAGTTACTGTTACTACTGTTACTGCAGTTACTGTTACTACTGTTACTGCAGTTACTGCAGTTACTGTTACTACTGTTACTGCAGTTACTGTTACTACTGTTACTGCAGTTACTGCAGTTACTGTGGTTACTGCTGTTACTACTGTTACTGCAGTTACTGTTACTACTGTTACTGCAGTTACTGCAGTTACTGTTACTACTGTTACTGCAGTTACTGTTACTACAGTTACTGCATTTACTGTTACTGTGGTTACTGCTGTTACTACTGTTACTGCAGTTACTGTTACTACAGTTACTGCATTTACTGTTACTGCGGTTACTGCTGTTACTACTGTTACTGCAGTTACTGTTACTGCAGTTACTGCATTTACTGTTACTGCGGTTACTGCTGTTACTACTGTTACTGCAGTTACTGTTACTACTGTTACTGCTGTTACTGTTACTACTGTTACTGCTGTTACTGCAGTTACTGTTACTACTGTTACTGCAGTTACTGTTACTACTGTTACTGCAGTTACTGCAGTTACTGTTACTACTGTTACTGCAGTTACTGTTACTACTGTTACTGCAGTTACAGTTACTACAGTTACTGCAGTTACTGTTACTACTGTTACTGCAGTTACTGTTACTACTGTTACTGCAGTTACTGCAGTTACTGTTACTACTGTTACTGCAGTTACTGCAGTTACTGTTACTACTGTTACTGCAGTTACTGTTACTACAGTTACTGCATTTACTGTTACTGTGGTTACTGCTGTTACTACTGTTACTGCAGTTACTGTTACTACTGTTACTGCAGTTACTGCAGTTACTGTTACTACTGTTACTGCAGTTACTGTTACTACAGTTACTGCATTTACTGTTACTGTGGTTACTGCTGTTACTACTGTTACTGCAGTTACTGTTACTACTGTTACTGCAGTTACTGCAGTTACTGTTACTACTGTTACTGCAGTTACTGTTACTACAGTTACTGCATTTACTGTTACTGCGGTTACTGCTGTTACTACTGTTACTGCAGTTACTGTTACTGCAGTTACTGCATTTACTGTTACTGCGGTTACTGCTGTTACTACTGTTACTGCAGTTACTGTTACTACAGTTACTGCAGTTACTGTTACTACTGTTACTGTTACTACTGTTACTGCAGTTACTGTTACTACTGTTACTGCAGTTACTGTTACTGCCGTTACTGCCGTTACTGTTACTGCGGTTACTGCTGTTACTACTGTTACTGCAGTTACTGTTACTACTGTTACTGCAGTTACTGTTACTACTGTTACTGCTGTTACTACTGTTACTGCAGTTACTGTTACTGCAGTTACTGCATTTACTGTTACTGCGGTTACTGCTGTTACTACTGTTACTGCAGTTACTGTTACTACAGTTACTGCAGTTACTGTTACTACTGTTACTGTTACTACTGTTACTGCAGTTACTGTTACTACTGTTACTGCAGTTACTGTTACTGCCGTTACTGCCGTTACTGTTACTGCGGTTACTGCTGTTACTACTGTTACTGCAGTTACTGTTACTACTGTTACTACTGTTACTGCATTTACTGTTACTGCGGTTACTGCTGTTACTACTGTTACTGCAGTTACTGTTACTACAGTTACTGCAGTTACTGTTACTACTGTTACTGCAGTTACTGTTACTACTGTTACTGCAGTTACTGTTACTACTGTTACTACTGTTACTGCAGTTACTGTTACTGCCATTACTGCCGTTACTGTTACTGCGGTTACTGCTGTTACTACTGTTACTGCAGTTACTGTTACTACAGTTACTGCAGTCACTGTTACTACTGTTACTGCAGTTACTGTTACTACTGTTACTACTGTTACTGCAGTTACTGTTACTACTGTTACTGCATTTACTGTTACTACTGTTACTGTAGTTACTGTTACTACTGTTACTGCAGTTACTGTTACTGCAGTAACTGCAGTTACTGTTACTACTGTTACTGTTACTCTAGTAACTGCAGTTACTGTTACTGCAGTTACTGTTACTACTGTTACTGCAGTTACTGCAGTTACTGTTACTGCAGTTACTGCTACTACTGTTACTGCAGTTACTGTTACTACTGTTACTGCAGTTACTGCAGTTACTGTTACTGCAGTTACTGCTACTACTGTTACTGCTACTACTGTTACTGCAGTTACTGTTACTACTGTTACTGCAGTTACTGTTACTGCAGTAACTGCAGTTACTGTTACTACTGTTACTGTTACTGCAGTAACTGCAGTTACTGTTACTGCAGTTACTGTTACTGCAGTTACTGCAGTTACTGTTACTACTGTTACTGCAGTTACTGCAGTTACTGTTACTGCAGTTACTGCTACTACTGTTACTGCAGTTACTGTTACTACTGTTACTGCTACTACTGTTACTGCAGTTACTGTTACTACTGTTACTGCAGTTACTGCAGTTACTGCAGTTACTGTTACTGCAGTTACTGCTACTACTGTTACTGCAGTTACTGTTACTACTGTTACTGCAGTTACTGTTACTACTGTTACTGCAGTTACTGTTACTGCAGTAACTGCAGTTACTGCAGTAACAGTAACTGCAGTAACAGTAGAAACAGTAATGGCAGTAACTGCAGTAACAGTAGTAACAGTAACTGCAGTAACAGTAGTAGCAGTAACTGCAGTTACTGTTACTGCAGTAACTGCAGTTACTGTTACTGCAGTAACAGTAGTAACAGTAACTGCAGTAACTGCAGTAACAGTAACTGCAGTAACAGTAGTAACAGTAATGGCAGTAACTGCAGTAACAGTAGTAACAGTAACTGCAGTAACAGTAGTAACAGTAACTGCAGTTACTGCAGTTACTGTTACTACTGTTACTGCAGTTACTGCAGTTACTGTTACTGCAGTTACTGCTACTACTGTTACTGCAGTTACTGTTACTACTGTTACTGCAGTTACTGCAGTAACAGTAACTGCAGTAACTGCAGTAACAGTAGTAACAGTAACTGCAGTAACTGCAGTAACAGTAACTGCAGTTACTGCAGTTACTGTTACTGCAGTTACTGCTACTACTGTTACTGCAGTTACTGTTACTACTGTTACTGCAGTTACT
>NC_136862.1:419047-646765 GCF_951799975.1 Gobius niger
AGAGACGCTGCAGGAGAAACGGGAAACACATAAATATAGAAACATGTTTATAAAGAAACATCAGTGTGAAACTTCTGCTTCAGGTTTGAACGAGGCTTTTAATTTCTGACATTCGTTATCGATTTACTGAGACGTCAAATAAAAACAGGAAATGTGTGCAGTTTTCAAAATAAGAGTCTTATAAATGTGTGCAGTTTTCAAAATAAGAGCCTTATAAATGTGTGCAGTTTCAAAATAAGAGCCTTATAAATGTGTGCAGTTTTCAAAATAAGAGCCTTATAAATGTGTGCAGTTTTCAAAATAAGAGCCTTATAAATGTGTGCAGTTTCAAAATAAGAGTCTTATAAATGTGTGCAGTTTCAAAATAAGAGCCTTATAAATGTGTGCAGTTTTCAAAATAAGAGCCTTATAAATGTGTGCAGTTTCAAAATAAGAGCCTTATAAATGTGTGCAGTTTTCAAAATAAGAGTCTTATAAATGTGTGCAGTTTCAAAATAAGAGCCTTATAAATGTGTGCAGTTTCAAAATAAGAGTCTTATAAATGTGTGCAGTTTCAAAATAAGAGCCTTATAAATGTGTGCAGTTTCAAAATAAGAGCCTTATAAATGTGTGCAGTTTTCAAAATAAGAGCCTTATAAATGTGTGCAGTTTCAAAATAAGAGCCTTATAAATGTGTGCAGTTTCAAAATAAGAGCCTTGTAAATGTGTGCAGTTTCAAAATAAGAGCCTTATAAATGTGTGCAGTTTCAAAATAAGAGCCTTATAAATGTGTGCAGTTTCAAAATAAGAGCCTTATAAATGTGTGCAGTTTCAAAATAAGAGCCTTATAAATGTGTGCAGTTTCAAAATAAGAGCCTTATAAATGTGTGCAGTTTCAAAATAAGAGCCTTGTAAATGTGTGCAGTTTCAAAATAAGAGCCTTATAAATGTGTGCAGTTTTCAAAATAAGAGCCTTATAAATGTGTGCAGTTTCAAAATAAGAGCCTTATAAATGTGTGCAGTTTTCAAAATAAGAGCCTTGTAAATGTGTGCAGTTTCAAAATAAGAGCCTTGTAAATGTGTGCAGTTTCAAAATAAGAGCCTTATAAATGTGTGCAGTTTTCAAAATAAGAGCCTTATAAATGTGTGCAGTTTCAAAATAAGAGCCTTATAAATGTGTGCAGTTTTCAAAATAAGAGCCTTATAAATGTGTGCAGTTTCAAAATAAGAGCCTTATAAATGTGTGAAGTTTCAAAATAAGAGCCTGTGCACACGCCCTGCTGTCTCCCACAAAGGAAATGACCATATTTGGATCACAGCCTTTCTTGCTACACGTGGATACCAAACACATCCGTATTTGTGAATGAAAAATCGTGGGAAAGAGCGGCCATTTTGGAGTCACTTCCTGTATAAATCATGGACGTCGGTTTGTCCTGCAGCCTCTGAACTGAACACGCATTCATTCAATTAATATTTTTACAAAGTCGCCCCAACATTTTACAGATTTGATCTTTGTTTTGATGAGTTACAATCTAGACATTTAAGCGTGTGATGGCGTGTAGTAGTGACGTGTGATGGCGTGTAGTAGTGGCGTGTAGTAGTGGCGTGTAGTAGTAGCGTGTCGCGGCGTGGACTCGTCGCTCGTCTTCCTTCAGCCCCGGCAGGTCCTTGAACGCACCACGCCCGGGCCGTTCAGACAGAGTCAGTTCTCCGAGTTCTCCGTTCTCAGAGTTAGATTTTCCCAGTGTATTTCAGGAGCCCGAACACACCGCCGCCTGCAAACACACACAAGGGCTTTAAGCCGTCGTCTGGACTGGGGAACATCAGTGTTTGAGCTACACGACAACAAAGAGATTAAAACGACAAAAACGCGGCGACATCAGTTTTGTAGGTCTTAGCTTTCAAATGAGGTGTTACTCGGAACTAGAGCCTGTGAACTCCAGTCCAGAAGCTTTGATTTCTACCCTGGAAGTGACATCAGGGCTGGGTGAAAAAAAGAAAAATGTTTTTCCATCACAAATCTCAGGGAAGGAGATAATTATCGCTATAGCTACAGAGGAGGAGGGGCTAAATGCTAACGTCCGTGTTTACGTGACTGCGGACACGCGTGACGACCAGACAGGTAGCCACTTTAGCATAGGGACCTCTGGTGCTAACTATCATAGCCACTTTAGCATAGTGACCTCTGGTGCTAACTATCATAGCCACTTTAGCATAGGGACCTCTGATGCTAACTATCATAGCCACTTTAGCATAGTGACCTCTGGTGCTAACTATCATAGCCACTTTAGCATAGGGACCTCTGGTGCTAACTATCATAGCCACTTTAGCATAGGGACCTCTGATGCTAACTATCATAGCCACTTTAGCATAGGGACCTCTGATGCTAACTATCATAGCCACTTTAGCATAGGGACCTCTGATGCTAACTATCATAGCCACTTTAGCATAGGGACCTCTGATGCTAACTATCATAGCCACTTTAGCATAGGGACCTCTGATGCTAACTATCATAGCCACTTTAGCATAGGGACCTCTGATGCTAACTATCATAGCCACTTTAGCTTAGGGACCTCTGATGCTAACTATCATAGCCACTTTAGCATAGTGACCTCTGGTGCTAACTATCATAGCCACTTTAGCATAGGGACCTCTGATGCTAACTATCATAGCCACTTTAGCATAGGGACCTCTGGTGCTAACTACCATAGCCACTTTAGCATAGGGACCTCTGGTGCTAACTATCATAGCCACTTTAGCATAGGGACCTCTGGTGCTAACTATCATAGCCACTTTAGCATAGGGACCTCTGGTGCTAACTATCATAGCCACTTTAGCATAGGGACCTCTGGTGCTAACTATCATAGCCACTTTAGCATAGGGACCTCTGATGCTAACTATCATAGCCACTTTAGCATATGGACCTCTGATGCTAACTATCATAGCACCTTTAGCATAGGGACCTCTGATGCTAACTATCATAGCCACTTTAGCATTGGGACCTCTGGTGCTAACTATCATAGCCACTTTAGCATAGGGACCTCTGATGCTAACTATCATAGCCACTTTAGCATAGAGACCTCTGATGCTAACTATCATAGCCACTTTAGCATAGGGACCTCTGGTGCTAACTATCATAGCCACTTTAGCATAGGGACCTCTGGTGCTAACTATCATAGCCACTTTAGCATAGGGACCTCTGGTGCTAACTATCATAGCCACTTTAGCATAGGGACCTCTGATGCTAACTATCATAGCCACTTTAGCATAGGGACCTCTGATGCTAACTATCATAGCCACTTTAGCATAGTGACCTCTGGTGCTAACTATCATAGCCACTTTAGCATAGGGACCTCTGGTGCTAACTATCTTAGCCACTTTAGCATAGGGACCTCTGATGCTAACTATCATAGCCACTTTAGCTTAGGGACCTCTGATGCTAACTATCATAGCCACTTTAGCATAGGGACCTCTGGTGCTAACTATCATAGCCACTTTAGCATAGGGACCTCTGGTGCTAACTATCATAGCCACATTAGCATAGGGACCTCTGGTGCTAACTATCATAGCCACTTTAGCATAGGGACCTCTGGTGCTAACTATCATGGCCACTTTGGCATAGGGACCTCTGATGCTAACTATCATAGCCACTTTAGCATAGGGTCCTCTGATGCTAACTATCATAGCCACTTTAGCATAGGGACCTCTGGTGCTAACTATCATAGCCACTTTAGCATAGGGACCTCTGATTCTAACTATCATAGCCACTTTAGCATAGGGACCTCTGATGCTAACTATCATAGCCACTTTAGCATAGGGACCTCTGATGCTAACTATCATAGCCACTTTAGCATAGGGACCTCTGATGCTAACTATCATAGCCACTTTAGCATAGGGACCTCTGGTGCTAACTATCATAGCCACTTTAGCATAGGGACCTCTGGTGCTAACTATCATAGCCACTTTAGCATAGGGACCTCTGGTGCTAACTATCATAGCCACTTTAGCATAGGGACCTCTGATGCTAACTATCATAGCCACTTTAGCATAGGGACCTCTGGTGCTAACTATCATAGCCACTTTAGCATAGGGACCTCTGATGCTAACTATCATAGCCACTTTAGCATAGGGACCTCTGGTGCTAACTATCATAGCCACTTTAGCATAGGGACCTCTGGTGCTAACTATCATAGCCACTTTAGCATAGGGACCTCTGATGCTAACCAACCGGTGATTAGGAGCTATGTGCCGTACCATAAGCCACTGCGCCCCCCACCCCCCTCGCCCCCACCCTCAGTGATTCATGCGCAACCACTGCTGAAATAAAATAACACTAAAGGGAAATGTTTGGATCATTTGGATTTATTTTTCTCCTTAAATGTCTTTGTTTGGACACTAGGGGGCGACATGCACTTTTGTTTGGCCTGCTCCACCAGTAACTTTAAAGAAGAAGAAAAACAGCTGTTGGTGATGTCACTTTCCTTTCCCCTGTTTAAGGACGGACAGATTGTGCAAATGCAGCTGAAGCTCTAGTTCCCTAAGTGCACAGATCTAACAGTCATGAAAGGTTAAAGGTCAGAGGTCGTGTTAGAGCTTAGAGGCTGTAGTTTAGTCTGTCGTTAAGGTTCCCTCAGTGGCTGTAGCGCCCTCTGCTGGTGAGGCCTGAGCACAGATGAACTCACCGATGGCCCCGACGCCGGCGATGGTCCCGATGGTGATCCCGGCGATCTCCCCGCCCGAGAGGCCTGAGTCCGGGGCCGCGGTGACCGTGTCGGTGACCGGCTCCTTGGTGGTGGCGTTCACCGTGTTGTTCGCCGTGGTCATCGCGGGGGTGGTGGTGGCTCCGGACGCTGTGGGGCTGGTGGGGGCTCCGGACGCGGTGGGGGCTACGGACGCTGTGGGGGCTCCGGACACTGTGGGGGCTCCGGATGCTGTGGGGCTGGTGGGGGCTCCGGACGGGGGGGGTGCAACGCTGGAGGAGTTCTGAGCTCTGCAAAGAAGAGCTGAGAACAAGAAGGAGGCGGTCAGATTCTCAACGGAACAAATCCAAGACTCCACAGTCACGTCTTTCAAACCTTTACAAACCTTAAAGGAACAGGCCACCGTTTTTACATACTGAGATATGTTCTTACCTAACCTTAGTCGAGTTAATATATCCCCGTCTGGTCTTTGTCCGTGCGCTCACACATACGCAGCCTCTCCCACATGTCACATAGCTCCAAAAAAGCTCACGATAGAAGCTACCAAGCTCTTCCACGTGTTCCCTATTTAAATAAAGTTACGTGAAGTGTTTTCATGCGAAGTATATTTACACAGAAATGTAACATGTGGATTTTATAAGCAAATAAAAAGAGGAACTATATTGTGAGGCGTAATGATACGAGGAGCACAGCGTCCGCGCAGTAACTCCTAAAGGTTATTGACGGAAGTGAGCGGGGAAGTCTGTGGGAGAGGCTGCGTATGTGTGAGCGCACGGACAAAGACCAGACGGGGATATATTAACTCGACTAAGGTTAGGTAAGAACATATCTCAGTATGTCAAAACGGGGGCCTATTCCTTTAACAAACCTTAACAAACACTGAATTATAATAATATAATAAGATAGTTTTCTATTAGTTTTAAAAGTCCTGGAGCCCATAAAAAAGCCCATAAAGACAGAAATAACAGAGAATGCTAACATGCTAGCACCGTGCTAATGCTAACGACACGTCTACAGAGCAATCTGCTGTGAATAAACATCCACATGGGCCTGATTTACACTGGACTTCATTATGTGATAAATAACTTTATATTTCACCATTAAACGATTCTATTTCCCTCTCGCCGAGGCCACGCCCCCCTCCATGATGCGATGCCGTCTGGATCTATGTCACTTCCTGTCTGACGCTTCAAAGTTCAAATACAAATGTCTGCCCGACATTTCTTCATTAAAACGTCTGTTTCGCTGAAATAACTTATTTATCCTTTAACCGGTCACATGACCTTTAACCGGTCACATGACCTTTAACCGGTGACATGACCTTTAACCGGTCACATGACCTTTAACCGCTCACATGACCTTTAACCGGTCACATGACCTTTAACCGCTCACATGACCTTTAACCACTCATATGACCTTTAACCAGTCATATGACCTTTAACCGGTCACATGACCTTTAACCGCTCACATGACCTTTAACCGGTCACATGACCTTTAACCGCTCACATGACCTTTAACCAGTCACATGACCTTTAACCAGTCACATGACCTTTAACCGGTCACATGACCTTTAACCAGTCACATGACATTTAACCGGTCACATGACCTTTAACCGGTCACATGACCTTTAACCGCTCACATGACCTTTAAAGGGGGGGTATTATGTACTTTTCCAGCTTTCCATCCTGTTATTCTGTCACTCCCTCATTAAAAACATGGCTGAAGTGTTGCCTTGACACATTCACGTATTTCTGAGTAATCTGTAAAAACTCTGATGGCGGCCATTTTAGGGATAGGTTTGCCTGAGTCCTCCTAGGAACGCCCCCACCTCCTGGAGACGCCTCCGAGCTGAGTAACCAACCACTGCTCCTCAGCAGAACCCCCTCCCCACTGATGCCACAGACAGCGTGTGGAGGGGGCGTGTCTAAAGGCTCAGAGGTTCTTAAAGAGACAGAGGCCTATTTCAAGACATTCACTACAGCCATTTTGAGAGAGACATTTTATACAAGGCAGTTATTCTAATTTACTGCATTTACAGACCAACAGAAGGTTTGTCATCATTGTAGTGAGATATAGACTGGTGCTGTGGGACTGACAAAAGCAGAACACCCCCTCTTTAAAGCATAACACCCCCTCTTTAAAGCATAACACCCCCTCTTTAAAGCAGAACACCCCCTCTTTAAAGCAGAACACCCCCTCTTTAAAGCAGAACACGCCCTCTTTAAAGCAGAACACGCCCTCTTTAAAGCAGAACACGCCCTCTTTAAAGCCGAACACCCCCTCTTTAAGTTCTCCTTGTTTTATGGCGGTTGGTCTACAGGAGACCCGGCGGCGCCGCACGCCGACTACACGCCTCTCGTAAATCACTGATAAAGCTACATCCGTGTTAATAACTGCCCTTTGGCCGGCTGTAACGGCGCCCTTTGACCTGTGGGAAGTGGGCGGGGCACGTACCGGCGCTGAGGCAGAGCAGGGCGGCTGTGGCTACGTGGAGCTTCATTTTCCTGCAGGAGAAACGTTTGGACCAAAGTGAGATTCTGCAAAAACAAAGAAGATCAGAGTCAGTGTGTGAACTGCAGGGGGCGCTGGGTATTTAAATGTTCAGAGACCGATTTGGCCCCAAACCTAAAAAAACAGAAAAAGTGTCTGATCAGAAAGTGGCCTGAAGCGGAACTAAAGTCAGACGTGTGGGGGAAATAAAGAGATGAAAGTCCGACTGAAGCTCCTGTTTGTTTAACTTTATGACGTTTGTTCACCATAAACGGCGCAATAAAAATATGATCATAAACGTTTAGAGCCGCGAGTCGCTTTCGGGACTTTTTCCTAGTCAGAGGCAAAAGTTTCTTCACCTTTTAAGCCTCACGAGAACATGAGCTCCAGGTCAGTCAGGTCAAAGCCCAGGAGGAAACATGAAGACCAGGAGGAAAAACACGAAGACCAGGAGAAAAAACATGAAGACCAGGAGAAAACATGAAGACCAGGAGGAAAAACATGAAGACCAGGAGGAAAAACATGAAGACCAGGAGGAAAAACATGAAGACCAGGAGGAAAAACATGAAGACCAGGAGGAAAAACACGAAGACCAGGAGGAAAAACACGAAGACCAGGAGGAAAAACACGAAGACCAGGAGGAAAAACACGAAGACCAGGAGGAAAAACATGAAGACCAGGAGGAAAAACATGAAGACCAGGAGGAAAAACACGAAGACCAGGAGGAAAAACATGAAGACCAGGAGGAAAAACATGAAGGACAGGAGGAGAAACACGAAGACCAGGAGAAAACATGAAGACCAGGAGGAAAAACATGAAGGACAGGAGGAGAAACACGAAGACCAGGAGAAAACATGAAGACCAGGAGGAAAAACATGAAGGACAGGAGGAGAAACATGAAGACCAGGAGGAAAAACACGAAGACCAGGAGGAAAAACACGAAGACCAGGAGGAAAAACATGAAGACCAGGAGGAAAAAACATGACGACCAGGAGAAAAAACATGAAGACCAGGAGGAAAAACACGAAGACCAGGAGGAAAACATGAAGGACAGGAGAAAAAACATGAAGACCAGGAGGAAAAACACAAAGACCAGGAGGAAAAACACGAAGACCAGGAGAAAAAACATGAAGACCAGGAGAAAAAACACGAAGACCAGGAGGAAAAACATGAAACAGACAAAGTAAAGTTCAGTGTTTGTGTTTTTTCGCCTGATCTCTGTTTCTAACGTTTTGTTGGCCTGAGCTTTCAGATGCCGCTCTGGCGCAGAGGCTTTAGATTTGGGTAAAGTGTAAAGATGTGACTCACCTGATGCTGCGGCGGCGTCTTCTGGGCTCTTCCTGGACTGCGGCGTTTTATGTCCTGTTTGTGAGGCTCCGCCCCCTGACTCCGCCCCCCCTGGCCCCGCCCCCTGGCCCCGCCCGGTCATAAAGGTGTGGATGAGGCTGAACCTGGACGTCAGAAGGACATCAGTGAAGCTTAAGGTGAAACTTTACACATTTAATGATTCAGTGATCTGTTTATTTGAGCGGCTCCTCAGAGCGACTCCTCCTCAGAGCGACTCCTCCTCAGAGCGGCTCCTCCTCAGAGCGGCTCCTCCTCAGAGCGACTCCTCAGAGCGACTCCTCCTCAGAGCGACTCCTCAGAGCGGGTATGTGAAGCTGCTGGTGCCTCTGGAGTCTCTGAACATGAAGGTGTCGGACCCTCCAGAGGCTGCAGTTGTGCATAAACCTTCTCTCCGGCCTCCCCTAAACTGTTCACTGAAGCTGAAGCAGAAACACTGCGTTCCAAATGATTATGCAAATTACATTTTTCTAAGATTTTCTAAATTGTCGACTCAAATGAGAGTTAGCATAATTTTCAAGTCTTTCACTGGTCGAGGATCATTTAAATGTGGTGGAAAAAATCTCCCAGTGATAAAAATAAATATAGTAAAAACCTCAAAATCCACTGTTCCAAGTGATTCTGCAACTCATCGTTTCAATGCATTTTAAAGCTCGTAATTAACTGAAAATGGTGATTTGTTGTATTTGTAGCATTAGGAGGTCATATTTACTGAAATCAAAAACTATTTCAATCAAAAAAATATTAACAGGTCAAGTTATATTTTACCAAAGGAGCTCTTGTGTGAAGCAGCTTCAAAATTCTTAAATCCATTAAACTTGTGAGTTTTTGGACAGTTTCTGCTTGGATTTGTTTGCAGGATGTTAGAATAACCTCCCAGAGCTGCTGTTTGGATGAAAACTGCCTCCCACCCTCATAGAAGTGTTTTTTGTTGAGGCTCCAAAGGTTCTCAACAGGGTTGAGGTCAGGGGAGGAGGGGGTCCACATCATGAGTTTCTCTCCTTTTATGCCCATAGCAGCCAGTGATGCAGAGGTTTTCTTTACAGCAGGACATGGTGCGTTGTCAGGATGAAGAGGATTATGTTCGGGAAAACACGGCTCTTCTTTTTGTAGCATAGAAGACAGTGGTCAGTCAGAAACTCCACATATTTTTCAAAGGTCATTTTCACACCTTCAGGGAGCCTAAAAGGGCCTAATGGGGCCGACCAGCTCTCTCACCATGATTCTGACTCCGCCCCCTCCTTACTGACGTCACAGCCTTGTTGGGACATGGTGGTCATTCACCTCCATCCACTACTCCATTGATCTGACCATCCAGGGTCACACGGCCTCATCAGTGAAAAGACTGTTTGAAAATGAGTCTCATGTATTTCTGAGCCACTGCAGCCGTTTCTGCTTCAGCTTCAATGAACAGTTTAGGGGAGGCCGGATAGAAGGTTTATGCACAACTGCAGCCTCTGGAGGGTCCGACACCTTCATGTTCAGAGACTCCAGAGGCACCAGCAGCTTCAAATACCTGTCTGCTGCTTTGTAGCTGCTGTTCTCCTAATCTGATGTGTTTGTCTGGCAGAAACCGTCCTCATTGTGCCTTTATCTGCACAAACCGGAGTGTGTCTGAATCATCCACAAATCTCTGATCAGTTCGATGATTACGCTTCATCTTTACTGAAATATCGAAGGTTTTCATACCTAGACCAAGACATTCAACTATTTCTCGCTTTTCATCAGCAGAAAGATCCTTTTTCTTTCCCATATTGCTTGAAAATAATGATCTGCTTAATAAAGTGGAACATCCTTTTTCAGGAGTTTTTCCCTTAACTGGGCTTAACCTGAAAACTGATCATCCCAGGTCTCTGAGATTAATGTCAGTGATTCATAGAGCCCGAGACACAAAACCATCCATGAGTTTCATTAATATTGGTTTTTTTTTTTACCTTTTTGACACAAAAATCCAATTTGCATAATAATTTGGAACGCAGTGTACATGAGGACTCATTTTCAAACAGTCTTGTTCACTGATGAGGCCGTGTGACCCTGGATGGTCAGATGGATGGAGGTGAACGACCACAATGTCCCAACAAGGCTGTGACGTCAGTAAGGAGGGGGCGGAGTCATGGGGAGAGAGCTGGCCGGCCCCTTTAGGATCCCTGAAGGTGTGAAAATGACCTCTTTCTGACTGACCACTGTCTTCATCTTCATCATGACAACGCCCCATGTCCTGCTGTAAAGAAAACCTCTGCATCACTGGCTGCTATGGGCATAAAAGGAGAGAAACTCATGATGTGGACCCCCTCCTCCCCTGACCTCAGCCCTATTGAGAACCTTTGGAGCCTCAACAAAAACATCTCTGAGGGTGGGAGGCAGTTTTCATCCAAACAGCAGCTCTGGGAGGTTATTCTCACATCCTGCAAACAAATCCAAGCAGAAACTGTCCAAACACTCACAAGTTTAATGGATTTAAGAATTGTGAAGCTGCTCAAAGAAGCTCCTATATATATTTTTTTTTAACTTCAATGGATCATTTTGTCCCTAGTCTAGTTTTGTTACATATAAAATAAGAAAATGTTTGGCAAAGTTTGATGAAGTTTGAAGTACATTTAGGTGGTCCACCATTCAAGTGAATGTTTTGTCAAAATATCGAAAATTTGCCATTCAGCGCATGTTTCCAGTTTTTCCAGTGAGGGTCTGGTCCGAGGAAAGGTGCTTAAGAGTGGGTCACCGTGTGCGAGGGGGGGCAGGGTGTCCCTGGAGGTCCGGAGGAGCCAGGGGGCTGAGTGTGTGCAGGTAGGCGGGTTTGGGGGTGCCCTGACCGGGGTAGGGTTAGTGGATGAGAGAGAGGGGGGGTTGTGGTGGGTGTTCGGTCCTGGCTGGAGGTCTTGGGACAGGGCTGGAGGTCTCAGCCCCGTCCTGAGGCTGCTAGGTCTGGGCTGGAGGTCTCAGACCCGGCCCGGAGCTGATGGGAGTGTTGGAGGTCTTAGCCCCACCCTGAGGCTGTTCTTGTCAGGCTGAAGGCCTTAACCCCAGTCATGAGGCTGCTAGGGCTGGGCTGGAGGTCTTAGACCCGGCCCGGAGCTGCCAGGAGCGGGATGGAGGTCTCAGACCCCTCCTGAGGCTGTTAGGACCGGGCCCGAGGTCTCAGACCCCTCCTGAGGCTGTTAGGACCGGGCCCGAGGTATCAGACCCGGCTTGGAGCTGTTTGGACTGGAGGCCCCGGCCTGGACTGGAGGTAAAAGCTTTTACCACCTGGTATTCTCAGGCGTCTCCAATCCAAGCACTAACCAGGCCTGACCTGCTCAGCTTCCAAGATCAAAACATGGTCTGGATTGTTGGCACTCAGTGTGTTACAGTCAAACTGTGCTAAATCTAACAGCCCTGTAACAACAGTTTGTGAAGGTTTAATACTAAATATTTTGTAAAAACTCACTTTCAAAGATCGCAGACTTCACAAACAACTTGAATAAACAAGCAAAGAATAGTTATTTTATCAAATTCAAAACCATTGTACAATATTAAATGTGTAAAGAGATCAACAGCACAAAACATTCAGCTGAATGAATATCACATGTGCTTCATGATGCAGATCCTGCTTATTGACGTGGACCTAAACAATGTTGGAATTAGACAAAAAATGGTAGAAATTCTTTTTATGACCAAAGGAATGTTTTAATACTGGGGACATGATCATTGGTTGACATTGGGGCGTTTGATGCACCCTATCCTATGTCCTATATGTTTTTGATTTAAATAGTTTTTGATTTCAGTAAATGTGACCTCCTAATGCTCCTAAGTACAAGCTTTACAATGTATTGAAACCATGAGTTACAGAATAACCTGGAACAGTGGATTTTGAGGTTTTTACTATATTTATTGTTGAAATAAATCCTGTTTTCACTGGGAGATTATTTTCCGCCACATTTAAATGCTCCTCAGTCACAGACGTGAACATTAGACTGACTCGTTTGTAACGCAGTGTTTGTTCACGCGTGTGAATCTGCCGCGTCTTTAGGATCCGGTTTCTTTTCTCCTGAAGCCTCGAGGCGTGTCCGGAGGGTGAAACAGTAGAGCGGGTCATCCGTGTTATCCGTGTTATCCGTGTTATCCGTGTTATCCGTGTCATCCGTGTCATCCGTGTTATCAGCCGCAGATAAGAGCGTCTGCCAGGCTTCACTTCCTCCTGACTCTGGAGCTGCAGGAACAGTTCCCGTTACTAGAACATGGGGAAGAATCCGGGACTCTCCCCGTGTCCTGCCCCAGAGGAGGACCTATTGTACATGTTTTGGTGGTCTGAACCAGCACATTCTCTCCAGTTCCACTTTAACCAAATCTAAAGATCCGGGAAAACAGCGTCAAAATAGAAACGAAAAGACAAGGAGGGATAAAAAAGTAACATGAAAAAAAATTTAAAAAAATGTGATTAAACCACAGCGACAACGCAGCCTTAAAGTGAGAGTCTGTGAGTTTAAATATTTCACACATTTAGCAGGTGCTGTGGCTCTGACATTTAAGGTGACATAAGTAATAAATATGTGTTTTCTAAAGTCCCCTGATGATATGTGAGGGCACAGGATGAAGGCTGCGAAAAGAAACACTTCAGAGACAAATATTACCCAGCCTTCTGAAGCCTCACCTTCTGAAGCCTCACCTTCTGAAGCCTCACCTTCTGAAGCCTCACCTTCTGAAGCCTCACCTTCTGAAGCCTCACCTTCTGAAGCCTCACCTTCTGAGGGCCAGTGTTCTGAACCTCCTGAGGGCCAGTGTTCTGAACCTCCTGAGGGCCAGTGTTCTGAACCTCCTGAGGGCCAGTGTTCTGAACCTCCTGAGGGCCAGTGTTCTGAACCCTCTGAGGGCCAGTGTTCTGAACCTCCTGAGGGCCAGTGTTCTAAACCTCCTGAGGCCAGTGTTCTGAACCCTCTGAGGGCCAGTGTTCTGAACCTCCTGAGGGCCAGTGTTCTGAACCTCCTGAGGGCCAGTGTTCTGAACCTCCTGAGGGCCAGTGTTCTGAACCCTCTGAGGGCCAGTGTTCTGAAGCCTCTGAGGGCCAGTGTTCTGAACCTCCTGAGGGCCAGTGTTCTGAACCCTCTGAGGGCCAGTGTTCTGAACCTCCTGAGGGCCAGTGTTCTGAACCTCCTGAGGGCCAGTGTTCTGAACCTCCTGAGGGCCAGTGTTCTGAACCCTCTGAGGGCCAGTGTTCTGAACCTCCTGAGGGCCAGTGTTCTGAACCTCCTGAGGGCCAGTGTTCTGAACCTCCTGAGGGCCAGTGTTCTGAACCTCCTGAGGGCCTGTGTTCTGAACCTCCTGAGGGCCAGTGTTCTGAACCTCCTGAGGGCCAGTGTTCTGAACCTCCTGAGGGCCAGTGTCCTGAACCTCCTGAGGGCCAGTGTTCTGAACCTCCTGAGGGCCAGTGTTCTGAACCTCCTGAGGGCCAGTGTTCTGAACCTCCTGAGGGCCAGTGTTCTGAACCTCCTGAGGGCCAGTGTTCTGAACCTCCTGAGGGCCAGTGTTCTGAACCTCCTGAGGGCCAGTGTTCTGAACCTCCTGAGGGCCAGTGTGGGGACAGGTTTTACAGCCTGAAACATCTACAATAACTGTAAAAAAGAACGACTTGAAGGACGTGGTTTATTGTGAGTTATTTTTAGAACAAACATAAACCAGGGACGGCAGTAAAGCTGTGACGAAGCTGTAACTGAAAAGTCCATCGTACCAGAAACATGACGCAGAAACGACCTCTGACCTCGGTCCATCAGGAAGAGCCGACATTCCAGCACTTTATCTGCTTTTATGGAGCTCCGTCATGTTTATGGCCTCAATATTCCAGAGACGACTTTATTCCATGACGTGATCGTAAAGCAGAGGTCAATCCAGCTCACAATACTGTAAATCTACTGATACTTATACTATACTATGCTATACCTATACTGTACCTATGCTATATTACACTATACTTATACTTCTATCTCCCGCTTTATCCAGGGCCGGGTCGGGGGGGCAGCAGCCTCAGCAGAGACGCCCAGACTTCCCGATCCACACACACCTCCTCCAACTGTTCTGGGGGGGCCCCGAGGCCACACCTCCTCCAGCTGTTCTGGGGGGGCCCCGAGGCCACACCTTGCAAACCGCCCCAGGGCAGCTGAAGGTCCAAAGAACAACATCATCTGCAAACAGCAGAGATGAGGGACGCCTCCGGCCCCATAAAGGTAATGAACAGAACCGGTGACAAAGGGCAGCCCTGAGGAGCCCCACACGCACCGGGAACAGGTCTGACTCACTGCCCCTGCTGGTCATACAGGGAACGGACAGCCCTTAACAGAGGGCGACCCCATACTCCCGGAGCACCCCCCACAGGGCACCACGAGGGCCCCGGACCCCATACTCCCGGAGCACCCCCCACAGGGCACCACGAGGGCCCCGGACCCCATACTCCCGGAGCACCCCCCACAGGGCACCACGAGGGCCCCGGACCCCATACTCCCGGAGCACCCCCCACAGGGCACCACGAGGGCCCCAGACCCCATACTCCCGGAGCACCCCCACAGGGCACCACGAGGGCCCCGGACCCCATACTCCCGGAGCACCCCCCACAGGGCACCACGAGGGACGCGGTCGAACGCTTTCTCCAAGTCCACAAAACACATGTGGACTGGTTGGGCGAACTCCCACGAACCCTCGAGTACCCGATGAAGGGTATAGAGCTGGTCCAGTGTGCCACGACCAGGACGAAAACCGCATTGTTCCTCCTGGATCCGAGGTTCAACCATCGGCCGGATCCTCCTCTGTGTGCCTCCTCAGCACCCTGGAGTAGACCTTACCGGGGAGGCTAAGGAGGGTGATTCCTCTGTAATTGGAACACACCCTCCGATCCCCCTTCTTAAAGAGAGGGACCACCACTTTTTTTGGTTTCTTTTTAAAAGACACTAGGTTGGAACAAACAAAAGCTGTTCAATTACCTTACGCGTTTCGACGGACAAGGAACCACTTCCGTCTTCGTCAGAGGCGTCTCCCGACGTGCCTGATGCGTCTCTTATTGGGAAAGTTGTAGTTCCCAGGCGTGGCCACACTGACATAAGCAATAAACCTGTCAGTGTGGCCACGCCTTCCGCCGTGTGCTGGTTAGTGGAGAAGTTTGTTTGTTCCAACCTAGTGTCTTTTAAAAAGAAACCAAAAAAAGTGTATTACTCAAGAAGACACAATGAATGTAATAAAAGAAAGAGGGACCACCACCCCGGTCTGCCAATCCAGGGGCACTGTCCCCGACCGCCACGCGATGTTGCAGAGACGTGTCAGCCAAGACAGTCCTACAACATCCAGAGACTTAAGGTACTCAGGGCGAATCTCATCCACCCCCGGAGCCACCGAGGAGCTTTCTCACCACCTCGGTGACTTCAGCCCCGGTGATGGGCGAGCCCACCTCCGAGTCCCCAGCCTCTGCTTCCTCATTGGAAGACGTGACGACGGGATTGAGGAGGTCCTCGAAGTCCTCCTTCCACCGCCCGACGACACCCCCAGTGGAGGTCAGCAGCCCCCCACCCACAGCAGGGTTCTCCGTTGAAACGGTCTCTGAGGTGACGTCATGTGCACGCCCCGGTCTCTGGGACTCGGGTGACGCTGCGTCGCGGCAGCTGCCGTGGCCCCCCCTCCACCGGCGTGACCTTTATGTCCCAAAATAACTCCCCTCCCCCTCCTCCCCCTGCTCACCGCGGCCCGCGCTCCGGCCCACGGTCACTCGCACCGGGACACGACCACGAGCTGCTGCTGCTGCTGAGCCGGTGAGTCGCTTTAACCACACTTCAGGTTTAGATCTTTGCTGTTTCTGAGTCTGGAGGGACCTGGTTTCCCTGGACTGACCTTTAGAGCAGGGGGTTTGCACATGATGTCACGCTCTGGCCGCACAGGCTCCAGTCCAGCTTCATCCGAGCCCACAACTATTTCTGCAGAAGAATCTGAGCATCGAAACGGAACCAAAATATCAAAATCAAAGCAGTCCTGATTTTACTCTGATGAAAACTGGACTAAAACTAAATGAAAAGTTGTTTCTGAGACTGAAACTGTGACTCAACTCAAACATGACTAAAAAGAAGAGACTGAGCTTTATGTGGAACAAACATGGAGCCGGATCTGGATTAAATATAGTTATAATAAATATGAAAAGGAAAAGTCGAGTAAATGAATCTAAAGTTTTGTCGAATAAAACAAGACTAAATGAAGATGTTTTAAAGTGAAGTCATGAAACGACAAAGATCTGGTTTAAACCTGTGTCTCCTCACAGTGAGGCACAGGCTGTCTACAATAAAAGGACAACACTTGAAAAGTCAGTTTAGTATAAAAGACTCCACAGCCTGAGGACGTTTGAACGACACCAGGACTTTGGAGAGAATCTGGTGACTCAGGGGATTGTGAACAATGTAAGAATAATTGTACCTGTGAGTGTAAATGTCCTGTGGTGGAGGCGCTGCTGCTGCTGTGTTTAAACCTCAGAGCAGAAGAGTCTGTTCTTCTGTAATGTCCCGTCAAACAGAACACACTGACCCGGACCCGAAAGTGGCCCCGAACCTTTTCCAGAACACAGTGAAAGTGAAGGAAGTAATGAATGACTAAAACAGGTACAAGATAAATGAGATCATGAAGATATGTAAGACTGAAAACCATGAAAGACTTAACCTCCGAACCCCCCCTTCACCGAGCTCGTTTTCTGTGGCATCAAAAAAAAAAGCAGCTTCCTGAAACAACATCAACACATGACACAAACAACGTGAAAACAAAAGGCGACAAAAACGACAAAAACGTGATAAGAAACGCAACAGAAAAGTGACCACAACACAAGGAAACAGATCCGCTCAGATCAGGTTTGTGGGTCTCAGCTTTCAAATGAGGCTCTGGCCTGTAGTCTGTGAGAAGCTTTTAGATTTGGGCAAAGCCAAGAGGTTCCAGAGTCTCGGATGGAACGACCTCCATCCGAGAGGTAGTTCCATAAGCCGAAAGCGTGGCTCTTATACAGTCCAGATCAAACTTTAAGAGCAGTTATAAAAAGGTTGGCTAGTTAGTTAGGTTAGGTAGTTAGTTAGGTTAGGTAGTTAGTTAGGTTAGGTAGTTAGTTAGGTTAGGTAGTTAGTTAGGTTAGGTAGTTAGTTAGGTTAGGTAGTTAGTTTGGTTAGGTAGTTAGTTAGGTTAGCTAGTTGTGGGTGGTTCTTCTTCTTTCTTTCAGTGCTCACGACCACACCCATGGTTTGGAGCACAAGTTCATAAAAACAGAACAGAACAAAGTAACAAATATCATTTTAACAGAAGAAGAACCTTTTTCAAGAATGTACCAAATTTACTGATCACATTTTGACTTTGATTTTGCGTAAGTGAAATAAATGTAAACATTGAAGGGCGTCTTACATAAACGTTTGGCAAATACTTTTCTCTATTCATGACGACTTCTGCATTTGAACATTTAAACAGTAAATGAAACTCATCACCAACAACATTATCCTTACAGAGATTTACAATAACGATGCCTTTGTATCGGCCACGACTTCTGCCAGTCGATTGTTTCCGGTTCTTAAATTACAAATGGCACAAAAGATACTTTTCTAATTCAAATACGGTTTTAAATTCCACATAAACATCACAAGACGACATAGTGCCACATTCTCCACTTCTGTATAAACTGGTCCTTTAGGGTTCGTTCCACTTTGAGTTTCAGCCAGTTCACATTTGTGATTTTCTGGGATCTCCAAATATAGGAGAGAGCGCAGTCATCGAGGATCTGTCTCACCTGCAGTAACCATGGAGACGCGTATTCACCAGCCATTTTGAGGCTGAACTTGTTTTTTTGCAGCTGAACTTGTTTTTTGTGTGGCTGTACTTGTTCTTTTGTTGCTGAACTTGTTTTCCCCGGAGTCCGCTCATTCTCTTCTTGATCATTATCAGCAAAGGGAGTCGTCCCGGCTCCCGTACCCCACGTTACTGCAAGTGCTCATTTTTCCTGACTGTGCGTCTCCTGCAGGTGGACGCTCTGAGACTCCGCCCTGGTGATGGAGGCCGAGGCCCCGCAGGAGGCCCCGCAGGAGGCCCCGCAGGAGGCCCCGCAGGACGCCGCGGTGAGCCGGGTCCTGGCTCAGTTCCAGAACACGCTGCAGGCGGCCGTGCGCGAGGTGCACGTGGACGTCAGCGCCTTTAAGCAGCGCGTGGAGGCGCGGCTCCAGGAGGTCAGCTCCGCCCAGTCCCCACTCAGCGCCGCCGTGACACGCCTCCAGGAGGAGAACCAGCTGCTGAGGAGCAAGATGGAGGCGCTGAGCCGCCTGCTGCAGGAGACGCTGGGGCGGGGCGAGGGGCGGGGCCAGGAGGAGAACGGACACACCCGGGGTCAGGAGCACAGCGAGGAGAACCACAGGCCTCACACAGAGCCCCAGCCCCGCCCCTCTGCTGCAGAGCCCCACCCCTCTGCTGCAGAGCCCCGCCCTTCTGCTGCAGAGCCCCGCCCTTCTGCTGCAGAGCCCCGCCCTTCTGCTGTAGAGCCCCGCCCCTCTGCTGCAGAGCCCCGCCCTTCTGCTGCAGAGCTCCGCCCCTCTGCTGCAGAGCCCCGCCCTTCTGCTGCAGAGCCCCGCCCTTCTGCTGCAGAGCCCCGCCCTTCTGCTGTAGAGCCCCGCCCCTCTGCTGCAGAGCCCCGCCCTTCTGCTGCAGAGCTCCGCCCCTCTGCTGCAGAGCCCCGCCCTTCTGCTGCAGAGCCCCGCCCTTCTGCTGCAGAGCCCCGCCCTTCTGCTGTAGAGCCCCGCCCCTCTGCTGAAGAGCCCCGCCCCTCTGCTGCAGAGCCCGCAGACACAGATCAAACAGCTGCTGCAGTGGCTCCGCCCCCTTGGAGAACACGCCGACTCAACGACGGACACGTGAGTCACAAAAACACATTTATGTAGAAGTTCCTCCACACTCGTCACAGTCACAGTTTCTAACCTGGACATTTAGGAAATGTTGATTTGGGAAAGACTGGACCAGAGCTTCGTCAGAGGCTCCTAAAGCGGGACGTCCCATAATAACCTCAGAATGTGGCTCTGAATCTCCTGATGGAAAGTGGAAAGCGTTTGGTGTCAGTGACAGAGTGAGCGGAGAGACAGATGCAGCTACGGTGACATCATCCACCAGAGCAACACGCTACAGCAACACGCTACAGCAACACGCTACAGCAACACGCTACAGCAACACGCTACAGCAACACGCCACAGCAACACGCCACAGCAACACGGTGGTCAGGTGGTCAGGTGGTCAGTGCTCAGGTGGTCGGGTGGTCAGTGCTCAGGTGGTCAGTGGTCAGGTGCTCAGTGGTCATGTGGTCAGGTGGTCAGTGCTCAGGTGCTCAGGTGGTCATGTGGTAAGGTGGTCATGTGGTCGGGTGGTCGGTGGTCATGTGGTCATGTGGTCATGTGGTCGGTGGTCATGTGGTCATGTGGTCGGGTGGTCGGTGCTCAGGTGGTCATGTGGTCATGTGGTCATGTGGTCATGTGGTCATGTGGTCGGTGGTCATGTGGTCATGTGGTCGGGTGGTCATGTGGTCATGTGGTCAGGTGGTCAGGTGGTCAGGTGGTCATGTGGTCATGTGGTCAGGTGGTCATGTGGTCATGTGGTCGGGTGGTCATGTGGTCATGTGGTCGGGTGGTCAGGTGGTCATGTGGTCATGTGGTCGGGTGGTCATGTGGTCAGGTGGTCATGTGGTCGGGTGGTCGGGTGGTCAGGTGGTCATGTGGTCAGGTGGTCATGTGGTCATGTGGTCATGTGGTCATGTGGTCAGGTGGTCAGTGCTCAGGTGCTCAGGTGGTCATGTGGTAAGGTGGTCATGTGGTCGGGTGGTCGGTGGTCATGTGGTCATGTGGTCGGTGGTCATGTGGTCATGTGGTCGGGTGGTCGGTGCTCAGGTGGTCATGTGGTCATGTGGTCATGTGGTCGGTGGTCATGTGGTCATGTGGTCGGGTGGTCATGTGGTCATGTGGTCAGGTGGTCAGGTGGTCATGTGGTCAGGTGGTCATGTGGTCATGTGGTCAGGTGGTCATGTGGTCATGTGGTCGGGTGGTCAGGTGGTCATGTGGTCATGTGGTCAGGTGGTCATGTGGTCATGTGGTCGGGTGGTCAGGTGGTCATGTGGTCATGTGGTCATGTGGTCGGGTGGTCATGTGGTCAGGTGGTCATGTGGTCGGGTGGTCGGGTGGTCAGGTGGTCATGTGGTCAGGTGGTCATGTGGTCATGTGGTCATGTGGTCATGTGGTCAGGTGGTCATGTGGTCAGGTGGTCATGTGGTCAGGTGGTCATGTGGTCAGGTGGTCATGTGGTCGGGTGGTCATGTGGTCGGGTGGTCAGGTGGTCATGTGGTCATGTGGTCATGTGGTCATGTGGTCAGGTGGTCATGTGGTCGGTGGTCATGTGGTCGGGTGGTCATGTGGTCATGTGGTCGGTGGTCATGTGGTCAGGTGGTCATGTGGTCGGGTGGTCATGTGGTCATGTGGTCATGTGGTCAGGTGGTCATGTGGTCATGTGGTCGGTGGTCATGTGGTCAGGTGGTCGGTGGTCATGTGGTCAGGTGGTCATGTGGTCGGGTGGTCATGTGGTCATGTGGTCCGGTGGTCAGGTGGACGTTCATTCATGCCACAAACGATTTATTCACAACTGGAATTAAAGCCATAAAAAGGTAAAAGCGATTCGGCCTCATAAACAAGCAGCACCCGTCCTCTCCCCTGGTCCAGCAGAGCTTTGTGCCTTTTTCTGAGAGCTGCATTTCAAAGGTCAAGGGTCACTGAGGTCACCAAACCAGTTCTAATAGTTAGTGCTACAGGCTCTATCAATCAAATTACAGTTTTGTTTAGAGAATTCTTTCACACTTTTCATAAAAAACTTTATTTCACCTCAAATATCACGTGTTAGATTCTATTACTAATACTAATACTCTAATACTCTAATACTAATACTCTAATACTAATACTCTAATACTCTAATACTAATACTCTAATACTAATACTCTAATACTCTAATACTCTAATACTCTAATACTCTAATACTAATACTCTAATACTAATACTCTAATACTCTAATACTCTAATACTAATACTCTAATACTAATACTCTAATACTCTAATACTAATACTCTAATACTTTTCATAAGGAGAGTTTAACTTAGCAAAAAGAAACAAAACCTGGGACAACAGGGGCCCTCAGACGCCCAGGGGCCCTCAGACCCCCGGGGGCCCTCAGACCCCCGGGGCCCCTCAGACGCCCAGGGGCCCTCAGACCCCCGGGGGCCCTCAGAGCAGTAATCCTCACACAGCTGCCTCGGGTTCAGATATTTTTAGCCGATTTCAGAAGAATCCCTTTAATCTGACAGAGCAGCGGAAACTCTGCTCAGAATAACCTCTGAGTGAGGTCATCGCTGTAACCGAGGCGACGCTCTGGGGGGGGCCCGGTGTGGGGGGTCATTGGGGGCACAGGGTTAGTTGTTTATGTTGTTGTTATGACAAATAAAGAACTTTAAACTTAAACTTAACTCTAAGGAAAAGTGTTTGTCTTTTCAGGTCACAGACGCAAAGAGAGAGAGGGTCGTCACCACGGCAACGGGACACAACGGGGCGACCACAGGTACGACTGGTGGGCGGGGCCAGAGGTGGGGAACTGAGGTCAGACTGAGGCCAGACTGAAGTCAGACTGAGGTCAGACTGAGGCCAGACTGAGGTCAGACTGAGCTCAGACTGAGGCCAGACTGAGGTCAGACTGAGGCCAGACTGAGGTCAGACTGAGGTCAGACTGAGGACAGACTGAAGTCAGACTGAGGCCAGACTGAGGTCAAACTGAGGCCAGACTGAGGTCAAACTGAGGCCAGACTGAGGTCAGACTGAAATCACACTGAGGTCAAACTGAGGTCAGACTGAGGTCAAACTGAGGCCAGACTGAGGTCAAACTGAGGCCAGACTGAGGTCAGACTGAAATCACACTGAGGTCAAACTGAGGTCAGACTGAGGTCAAACTGAAGTCAGACTGAGGTCAAACTGAAATCACACTGAGGTCAAACTGAGGTCAGACTGAGGTCAAACTGAGGCCAGACTGAGGTCAAACTGAAATCACACTGAGGTCAAACTGAGGTCAAACTGAGGTCAAACTGAGGTCAAACTGAAGTCAGACTGAGGTCAAACTGAGGCCAGACTGAGGTCAAACTGAGGCCAGACTGAGGTCAAACTGAGGTCAAACTGAAGTCACACTGAGGTCAAACTGAAGTCAGACTGAGGTCAAACTGAAATCACACTGAGGTCAAACTGAGGTCAGACTGAGGTCAGACTGAGGTCAAACTGAAGTCACACTGAGGTCAAACTGAGGTCAGACTGAGGTCAAACTGAGGCCAGACTGAGGTCAAACTGAAGTCAGACTGAGGTCAAACTGAAATCACACTGAGGTCAAACTGAGGTCAGACTGAGGTCAGACTGAGGTCAGACTGAGGTCAGACTGAGGTCAAACTGAAGTCAGACTGAGGTCAAACTGAGGCCAGACTGAGGTCAAACTGAGGCCAGACTGAGGTCAAACTGAGGCCAGACTGAGGCCAGACTGAGGTCAAACTGAAGTCAGACTGAGGTCAAACTGAAGTCAGACTGAGGTCAAACTGAGGCCAGACTGAGGTCAAACTGAAGTCAGACTGAGGTCAAACTGAAATCACACTGAGGTCAAACTGAGGTCAGACTGAGGTCAGACTGAGGCCAGACTGAGGTCAGACTGAGGCCAGACTGAGGTCAAACTGAAGTCAGACTGAGGTCAAACTGAGGCCAGACTGAGGTCAAACTGAAGTCAGACTGAGGTCAAACTGAGGCCAGACTGAGGTCAAACTGAAGTCAGACTGAGGTCAAACTGAGGCCAGACTGAGGTCAAACTGAAGTCAGACTGAGGTCAAACTGAGGCCAGACTGAGGTCAAACTGAAGTCAGACTGAGGTCATACTGAAGTCAGACTGAGGTCAAACTGAAATCACACTGAGGTCAAACTGAGGTCAGACTGAAGTCGACGACGTCGACGGCGTTGACGACAACGACGTTAACGACGTTGATGATGACGACGTTGACGACGTTGACATTGACGTTGACGATGACGATGACGTTGACGATGACGTTGACGATGACGTTGACGATGACGTTGACGATGACGTTGACGATGACGTTGATGATGACGTTGACGACGTTGACGATGACGTTGACGACGTTGACGATGACGTTGACGATGACGTTGATGATGACGTTGATGATGACGTTGACGTTGACGACATTGACGTTGACGACATTGACGTTGACGACATTGACGTTGACGACATTGACGATGACGTTGACGATGACGTTGACGATGACGATGACGATGACGTTGACGATGACGTTGACGATGACGTTGATGATGACGATGACGATGACGTTGACGATGGCGTTGACGATGACGTTGACGATGACGATGACGTTGACGATGACGTTGATGATGACGATGACGATGACGTTGACGATGACGTTGACGACGTTGACGATGACGTTGACGATGACGTTGATGACGACGTTGACGATGACGTTGACGACGTTGACGATGACGTTGACGATGACGTTGATGATGACGATGACGATGACGTTGACGATGACGTTGACGATGACGTTGATGATGACGATGACGATGACGTTGACGATGACGTTGACGATGACGTTGACGATGACGTTGACGATGACGTTGACGATGGCGTTGACGATGACGTTGACGATGACGTTGACGATGACGATGACGTTGACGATGACGTTGATGATGACGATGACGATGACGTTGACGATGACGTTGACGACGTTGACGATGACGTTGACGATGACGTTGATGATGACGTTGACGATGACGTTGATGATGACGATGACGATGACGTTGATGATGACGATGACGATGACGTTGACGATGGCGTTGACGATGGCGTTGACGATGACGTTGACGATGACGTTGACGATGACGATGACGTTGACGACGTTGACGATGACGTTGACGATGACGTTGACGATGACGTTGACGATGGCGTTGACGATGACGTTGACGATGACGTTGACGATGACGATGACGTTGACGATGACGTTGACGATGGCGTTGACGATGACGTTGACGATGACGTTGACGATGACGTTGACGATGACGATGACGTTGACGATGACGTTGACGATGGCGTTGACGATGACGTTGACGATGACGTTGACGATGACGTTGACGATGACGATGACGTTGACGATGACGATGACGTTGACGATGACGTTGATGATGACGATGACGTTGACGATGACGATGACGTTGACGATGACGTTGACGATGACGTTGACGATGACGTTGACGATGACGTTGACGACGACGTTGACAACGACGTTGACGACGACGTTGACGACGATGACGACGATGACGACGATGACGACGTTGACGACGTTGACGACGTTGACGACATTGACGTTGACGTTGACGCCGTTGACGTTGACGACGTTGACGATGACGTTGACGATGACGTTGACGACGTTGACGACGTTGACGATGACGTTGACGATGTTGACGATGACGATAACGTTGACGACGTTGACATTGACGATGACGTTGACGACGATGTTGACGACGACGTTGACGACGACGTTGACGACGACGTTGACGACGACGTTGACGATGACGTTGACAATGACGTTGACGACGACGATGACGTTGACGACGTTGACGACGCCGTCACATGGGTTCCCCCCCCCCGAACCAGGGTCTTATGATGATTCTGTTCTGATTCCAGACGAGGAAGAGTCCACGGCTCATCTCCCGCTCTGCGCCGTGACCAAGGCCGAGACTCTCCCGGACAGAACGCTCGTCGACACGGTCGTCACGGCGACAGGTGAGGCGCAGAATGACCTCTGACCCTGACCAGACCCTGACCAGACTCTGACCCTGACCAGACTCTGACCAGACCCTGACCAGACTCTGACCCTGACCAGACTCTGACCAGACCCTGACCAGACCCTGACCAGACTCTGACCAGACCCTGACCAGACTCTGACCCTGACCAGACTCTGACCAGACCCTGACCAGACTCTGACCAGACCCTGACCAGACCCTGACCAGACTCTGACCAGACTCTGACCCTGACCAGACTCTGACCAGACTCAGACCCTGACCAGCCTGTTCTTCCTCTCGGTCTCAGGTTCGTCAGTGATGGGGGGTTTGCCTCATTCGCCGCTCACGGCTCTGACCAAGAGCAGCCCGGACACGCCCAGAGCAGACCACGCCCCCTCACCGCCCAGAGCAGACCCCACCCCCTCAGCGCCCACAGCAGACCCCGCCCCCTCAGCACCCAGAGCAGACCCCCCCCCCTCAGCGCCCAGAGCAGACCCCGCCCCTCCACAGTCCCCGAGGAGAGACTTCACCTTCAAACCAGGTGGGGGCCTCAGATCAGGGTCTTGTTTCCCGTCTGACCTCAGCTCCAAACTAAAGTCTCCTCTCGGTGTCACAGATCTGACTGACGCGAAGGCACCCGCCGCGCCCGCCCCGCCCGCCCCGCCCGGCCTCAGTAAGGCCTCAGACCCGGAGCCCGCCCGCTGCCCCTCCCCTCGCTCCTGTCTGTCGTCTCTGCAGGAAAACCCCGTCAGACCCGGAGAGTATCCCTTTAAACGCAGTGAGTCACGGTCAGGAGAGACAGGCCAGAGGAACGCCTCATTTGAAAGCTAAGGCCTACAAAACTGATCTAAAGAGCTCGGGTAAGGTTTGTAGGTCTTAGCTTTCAAATGAGGCGTGACTCTGGCCGATGGGCTGAAAACCATCAGGTCAAGAAGCTTTTGATTTGTGTCACAGCTCCAATCCTGAAGACGCCCAGTCCAGTCCTGAAGAGGAGCGTGAGCTTCCCCCAGTCTGCAGGTGACCTCACACTCATACCTCTGTGACCTCACATACCCCTGACCTCCCATACCTCTGTGACCTCACATACCCCTGACCTCCCATACCCCTGTGACCTCACATACCCCTGACCTCACATACCTGTGACCTCACATACCTGTGACCTCACATACCTGTGACCTCACATACCCCTGACCTCACATACGCCTGACCTCACATACCCCTGACCTCACATACCTGTGACCTCACATACCCCTGACCTCACATACCCCTGACCTCACATACGCCTGACCTCACATACCCCTGACCTCACATACCTGTGACCTCACATACCCCTGACCTCACATACCTGTGACCTCACATACCTGTGACCTCAAATACCTGTGACCTCAAATACCTGTGACCTCAAATACCTGTGACCTCACATACGCCTAGGGATGGGCACCGTTAAACGGTTCCTACTTGGAACCGACCGAAAAGCTCCGGTCGGGGGCGGTATCGAAAATTTTTAATTCTTTCGGTGCCAACTTTCGGTTCTTTTTCTCTCCAGACGTCAATATGTGACCCTCAGTGAGTCTCTAAAAAGCTACATGAACGTGTGCGCAGATACTGACCCGCTTCAGCGCAAATGGAGCGAAGCAAAGACATATTTTATGATGTAACTTATAGCGAAGCAAAACTTGCTAAACTTCTGTAATAGAGATGACAGAGCCGCGTCTGCGTCAGGACTGAGCAGGACTGAGCAGGACGTGGACGACACCGGGTAAAACCCAGAGCTAAACAAAATCAGTTATGAACCAGGACTAAACCAGGACTGAATAAGAAACTTGAGCTTTAGTCAAAGTGAAAAGCAAAAAAGAGCAGTGACAACAAGAAAGACGTGTTTACCTTTAGCGACAGACCCGGAGGCGGAGCTTACGTGCTCTTGTTTACAACTTTACAGCAGCTGCAGCGACAGGAATATCACAGATTGTTTGTTGTTTGTTGAAAGTGAGCGCTCACTCTGTATTATACATTGATGGTGCAGTTTTGGTAAATTGTCAGTGGCAGAGTGAGGCTCACACCATGTGAGGATCTTTGACGTGGGAAGTTGCTTTCGCTTCGTCGAACAGTGCAGTGAGTTTAGAAAAGTTTAGCTGAAAGAAAACCATGTCCTGATGTGGATCTGTCCTGTCTCTGCAGCTTAAGGCAATAACGTCCTTTCTTTCTTTTTATTACTGCTTAAGTGGAAATTGTGCTCAAAACACGAAGTCACAGGCGACGCTGCTGCTCCTGTGTAGCTTCTGCTGAGCCGTTTTAGGATTTTTTCCTGAACTATACTTTTAATACACGTTATTTTTATTGAATTAAAATAACATAGGTATCGAAAAAAGTACCGTTAAGGCACCGGAACCGAAAAGCAGGTATCGTTAAAGTACTTGGTATCGAAAAAAAACGAACGGTACCCATCCCTACATACGCCTGACCTCACATACCCCTGTGACCTCACATACCTGTGACCTCACATACGCCTGACCTCACATACCCGTGTGACCTCACATACCTGTGACCTCACATACGCCTGACCTCACATACCCGTGTGACCTCACATACCCCTGACCTCACATACGCCTGACCTCACATACCCGTGTGACCTCACATACCTGTGACCTCACATACCCCTGACCTCACATACGCCTGACCTCACATACCTGTGACCTCACATACGCCTGACCTCACATACCTGTGACCTCACATACGCCTGACCTCACATACCCGTGTGACCTCATATACCCCTGACCTCACATACCTGTGACCTCACATACCTGTGACCTCACATACCTGTGACCTCACATACCTGTGACCTCACATACAGTGACCTCACATACCCGTGACCTCACACTCATACCCCTGTGACCTCACATACCTGTGACCTCACATACCCCTGACCTCACATACCTGTGACCTCACATACCCCTGACCTCACATACCCCTGACCTCACATACCCCTGACCTCACATACCCCTGACCTCACATACCTGTGACCTCACATACCCCTGACCTCACATACCCCTGACCTCACATACCCCTGACCTCACATACCCCTGACCTCACATACCTGTGACCTCACATACCTGTGACCTCACATACCTGTGACCTCACATACCCCTGACCTCACATACCCCTGACCTCACATACCCCTGACCTCACATACCTGTGACCTCACATACCCCTGACCTCACATACCCCTGACCTCACATACCCCTGACCTCACATACCCCTGACCTCACATACCCCTGTGACCTCACATACCTGTGACCTCACATACCCGTGACCTCACATACCCCTGACCTCACATACCTGTGACCTCACATACCCCTGACCTCACATACCCCTGTGACCTCACATACCCCTGACCTCACATACCCGTGACCTCACATACCTGTGACCTCACATACCCCTGACCTCACATACCCCTGACCTCACATACCTGTGACCTCACATACCCCTGACCTCACATACCCCTGACCTCACATACCCCTGACCTCACATACCCGTGACCTCACACTCATACCCCTGTGACCTCACATACCTGTGACCTCACATACCTGTGACCTCACATACCCCTGACCTCACATACCCCTGACCTCACATACCCCTGACCTCACATACCCCTGACCTCACATACCCCTGACCTCACATACCCCTGACCTCAAATACCTGTGACATCACATACCCCTGACCTCACATACCCCTGACCTCACATACCCCTGACCTCACATACCCCTGTGACCTCACATACCCCTGACCTCACATACCCCTGACCTCACATACCTGTGACCTCACATACCCCCCTGACCTCACATACCCCTGTGACCTCACATACCCGTGACCTCACATACGCCTGACCTCACATACCTGTGACCTCACATACCCGTGACCTCACATACCCGTGACCTCACATACCTGTGACCTCACATACCTGTGACCTCACATACCCCTGACCTCACATACCTGTGACCTCACATACCTGTGACCTCACATACCTGTGACCTCACATACCCGTGACCTCACATACCCGTGACCTCACATACGCCTGACCTCACATACCTGTGACCTCACATACCCGTGACCTCACATACCTGTGACCTCACATACCCGTGACCTCACATACCCGTGACCTCACATACCCCTGACCTCACGCACCTGTGACCTCACACACCTGTGACATCAGTTATTTCTGCTCCACAGAGAAACTCCTGCCGTCCAAATCCATCATCAAGTCGGGCTTCTCCCCAAGCCTGGACAAGTGAGCTCTGTGTTTGGGTCGGGTTTGGTTCGGGTTTGGGTCGGGTTTAGGTCGGGTTTAGTTCGGGTTTAGTTTGGGTTTGGGTCGGGTTTAGTTCGGGTTTGGGTCGGGTTTAGGTCGGGTTTAGTTCGGGTTTAGGTCGGGTTTAGTTCGGGTTTGGGTCGGGTTTAGGTCGGGTTTAGTTCGGGTTTAGGTCGGGTTTAGTTCGGGTTTAGGTCGGGTTTGGGTCGGGTTTAGTTCGGGTTTGGGTCGGGTTTGGGTCGGGTTTAGTTCGGGTTTAGGTCGGGTTTGGGTCGGGTTTAGTTCGGGTTTGGGTCGGGTTTAGTTTGGGTTTAGGTCGGGTTTAGTTCGGGTTTAGTTTGGGTTTGAGTCGGGTTTAGGTCGGGTTTAGGTCGGGTTTAGTTCGGGTTTGGGTCGGGTTTAGTTTGGGTTTAGGTCGGGTTTAGTTCGGGTTTAGTTTGGGTTTAGGTCGGGTTTAGGTCGGGTTTAGTTTGGGTTTGGTTCGGGTTTGGGTCGGGTTTGGGTCGGGTTTGGGTCGGGTTTAATTCGGGTTTAGGTCAGGTTTAGGTCGGGTTTATGTCGGGTTTAGGTCGGGTTTAGGTCGGGTTTAGTTCGGGTTTAGGTCCGGTTTGGGTCGGGTTTAGTTCGGGTTTAGTTCGGGTTTAGGTCGGGTTTAGGTCGGGTTTAGTTCGGGTTTGGGTCGGGTTTAGTTCGGGTTTAGTTCGGGTTTAGGTCGGGTTTGGGTCGGGTTTAGGTCGGGTTTGGGTCGGGTTTAGTTCGGGTTTGGGTCGGGTTTAGTTCGGGTTTAGGTCGGGTTTAGTTCGGGTTTAGTTTGGGTTTGGGTCGGGTTTAGGTCGGGTTTGGGTCGGGTTTAGGTCGGGTTTAGTTCGGGTTTAGGTCGGGTTTGGGTCGGGTTTAATTCGGGTTTAGTTCGGGTTTAGGTCGGGTTTGGGTCGGGTTTAATTCGGGTTTAGTTCGGGTTTAGGTCAGGTTTAGTTCGGGTTTAGGTCCGGTTTGGGTCGGGTTTAGTTCGGGTTTAGGTCCGGTTTAGGTCGGGTTTAGTTCGGGTTTAGGTCGGGTTTGGGTCGGGTTTAGGTCGGGTTTAGTTCGGGTTTAGGTCGGGTTTGGGTCGGGTTTAGTTCGGGTTTGGGTCGGGTTTAGGTCGGGTTTAGTTCGGGTTTAGTTTGGGTTTGGGTCGGGTTTAGTTCGGGTTTGGGTCGGGTTTAGGTCGGGTTTAGTTCGGGTTTAGGTCGGGTTTGGGTCGGGTTTGGGTCGGGTTTAGTTCGGGTTTAGGTCAGGTTTAGTTCGGGTTTAGGTCCGGTTTGGGTCGGGTTTAGTTCGGGTTTAGGTCCGGTTTAGTTCGGGTTTAGTTCGGGTTTAGGTCGGGTTTGGGTCGGGTTTAGGTCAGGTTTAGGTCGGGTTTATGTCGGGTTTAGGTCGGGTTTAGGTCGGGTTTAGTTCGGGTTTAGGTCCGGTTTGGGTCGGGTTTAGTTCGGGTTTAGGTCGGGTTTAGGTCGGGTTTAGTTCGGGTTTGGGTCGGGTTTAGTTCGGGTTTAGTTCGGGTTTAGGTCGGGTTTGGGTCGGGTTTAGGTCGGGTTTGGGTCGGGTTTAGTTCGGGTTTGGGTCGGGTTTAGTTCGGGTTTAGGTCGGGTTTAGTTCGGGTTTAGTTTGGGTTTGGGTCGGGTTTAGGTCGGGTTTGGGTCGGGTTTAGGTCGGGTTTAGTTCGGGTTTAGGTCGGGTTTGGGTCGGGTTTAATTCGGGTTTAGTTCGGGTTTAGGTCGGGTTTGGGTCGGGTTTAATTCGGGTTTAGTTCGGGTTTAGGTCAGGTTTAGTTCGGGTTTAGGTCCGGTTTGGGTCGGGTTTAGTTCGGGTTTAGGTCCGGTTTAGGTCGGGTTTAGTTCGGGTTTAGGTCGGGTTTGGGTCGGGTTTAGGTCGGGTTTAGTTCGGGTTTAGGTCGGGTTTGGGTCGGGTTTAGTTCGGGTTTGGGTCGGGTTTAGGTCGGGTTTAGTTCGGGTTTAGATTGGGTTTGGGTCGGGTTTAGTTCGGGTTTGGGTCGGGTTTAGGTCGGGTTTAGTTCGGGTTTAGGTCGGGTTTGGGTCGGGTTTGGGTCGGGTTTAGTTCGGGTTTAGGTCGGGTTTGGGTCGGGTTTAGTTCGGGTTTGGGTCAGGTTTAGTTTGGGTTTAGTTCGGGTTTAGGTCCGGTTGGGTCGGGTTTAGTTTGGGTTTAGTTCGGGTTTAGGTCCGGTTTGGGTCGGGTTTAGTTCGGGTTTAGTTCGGGTTTGGGTCGGGTTTAGGTCGGGTTTAGTTCGGGTTTAGGTCCGGTTTGGGTCGGGTTTAGTTCGGGTTTAGGTCCGGTTTAGGTCGGGTTTAGTTCGGGTTTAGGTCGGGTTTGGGTCGGGTTTAGGTCGGGTTTAGTTCGGGTTTAGGTCGGGTTTGGGTCGGGTTTAGTTCGGGTTTGGGTCGGGTTTAGGTCGGGTTTAGTTCGGGTTTAGTTTGGGTTTGGGTCGGGTTTAGTTCGGGTTTGGGTCGGGTTTAGGTCGGGTTTGGGTCGGGTTTGGGTCGGGTTTAGTTCGGGTTTAGGTCGGGTTTAGGTCGGGTTTAGTTCGGGTTTAGGTCGGGTTTAGGTCGGGTTTGGGTCGGGTTTGGGTCGGGTTTAGTTCGGGTTTAGGTCGGGTTTAGGTCGGGTTTAGTTCGGGTTTAGTTTGGGTTTGAGTCGGGTTTAGGTCGGGTTTGGGTCGGGTTTGGGTCGGGTTTAATTCGGGTTTATGTCGGGTTTAGGTCGGGTTTAGGTCGGGTTTAGGTCGGGTTTATGTCGGGTTTAGGTCGGGTTTAGGTCGGGTTTAGTTCGGGTTTAGGTCCGGTTTGGGTCGGGTTTAGTTCGGGTTTAGTTCGGGTTTAGGTCGGGTTTAGGTCGGGTTTAGTTCGGGTTTGGGTCGGGTTTAGGTCGGGTTTAGTTCGGGTTTAGTTCGGGTTTAGGTCGGGTTTGGGTCGGGTTTAGGTCGGGTTTAGGTCGGGTTTAGTTCGGGTTTGGGTCGGGTTTAGTTCGGGTTTAGGTCGGGTTTAGTTCGGGTTTAGTTTGGGTTTGGGTCGGGTTTAGGTCGGGTTTGGGTCGGGTTTAGGTCGGGTTTGGGTCGGGTTTAGGTCGGGTTTAGTTCGGGTTTAGGTCGGGTTTGGGTCGGGTTTAATTCGGGTTTAGTTCGGGTTTAGGTCGGGTTTGGGTCGGGTTTAATTCGGGTTTAGTTCGGGTTTAGGTCAGGTTTAGTTCGGGTTTAGGTCCGGTTTGGGTCGGGTTTAGTTCGGGTTTAGGTCCGGTTTAGGTCGGGTTTAGTTCGGGTTTAGGTCGGGTTTAGGTCGGGTTTGGGTCGGGTTTAGGTCGGGTTTGGGTCGGGTTTAGTTCGGGTTTGGGTCGGGTTTGGGTCGGGTTTAGTTCGGGTTTGGGTCGGGTTTAGGTCGGGTTTAGTTCGGGTTTAGGTCGGGTTTAGTTCGGGTTTGGGTCGGGTTTGGGTCGGGTTTAGTTCGGGTTTGGGTCGGGTTTAGGTCGGGTTTAGTTCGGGTTTAGGTCGGGTTTAGTTCGGGTTTGGGTCGGGTTTGGGTCGGGTTTAGTTCGGGTTTAGGTCGGGTTTGGGTCGGGTTTGGGTCGGGTTTAGGTCGGGTTTGGGTCGGGTTTAGTTCGGGTTTGGGTCGGGTTTGGGTCGGGTTTAGTTCGGGTTTAGGTCGGGTTTGGGTCGGGTTTAGGTCGGGTTTGGGTCGGGTTTAGTTCGGGTTTGGGTCGGGTTTAGTTCGGGTTTAGGTCGGGTTTGGGTCGGGTTTAGGTCGGGTTTAGGTCGGTTTAGTTCGGGTTTAGGTCGGGTTTGGGTCGGGTTTAGTTCGGGTTTGGGTCGGGTTTGGGTCGGGTTTAGGTCGGTTTAGTTCGGGTTTAGGTCGGGTTTGGGTCGGGTTTAGTTCGGGTTTAGGTCGGGTTTAGTTTGGGTCTAGGTCGGGTTTTTAGTGGTTTACTCGTTTAGACCTGGTTTGAGTCAAATTATATTAAAAAAAATCCTGCACATTCAACTCTTAAATACTTTTACTTTTGATTCATAAAGTACATTTTACAATGTGTACTTTTGTACTTTTACTTAAGTAAACATTTTATCACATACTTTTACTTTAGTACATTTTTTGTCCTGTATCTGTACTTTTACTTAAGAATATTACTTAGTAGTACTTCTTCCACCACTGAAGTTTTGCGATGAGAACAAAAGTAGACAAATGCTGCCCTCTGGTGGGGTAAACGATAACAGCGGCTAATCCCCCTTTAGAACAGGGCGGGCTCTCCTCTCTGCCATTGGCCAATCAGCAGCCAGCATCACGTCACATTAGTCTTCAGAGGGCGGTCCTAAACCGGGTCAGACCCGTTTGAACTCAGGCTCCTTTGAACTAACCCGTTCTCAGCGTGTGATTCCTGGAAGGTCCTCACGGAGGCGCTGTCTCCACAGGAAGAGCCTGTTGTCTCCAGGAGGAGCAGGAGGAGCAGGAGGAGCAGACCTGAAAAACCTGATGAAGGCCCAGACTCTTCCTCGATCCAACGGAGCTCAGTCCAAGAGAGCCCTGTTCGAGCGGATGAACTCGGAGCCAATGAAGTGAGTTTCCATCGTCCTTTACCGAAAAAACCGGCACAGACTTTCCCTTTAATACGAGCTCCTTTCCCTTTAATACGAGTCACGTGACGCCATAGAGGACGAGCTCCTTTCCCTTTAATACGAGTCATGTGACGCCATCGAGGACGAGCTCCTTTCCCTTTAATACGAGTCATGTGACGCCATCGAGGACGAGCTCCTTTCCCTTTAATACGAGTCACGTGACGCCATCGAGGGCGAGCTCCTTTCCCTTTAATACGAGTCATGTGACGCCATCGAGGACGAGCTCCTTTCCCTTTAATACGAGTCATGTGACGCCATAGAGGACGAGCTCCTTTCCCTTTAATACGAGTCACGTGACGCCATCGAGGACGAGCTCCTTTCCCTTTAATACGAGTCATGTGACGCCATCGAGGGCGAGTAACTCATATAGAACTAAATACTACTGCAGTACGTATAGAAATACTGCAGTACATGTATAAATACTGCAGTACATGTATAAATACTGCAGTACGTGTATAAACACTGCAGTACGTATAGAAATACTGCAGTACATGTATAAATACTGCAGTACATGTATAAATACTGCAGTACCTGTATAAATACAGTCTGATATGTGTATAAATACTGCAGTACGTGTATAAATACTGCATTATGTGTATAAATACTCTAGTATATGTATAAATACTGCAGTACTGAGGAGGTTTCTGGTTGCAGGACGAAGGATTCCAAACCCAAACTGAAACGCTCCCAGAGCTTCGGCGTCTCCAGCGCCAGCGGAATCAAACAGATCCTCCTGGAGTGGTGTCGCTCCAAGACCATCGGCTACAAGGTCAGGCTGGGCGGGTTTCTGATACGTCTGGGTTTCTGATACGTCTGGGGTTTCTGATACGTCTGGGGTTTCTGATACGTCTGGGGTTTCTGATACAGTCTGGGGTTTCTGATACAGTCTGGGGTTTCTGATACAGTCTGGGGTTTCTGATACGTCTGGGGTTTCTGATACAGTCTGGGTTTCTGATACAGTCTGGGGTTTGATACAGTCTGGGGTTTCTGATACAGTCTGGGTTTCTGACACAGTCTGGGTTTCTGATACGTCTGGGTTTCTTTTAAAGTCTGGGGTTTCTGATACAGTCTGGGGTTTCTGATACGTCTGGGTTTTCTGATACGTCTGGAGTTTCTGATACGTCTGGAGTTTCTGATACGTCTGGAGTTTCTGATACGTCTGGGGTTTCTGATACGTCTGGAGTTTCTGATACGTCTGGGGTTTCTGATACGTCTGGAGTTTCTGATACAGTCTGGGGTTTCTGATACGTCTGGGGTTTCTGATACAGTCTGGGGTTTCTGATACGTCTGGGGTTTCTGATACGTCTGGAGTTTCTGATACGGTCTGGGGTTTCTGATACGTCTGGGGTTTCTGATAGTCTGGGGTTTCTGATACAGTCTGGGGTTTCTGATACGTCTGGGGTTTCTGATACAGTCTGGGGTTTCTGATACGTCTGGGGTTTCTGATACAGTCTGGGGTTTCTGATACGTCTGGAGTTTCTGATACAGTCTGGGGTTTCTGATACAGTCTGGGGTTTGAGACGTCTGGGGTTTCTGATACAGTCTGGGGTTTGATACAGTCTGGGGTTTCTGATACAGTCTGGGGTTTCTGATACAGTCTGGGGTTTCTGATACAGTCTGGGGTTTCTGATACAGTCTGGGGTTTGATACAGTCTGGGGTTTCTGATACAGTCTGGGGTTTCTGATACAGTCTGAGTTTCTGATACGTCTGGGGTTTCTGATACAGTCTGGGTTTCTGATACAGTCTGGGGTTTCTGATACAGTCTGGGTTTCTGATACGTCTGGAGTTTCTGATACGTCTGGGGTTTCTGATACGTCTGGAGTTTCTGATACAGTCTGGGGTTTCTGATACAGTCTGGGGTTTCTGATACAGTCTGGGGTTTCTGATACAGTCTGGGTTTCTGATACGTCTGGGGTTTCTGATACGTCTGGGGTTTCTGATACAGTCTGGGGTTTCTGATACAGTCTGGGGTTTCTGATACAGTCTGGGGTTTCTGATACAGTCTGGGGTTTCTGATACAGTCTGGGTTTCTGATACGTCTGGGGTTTCTGATACAGTCTGGGTTTCTGATACGTCTGGGGTTTCTGATACAGTCTGGGGTTTCTGATACAGTCTGGGTTTCTGATACGGTCTGGGGTTTCTGATACAGTCTGGGGTTTCTGATACAGTCTGGGTTTCTGATACGGTCTGGGGTTTCTGATACAGTCTGGGGTTTCTGATACAGTCTGGGGTTTCTGATACAGTCTGGGGTTTCTGATACAGTCTGGGGTTTCTGATACAGTCTGGTGTTTCTGATACAGTCTGGGGTTTCTGATACAGTCTGGGGTTTCTGATACGGTCTGGGGTTTCTGATACAGTCTGGGGTTTCTGATACGTCTGGGGTTTCTGATACGTCTGGGTTTCTGATACAGTCTGGGGTTTCTGATACAGTCTGGGGTTTCTGATACGTCTGGGGTTTCTGATACGTCTGGGTTTCTGATACGTCTGGGGTTTCTGATACGTCTGGGGTTTCTGATACGTCTGGGTTTCTGATACAGACTGGGGTTCTGATAGTCTGGAGTTTCTGATACAGTCTGGGGTTTCTGATACAGTCTGGGGTTCTGATAGTCTGGAGTTTCTGATACAGTCTGGGGTTTCTGATACAGTCTGGGGTTTCTGATACAGTGTGGGGTTTCTTTTAAAGTCTGGGGTTTCTGATCTGGGATTTAGACCCTTCTGGCCTCAGAGCTTCAGATCTTTGTGCTTCTTCCAGAACATCGATATCCAGAACTTCTCGAGCAGCTGGAGCGACGGCATGGCCTTCTGCGCTCTGGTCCACTCCTTCTTCCCTCTCGAGTTCGACTACAACGCCCTGAACCCCACGCAGCGGAGAAACAACCTGCAGCTCGCCTTCTCCACCGCCGAGTGAGTCACATGACCTGTACCCGACCTCCACCGCCGAGTGAGTCACATGACCTGTACCCGACCTCCACCGCCGAGTGAGTCACATGACCTGGACCTGACCTCCACCGCCGAGTGAGTCACATGACCTGGACCTGACCTCCACCGCCGAGTGAGTCACATGACCTGTACCCGACCTCCACCGCCGAGTGAGTCACATGACCTTTACCCGACCTCCACCGCCGAGTGAGTCACATGACCTGTACCGCCGAGTGAGTCACATGACCTGTACCCGACCTCCACCGCCGAGTGAGTCACATGACCTGTACTGCCGAGTGAGTCACATGACCTGTACCTGACCTCCACCGCCGAGTGAGTCACATGACCTCCACCGCCGAGTGAGTCACATGACCTGTACTGCCGAGTGAGTCACATGACCTGTACCTGACCTCCACCGCCGAGTGAGTCACATGACCTCCACCGCCGAGTGAGTCACATGACCTGTACCGCCGAGTGAGTCACATGACCTGTACCTGAAATGAAACTGCTGTTTCCTGTGAGTTGTTTCCTGTGAATGTAACGGCTGTTTCCTGTGAGTGTAACTGCTGTTTCCTGTGAGTGTAACTGCTGTTTCCTGTGAGTTGTTTCCTGAGTGTAACTGCTGTTTCCTGTGAGTGTAACTGCTGTTTCCTGTGGGTGTAACTGCTGTTTCCTGTGAGTGTAACTGCTGTTTCCTGTGGGTGTAACTGCTGTTTCCTGTGAGTGTAACTGCTGTTTCCTGTGAGTGTAACTGCTGTTTCCTGTGAGTTGTTTCCTGAGTGTAACTGCTGTTTCCTGTGAGTGTAACTGCTGTTTCCTGTGAGTGTAACTGCTGTTTCCTGTGAGTTGTTTCCTGTGAGTGTAACTGCTGTTTCCTGTGAGTTGTTTCCTGTGAGTGTAACGGCTGTTTCCTGTGAGTTGTTTCCTGTGAGTGTAACTGCTGTTTCCTGTGAGTTGTTTCCTGTGAGTGTAACTGCTGTTTCCTGTGAGTTGTTTCCTGTGAGTGTAACTGCTGTTTCCTGTGAGTGTAACTGCTGTTTCCTGTGAGTGTAACTGCTGTTTCCTGTTAGTGTAACTGCTGTTTCCTGTGAGTTGTTTCCTGTGAGTGTAACTGCTGTTTCCTGTGAGTTGTTTCCTGTGAGTGTAACTGCTGTTTCCTGTGAGTTGTTTCCTGTGAGTGTAACTGCTGTTTCCTGTGAGTGTAACTGCTGTTTCCTGTGAGTGTAACTGCTGTTTCCTGTGAGTGTAACTGCTGTTTCCTGTGAGTTGTTTCCTGTGAGTGTAACTGCTGTTTCCTGTGAGTGTAACTGCTGTTTCCTGTGAGTGTAACTGCTGTTTCCTGTGAGTGTAACTGCTGTTTCCTGTGAGTTGTTTCCTGAGTGTAACTGCTGTTTCCTGTGAGTGTAACTGCTGTTTCCTGTGAGTTGTTTCCTGTGAGTGTAACTGCTGTTTCCTGTGAGTTGTTTCCTGTGAGTGTAACGGCTGTTTCCTGTGAGTTGTTTCCTGTGAGTGTAACTGCTGTTTCCTGTGAGTTGTTTCCTGTGAGTGTAACTGCTGTTTCCTGTGAATGTAACTGCGGTTTCCTGTGAGTTGTTTCCTGTGAGTGTAACTGCTGTTTCCTGTGAATGTAGCTGCTGTTTCCTGTGGGTGTAACTGCTGTTTCCTGTGGGTGTAACTGCTGTTTCCTGTGAGTGTAACTGGTGTTTCCTGTGAGTGTAACTGCTGTTTCCTGTGAGCGTAACTGCTGTTTCCTGTGAGTTTAACTGCTGTTTCCTGTGAGTTGTTTCCTGTGAGTGTAACTGCTGTTTCCTGTGAGTGTAACTGCTGTTTCCTGTGAGTGTAACTGCTGTTTCCTGTGAGTGTAACTGCTGTTTCCTGTGAGTGTAACGGCTGTTTCCTCTGAGTTGTTTCCTGTGAGTGTAACTGCTATTTCCTGTGAGTGTAACGGCTGTTTCCTGTGAGTTGTTTCCTGTGAGTGTAACTGCTGTTTCCTGTGAGTGTAACTGCTGTTTCCTGTGAGTGTAACGGCTGTTTCCTGTGAGTTGTTTCCTGTGAGTGTAACTGCTGTTTCCTGTGAGTGTAACTGCTGTTTCCTGTGAGTGTAACTGCTGTTTCCTGTGAGTGTAACTGCTGTTTCCTGTGGGTGTAACTGCTGTTTCCTGTGAGTGTAACTGCTGTTTCCTGTGAGTGTAACTGCTGTTTCCTGTGAGTGTAACTGCTGTTTCCTGTGAGTGTAGCTGCTGTTTCCTGTGAGTGTAACTGCTGTTTCCTGTGAGTTGTTTCCTGTTTCCTGTGAGTGTAACTGCTGTTTCCTGTGAGTGTAACGGCTGTTTCCTGTGAGTTGTTTCCTGTGAGTGTAACTGCTGTTTCCTGTGAGTGTAACTGCTGTTTCCTGTGAGTTGTTTCCTGTTTCCTGTGAGTGTAACGGCTGTTTCCTGTGAGTGTAACGGCTGTTTCCTGTGAGTTGTTTCCTGTTTCCTGTGAGTGTAACGGCTGTTTCCTGTGGGTGTAACTGCTGTTTCCTGTGAGTGTAACTGCTGTTTCCTGTGAGTGTAACTGCTGTTTCCTGTGAGTGTAACTGCTGTTTCCTGTGAGTGTAACTGCTGTTTCCTGTGAGTGTAACTGCTGTTTCCTGTGAGTGTAACTGCTGTTTCCTGTGTGTGTAACTGCTGTTTCCTGTGAGTGTAACTGCTGTTTCCTGTGAGTTGTTTCCTGTGGGTGTAACTGTTGTTTCCTGTGAGTGTAACTGCTGTTTCCTGTGAGTGTAACTGCTGTTTCCTGTGAGTGTAACTGCTGTTTCCTGTGAGTGTAACTGCTGTTTCCTGTGAGTGTAACTGCTGTTTCCTGTGAGTGTAACTGCTGTTTCCTGTGAGTGTAACTGCTGTTTCCTGTGAGTGTAACTGCTGTTTCCTGTGAGTGTAACTGCTGTTTCCTGTGAGTGTAACTGCTGTTTCCTGTGAGTGTAACGGCTGTTTCCTGTGAGTTGTTTCCTGTGAGTGTAACTGCTGTTTCCTGTGAGTGTAACTGCTGTTTCCTGTGAGTTGTTTCCTGTTTCCTGTGAGTGTAACGGCTGTTTCCTGTGAGTGTAACGGCTGTTTCCTGTGAGTTGTTTCCTGTTTCCTGTGAGTGTAACGGCTGTTTCCTGTGGGTGTAACTGCTGTTTCCTGTGAGTGTAACTGCTGTTTCCTGTGAGTGTAACTGCTGTTTCCTGTGAGTGTAACTGCTGTTTCCTGTGAGTGTAACTGCTGTTTCCTGTGAGTGTAACTGCTGTTTCCTGTGGGTGTAACTACTGTTTCCTGTGAGTGTAACTGCTGTTTCCTGTGAGCTGTTTCCTGTGAGTGTAACTGCTGTTTCCTGTGAGTGTAACTGCTGTTTCCTGTGAGTGTAACTGCTGTTTCCTGTGAGTGTAACTGCTGTTTCCTGTGAGTGTAACTGCTGTTTCCTGTGAGTGTAACTGCTGTTTCATGTGAGTGTAACTGCTGTTTCCTGTGAGTGTAACTGCTGTTTCCTGTGAGTTGTTTCCTGTGAGTGTAACTGCTGTTTCCTGTGAGTGTAACTGCTGTTTCCTGTGAGTTGTTTCCTGTTTCCTGTGAGTGTAACTGCTGTTTCCTGTGAGTTGTTTCCTGTGAGTGTAACTGCTGTTTCCTGTGGGTGTAACTGCTGTTTCCTGTGAGTGTAACTGCTGTTTCCTGTGAGTTGTTTCCTGTTTCCTGTGAGTGTAACTGCTGTTTCCTGTGAGTTGTTTCCTGTTTCCTGTGAGTGTAACTGCTGTTTCCTGTGAGTTGTTTCCTGTGAGTGTAACGGCTGTTTCCTGTGAGTTGTTTCCTGTGAGTGTAACTGCTGTTTCCTGTGGGTGTAACTGCTGTTTCCTGTGAGTTGTTTCCTGTGAGTGTAACTGCTGTTTCCTGTGGGTGTAACTGCTGTTTCCTGTTAGTTGTTTCCTGTGAGTGTAACTGCTGTTTCCTGTGAGTGTAACTGCTGTTTCCTGTGGGTGTAACTGCTGTTTCCTGTGGGTGTAACTGCTGTTTCCTGTGGGTGTAACTGCTGTTTCCTGTGAGTGTAACTGCTGTTTCCTGTGAGTGTAACTGCTGTTTCCTGTGAGTGTAACTGCTGTTTCCTGTGAGTGTAGCTGCTGTTTCCTGTGGGTGTAACTGCTGTTTCCTGTGGGTGTAACTGCTGTTTCCTGTGGGTGTAACTGCTGTTTCCTGTGGGTGTAACTGCTGTTTCCTGTGGGTGTAACTGCTGTTTCCTGTGGGTGTAACTGCTGTTTCCTGTGAGTGTAACTGCTGTTTCCTGTGGGTGTAACTGCTGTTTCCTGTGAGTGTAACTGCTGTTTCCTGTGAGTGTAACTGCTGTTTCCTGTGAGTGTAACTGCTGTTTCCTGTGGGTGTAACTGCTGTTTCCTGTGAGTGTAACTGCTGTTTCCTGTGGGTGTAACAGCTGTTTTCTGTCGGTGTAACTGCTGTTTCCTGTGAGTTGTTTCCTGTGGGTGTAACTGCTGTTTCCTGTGAGTTGTTTCCTGTGGGTGTAACTGCTGTTTCCTGTGAGTGTAACTGCTGTTTCCTGTGAGTTGTTTCCTGTGAGTGTAACTGCTGTTTCCTGTGAGTGTAACTGCTGTTTCCTGTGAGTGTAACTGCTGTTTCCTGTGAGTGTAACTGCTGTTTCCTGTCGGTGTAACTGCTGTTTCCTGTCTGGCAGGAAGCTGGCGGACTGCCTGCGTCTGATCGAAGTGGACGACATGTTGGAGATGGGCGTCAGGCCTGACCCCATGTGTGTGTTCACCTACGTCCAGTCGCTCTACAACCACCTGAAGGTGTTTGACTGACCCCTGCTGTGTGACTCCGCCCCTTCCTGCTGTGTGACTCCGCCCCTGCTGTGTGACTTCACCCCCGTGCTGTATGACTCCGCCCCCTGTTATACGTTTGTTAAGTGTGACGTCACATATAATAAGTCACTTCCGGGTCCAAACTACAGATGGCGCCGTTAAGGATTTATCGATCTGGTGTTTTAATGATTTCTTATCGGTGCTTTTAAAAGGCAAAAACAAAGAGGCTGCTGTGCAAAGGCCTAGAATTTATTCATTATTACTTTACATTTGGACCCAATTCATGTCCAATTTAGGCAAACGTGTGAGATATGGAAGGAAATACAAAGATAAGAAACAGGTTTGAAAATGATCCAGTAAATGAAGGATTAAGTCTGTCTGACGGCAGCGCAGGCGGTTTCTGAGGAGAATAAGTACGTTTAAACGGCTGCAGAGGCAGGGGGCGCTCTTGGGCCACAGGGATGAGCTGAGGCAGGGAAGATCCATGAGAACATTTGGATTATTTTAAATAACAATAATACGTCAAACTTGTAAAGCGCTTTTTTGGATACTCAAAGACTCAGAGCGAGACGAACGTGGGATTCATGCGGCGCTGCAGCGAGGGGGCGTTACCGTGGTTACGGACCGTCCCTCATCCAAACAGCAAAAACACAACTTTATCTGAAGTTCCTGCTGAGATAACAGATAATTGACTATTGGATATATTTCTTTAAGTAAATGTGATGTTTCAGCCGGTGAAACGTCAGATCCATCACTTTATAGAGAAAAGAACTAAAGGCACGACGTCATCGCTTAACAAACGTATACTTCAGATGTTTGACCTTTGACCTCTGTCCTTTTTAAGCACATTGTGTTAAAGTTAATGTGCGGCTCAGTCACGTTTGTTTACATTTAGTTTTGTTTCTGAATCCGATGAAAAACAAACCGAGACTCGTGTGAAACTCGGTGAATAAAGCGTTTTCTACACAAACCTCGGCCTCAGATCGACTTATTGGACAGGAAGTGACACGGCAGAGGTTTCAAAGGGTTCGCCTTCATCGATGTCACTTCCTGTCTGTGTCCCATAAGGAAGTGACATCACAAAAACATGAGGAAGTGACATCACAAAAACATAAGGAAGTGACATCACAAAAACATAAGGAAGTGACATCACAAAAACATAAGGAAGTGACATCACAAAAACATAAGGAAGTGACATCACAAAAAACATAAGGAAGTGACATCACAAAAACATGAGGAAGTGACATCACAAAAAACATAAGGAAGTGACATCACAAAAACATGAGGAAGTGACATCACAAAAAACATAAGGAAGTGACATCACAAAAACATAAGGAAGTGACATCACAAAAACATAAGGAAGTGACATCACAAAAGCATAAGGAAGTGACATCACAAAAACATAAGGAAGTGACATCACAAAAAACATAAGGAAGTGACATCACAAAAAACATAAGGAAGTGACATCACAAAAACATAAGGAAGTGACATCACAAAAACATGAGGAAGTGACATCACAAAAGCATGAGGAAGTGACATCACAAAAGCATAAGGAAGTGACATCACAAAAACATAAGGAAGTGACATCACAAAAAACATAAGGAAGTGACATCACAAAAACATAAGGAAGTGACATCACAAAAACATAAGGAAGTGACATCACAAAAGCATAAGGAAGTGACATCACAAAAACATAAGGAAGTGACATCACAAAAAACATAAGGAAGTGACATCACAAAAAACATAAGGAAGTGACATCACAAAAACATAAGGAAGTGACATCACAAAAAACATAAGGAAGTGACATCACAAAAACATAAGGAAGTGACATCACAAAAACATAAGGAAGTGACATCACAAAAACATAAGGAAGTGACATCACAAAAAACATAAGGAAGTGACATCACAAAAACATGAGGAAGTGACATCACAAAAACATAAGTGACATCACAAAAACATAAGTGACATCACAAAAAACATAAGGAAGTGACATCACAAAAACATGAGGAAGTGACATCACAAAAAACATAAGGAAGTGACATCACAAAAACATGAGGAAGTGACATCACAAAAAACATAAGTGACATCACAAAAACATGAGGAAGTGACATCACAAAAACATGAGGAAGTGACATCACAAAAAACATAAGGAAGTGACATCACAAAAACATGAGGAAGTGACATCACAAAAACATAAGGAAGTGACATCACAAAAACATAAGGAAGTGACATCACAAAAACATAAGGAAGTGACATCACAAAAACATAAGGAAGTGACATCACAAAAACATAAGGAAGTGACATCACAAATACATAACTGTAACAGAGCGAGATCATTATCGGAATTCAGCGTTTGTAGAAATCAATGTTTTCTTTCACACCGGCCTCAGAGATACAGGAGTAGTTCGAAATCCGCGCAGTAATCTTCACTTTACTGCGCGGATGCCAAACTACTCCTGGTATTATTACGCCTTACAACATAGTCCCCCCTTTTATCCTCTTATAAAATCCACATTGTTTAATTGTGTGTAATTATACTTTGTAGTGGAACACTTCACGTAACCATATTTAAATAGGGAAAACGTGGAAGAGCTTGGTAGCTTCTATCTTGACCTGTTTTGGAGCTATAGAGGAGAGAGGGAGAGGCTAAATGCTAACGCCGTCTGTGTTTACGTGACTGAAGATCAGACAGGTCCTAAAGAACTCGTCAAAGCTCAGGTAAGAACATATCTCAGTGTGGAAAAACGCTGGCCTGTTTCTTTAAGACTTTTAAAAACCATTAAAAGAACTTTAAAATCGATCCTGAAACACACGGGGCCAATGCAGCGATTCTCAAACCGGTGTAATGTGGTCCCGCCTCCTGGTCTTCGTCAGGTGTAATGTGGTCCCGCCTCCTGGTCTTCGTCAGGTGTAATGTGGTCCCGCCTCCTGGTCTTCGTCAGGTGTAATGTGGTCCCGCCTCCTGGTCTTCGTCAGGTGTAATGTGGTCCCGCCTCCTGGTGTTCGTCAGGTGTAATGTGGTCCCGCCTCCTGGTCTTCGTCAGGTGTAATGTGGTCCCGCCTCCTGGTCTTCGACAGGTGTAATGTAGTCCCGCCTCCTGGTCTTCGTCAGGTGTAATGTGGCCCCGCCTCCTGGTCTTCGTCAGGTGTAATGTAGTCCCGCCTCCTGGTCTTCGTCAGGTGTAATGTGGCCCCGCCTCCTGGTCTTCGTCAGGTGTAATGTGGCCCCGCCTCCTGGTCTTCGTCAGGTGTAATGTGGCCCCGCCTCCTGGTCTTCGTCAGGTGTAATGTGGCCCCGCCTCCTGGTCTTCCTCAGGTGTAATGTGGTCCCGCCTCCTGGTCTTCGTCAGGTGTAATGTGGCCCCGCCTCCTGGTCTTCCTCAGGTGTAATGTGGTCCCGCCTCCTGGTCTTCGTCAGGTGTCATGTGGTCCCGCCTCCTGGTCTTCGTCAGGTGTCATGTGGTCCCGCCTCCTGGTCTTCGTCAGGTGTAATGTGGTCCCGCCTCCTGGTCTTCCTCAGGTGTAATGTGGTCCCGCCTCCTGGTCTTCGTCAGGTGTCATGTGGTCCCGCCTCCTGGTCTTCGTCAGGTGTCATGTGGTCCCGCCTCCTGGTCTTCGTCAGGTGTCATGTGGTCCCGCCTCCTGGTCTTCGTCAGGTGTCATGTGGTCCCGCCTCCTGGTCTTCGTCAGGTGTCATGTGGTCCCGCCTCCTGGTCTTCGTCAGGTGTCATGTGGTCCCGCCTCCTGGTCTTCGTCAGGTGTCATGTGGTCCCGCCTCCTGGTCTTCGTCAGGTGTCATGTGGTCCCGCCTCCTGGTCTTCGTCAGGTGTCATGTGGTCCCGCCTCCTGGTCTTCGTCAGGGCATTACAGTAGTGGATACGACTGGTGATAAAAGCATGCATGAGCGTCTCCGTGTTAGAGAGAGAGAATGGGGCGACTCTGACTATGTTCTTTAGATGGTAAAAACCTGTCTTTGTGATGTTCTTAATGTGTGGAATAAAAGTCAGCTCAGAGTCAAAGGTCACACCAGGTTCTTCACCTGTGAGGGAGGATTAAAGACTGAGGTTTGGGTAAAAGTCTCTCTCTCTGATGAACATTTCAGTTTTGTCCTGGTTAAGCTGGAGAAATGTGCATCATCAGCAGAACTGTGAACATGACCCCGTGTCTCCTGATGACGTCACCAAGAGGAGCAGATACAGGTTAAAGAGCACTGGGCCTGAGAGCGACCCCTGGGGGACACCACATGTAACTCCATGCACCTCAGAGGAGCAGGTGTCCACACTCACCATGTCCTGTCTGTGAGGGGAGGGGGGGGGCGTAAACCATCTGTGTCCAGAACCAGAGCTTTACACGAGTGAGAACAGTCTGGACGACGGTTTGATTCTGAGTCTTCTGTTTTAGATTGGGGTAAAGTAACTGTGTGAGGTGAAAGGTCAGCGTCCCGGGTAAAGCAGAGGCGAGAGCGGTGAAGGCATCTATCATTTTATTTTGCATATCGTCGTTAAAGGGTTGATAAAGTCGATTCAAAAGGACAAATATCTCTATAGAACATGGAAAACAAACATGTTAATAATGATTCAATCTTCACAAACTTAAATACAATCAAACTCTAAAGGATCAAAACAGAAGCTTCACTCGGAACAGAAGAAGAGGAAGAAGAGGAGGAAGAGGGAGAAGAAGAAGAGGAAGAAGAGGAGGAAGAGTCCGTCCTGAAGAAACACAGCGGGAAGTGAAGGAAACTCTTTAACACCCGTCAGTTTGGAAATAAACTCTGCCCTGAGCAGAGCCCACTCTACAGTGACCGAGTCTTCCCTGGGGGAGGAGCAGACCCCCCCCCCCAAAACAAACTCTTCCCTGGGGGAGGAGCAGACCCCCCCCCCCAAACAAACTCTTCCCTGGGGGAGGAGCAGACCCCCCCAAACAGAAACACCCCCCCTCATATTGACACAATTGTTAATCCAGTTCTGCACAAAACATCTAAATATTTGACTCTAAAATAAAGTGAGCGTTTTGACGTTTCCTGTTTCTCCCTCAGGTCACATGATCGACGTCACGTGATCTCCCTCAGGTCACGTGACCGACGTCACGTGATCTCCCTCAGGTCACGTGACCGACGTCATGTGATCTCGACGGAAAAGAGTTTATCCTGAAGTGACGAGACCTGAAACTCCCGTCGATCCTGAATCTAAAACGTTTAAATCTCTCGATACGGATTCATAATTATATTATATATATTATATATTATATATATTTATATTTATAATCGGGATCTTCAGGATGGAAAAGTCACTTTTCTTTTTCTTTCTGTTTAATAAAAACCCACGGGTTAGAGACACAATGGAATAATAAGTATTAGTACTTTGTAAGTACATGATGTAGTCGGAGATAACGGGGCTGAAGGTCTTATTATTGTGTATCAAACCCGCAGGTTATTACACTTTGTTACAGCTTATTACATGGTAATAAAGAGTCACTGGATTAAATAAAGTGTTTCCCAAAGTTAAAAGTAAATCTTTTCTCACATGTTTGATCCTGAACTTTGAGGGTCTGAGCTTTCAAATGAGGAGCTACTCTGACCTTTCAGATTTGGGTAAAGCTGAACTGGTGAAGGTGAAGACGTTCAATGAGAAAGAGTTCAAACTTTAGTCGTTTTGAGCAGAACGGAAGCAACAAAAGTGAAAAACAAGGAGTGAGTTTGGAACAAACGACAGAGCAGTTTGTGTTTCTCTGCGGCCTCGGTCTGACCTCGGTCTCGGTTTGACCTCGGCCTGACCTCCTCGGGGTATGAACATGGCGTTCCTGTGGCAGTGCTTTTAAAGATGCAGCTTTTATTGTGAAGTTTCTCATGCACTGATTATGTTCCTTCCTCTAACGAAGCCTTAAAGCCGCAGTGTGGAGCGTTTACTCCGCACTGCGGCTTTAACCCTCGCGCTCCGTCAGAAGCTCCGCCTTCACGTCACGGCTGGAAATATTAAAGATGTTTGACAGAAATGTGTGAATCTTTTACCAAGACTTTGGTACAAAAATAAAGGATCGTATTTTGTGAAACTTTATTTTGAAGGTCGGACTCTTTAATAATGACTGTTCAAAGTTACTGCAGTTTAGTGACTATTTGAAGAGGACAAGGGGGAGGAGCTCGGGGTGGAGGGGGAGGAGCTCAGAGTGGAGGGGGAGGAGCTCAGGGTGGAGGGGGAGGAGCTCAGAGTGGAGGGGGAGGAGCTCGGGGTGGAGGGGGAGGAGCTCGGGGTGGAGGGGGAGGAGCTCGGGGTGGAGGGGGAGGAGCTCGGGGTGGAGGGGGAGGAGCTCGGGGTGGAGAGGGAGGAGCTCAGAGTGGAGTCGCTGCTCCTTCACGTTCCTGGTCTCTCCTTCAGACATGTCTGTGTGTCCTGGAGCTGGAGGCGGAGTCTGGGCGTCTCAGACTCCGCCTCCAGAGGTACAAACTGAAGGTGATTCACACATTTACAAAGGTCTGAATGTTCATCTTTAATATCTTTAAACCTTTATAAACGTTAGAGTGTGAAGCCGGTGCACAGGGGGTAAAGATCACAGCTCTAGTATTGCTTTCAGTGAGTGGAGTTTAACGATGATATGGTAAAAAAATACACTTTCCTTTAAAGATATGATTCTACAAACGTCACACGAGCGGGACAGCAGGGGGCGCCGGCGAGCTCCAGGCCAGGGTCGAGGAGCGAGAGCGGAACTTAAGACGGTTCAATCTGGAGCAAAAGCAGCGGCGGCGGCGTTGGCGGCGGCGGCGCCTGCGCTCATGACGAGAGGCTTCAGAGGCTTCAGAGGCTCCAGAGGCTCCAGAGGCTCCAGAGGCTTCAGAAGCTTCAGAAGCTTCAGAGGCTTCAGAAGCTTCAGAGGCTTCAGAGGCTCCAGAGGCTCCAGAGGCTCCAGAAGCTTCAGAGGCTTCAGAGGCTCCAGAGGCTTCAGAGGCTTCAGAGGCTTCAGAGGCTTCAGAGGCTTCAGAAGCTTCAGAGGCTTCAGAGGCTTCAGAAGCTTCAGAGGCTTCAGAGGCTCCAGAGGCTTCAGAGGCTTCAGAGGCTTCAGAGGCTTCAGAGGCTTCAGAGGCTTCAGAGGCTTCAGAGGCTTCAGAGGCTTCAGAGGCTCCAGAGGCTTCAGAGGCTTCAGAAGCTTCAGAGGCTTCAGAAGCTTCAGTCGCTCACGGATCCACAGAGTCTGGGATCAGCTTCAGCCACAGAAACAAACCCCAGGAGGAGGAGGAGCTCCAATCAGGGGCTGGCTCCACCCACAGCCTCCAGGTGGCGCTCAGGTCCCCCACATGTGGAATCAACACCTGCAAAGTTAACTCACAATATATATATATACATTATATACATATGTATGTATATTATATATATATACACACACATAAACCCTCTCTTGTGCTTTTGAGCGTTTCTGAAGCTGCAGCTCAAACATGTGGATCTAAACGGTCAGGTGGACTGAACATAGATCCAGGAAGGATCATCACAAACGTTCTCGATCATGAACGCTCTCCAAACGTCAGGGCCCTGCAGACGTGTGTTCTGTAGAGTCTGCAGACGTGTGTTCTGTAGAGTCTGCAGACGTGTGTTCTGTAGAGTCTGCAGACGTGTGTTCTGTAGAGTCTGCAGGCGTGTGTTCTGTAGAGACGTGTGTTCTGTAGAGTCTGCAGGCGTGTGTTCTGTAGAGACGTGTGTTCTGTAGAGTCTGCAGGCGTGTGTTCTGTAGAGTCTGCAGGCGTGTGTTCTGTAGAGACGTGTGTTCTGTAGAGTCTGCAGGCGTGTGTTCTGTAGAGTCTGCAGGCGTGTGTTCTGTAGAGTCTGCAGACGTGTGTTCTGTAGTGTCTGCAGACGTGTGTTCTGTAGTGTCTGCAGGCGTGTGTTCTGTAGAGTCTGCAGGCGTGTGTTCTGTAGAGTCTGCAGGCGTGTGTTCTGTAGTGTCTGCAGGCGTGTGTTCTGTAGAGTCTGCAGGCGTGTGTTCTGTAGTGTCTGCAGGCGTGTGTTCTGTAGAGTCTGCAGACGTGTGTTCTGTAGAGTCTGCAGGCGTGTGTTCTGTAGAGACGTGTGTTCTGTAGAGTCTGCAGGCGTGTGTTCTGTAGAGTCTGCAGGCGTGTGTTCTGTAGAGTCTGCAGACGTGTGTTCTGTAGAGGCTGCAGGCGTGTGTTCTGTAGTGTCTGCAGGCGTGTGTTCTGTAGAGTCTGCAGGCGTGTGTTCTGTAGAGTCTGCAGGCGTGTGTTCTGTAGTGTCTGCAGGCGTGTGTTCTGTAGAGTCTGCAGGCGTGTGTTCTGTAGAGTCTGCAGGCGTGTGTTCTGTAGTGTCTGCAGGCGTGTGTTCTGTAGAGTCTGCAGGCGTGTGTTCTGTAGTGTCTGCAGGCGTGTGTTCTGTAGAGTCTGCAGGCGTGTGTTCTGTAGAGACGTGTGTTCTGTAGAGTCTGCAGACGTGTGTTCTGTAGAGACGTGTGTTCTGTAGAGTCTGCAGGCGTGTGTTCTGTAGTGTCTGCAGACGTGTGTTCTGTAGAGTCTGCAGACGTGTGTTCTGTAGAGTCTGCAGACGTGTGTTCTGTAGAGTCTGCAGACGTGTGTTCTGTAGAGTCTGCAGGCGTGTGTTCTGTAGAGTCTGCAGGCGTGTGTTCTGTAGAGTTTACAGACGTGTGTTCTGTAGAGTCTGCAGACGTGTGTTCTGTAGAGTCTGCAGGCGTGTGTTCTGTAGAGTCTGCAGGCGTGTGTTCTGTAGAGTTTACAGACGTGTGTTCTGTAGAGTCTGCAGGCGTGTGTTCTGTAGAGACGTGTGTTCTGTAGAGTCTGCAGGCGTGTGTTCTGTAGAGTCTGCAGGCGTGTGTTCTGTAGTGTCTGCAGGCGTGTGTTCTGTAGAGTCTGCAGACGTGTGTTCTGTAGAGTCTGCAGACGTGTGTTCTGTAGAGACGTGTGTTCTGTAGAGTCTGCAGACGTGTGTTCTGTAGAGTCTGCAGACGTGTGTTCTGTAGAGTCTGCAGACGTGTGTTCTGTAGAGTTTACAGACGTGTGTTCTGTAGAGTCTGCAGACGTGTGTTCTGTAGAGTCTGCAGACGTGTGTTCTGTAGAGTCTGCAGACGTGTGTTCTGTAGAGTCTGCAGACGTGTGTTCTGTAGAGTCTGCAGACGTGTGTTCTGTAGAGTCTGCAGACGTGTGTTCTGTAGAGTCTGCAGGCGTGTGTTCTGTAGAGTCTGCAGGCGTGTGTTCTGTAGAGTTTACAGACGTGTGTTCTGTAGAGTCTGCAGACGTGTGTTCTGTAGAGTCTGCAGGCGTGTGTTCTGTAGAGTTTACAGACGTGTGTTCTGTAGAGTCTGCAGACGTGTGTTCTGTAGAGTCTGCAGACGTGTGTTCTGTAGAGTCTGCAGGCGTGTGTTCTGTAGTGTCTGCAGGCGTGTGTTCTGTAGAGTCTGCAGGCGTGTGTTCTGTAGAGTCTGCAGACGTGTGTTCTGTAGTGTCTGCAGACGTGTGTTCTGTAGAGTCTGCAGACGTGTGTTCTGTAGAGTCTGCAGGCGTGTGTTCTGTAGAGTCTGCAGACGTGTGTTCTGTAGAGTCTGCAGACGTGTGTTCTGTAGAGTCTGCAGACGTGTGTTCTGTAGTGTCTGCAGACGTGTGTTCTGTAGAGTCTGCAGGCGTGTGTTCTGTAGAGTCTGCAGACGTGTGTTCTGTAGAGGCTGCAGGCGTGTGTTCTGTAGAGTCTGCAGACGTGTGTTCTGTAGAGTCTGCAGGCGTGTGTTCTGTAGAGTCTGCAGACGTGTGTTCTGTAGAGTCTGCAGACGTGTGTTCTGTAGAGTCTGCAGGCGTGTGTTCTGTAGTGTCTGCAGACGTGTGTTCTGTGTGTTCTGTAGAGTCTGCAGGCGTGTGTTCTGTAGAGACGTGTGTTCTGTAGAGTCTGCAGGCGTGTGTTCTGTAGAGTCTGCAGGCGTGTGTTCTGTAGAGACGTGTGTTCTGTAGTGTCTGCAGACGTGTGTTCTGTAGTGTCTGCAGGCGTGTGTTCTGTAGTGTCTGCAGACGTGTGTTCTGTAGTGTCTGCAGACGTGTGTTCTGTAGAGTCTGCAGACGTGTGTTCTGCAGACGTGTGTTCTGTAGAGTCTGCAGACGTGTGTTCTGTAGAGTCTGCAGGCGTGTGTTCTGTAGAGTCTGCAGACGTGTGTTCTGCAGACGTGTGTTCTGTAGTGTCTGCAGGCGTGTGTTCTGTAGTGTCTGCAGACGTGTGTTCTGTAGTGTCTGCAGACGTGTGTTCTGTAGAGTCTGCAGACGTGTGTTCTGCAGACGTGTGTTCTGTAGAGTCTGCAGACGTGTGTTCTGTAGAGTCTGCAGACGTGTGTTCTGCAGACGTGTGTTCTGTAGAGTTTACAGACGTGTGTTCTGTAGAGTCTGCAGACGTGTGTTCTGTAGAGTCTGCAGACGTGTGTTCTGTAGAGTCTGCAGACGTGTGTTCTGTAGAGTCTGCAGACGTGTGTTCTGTAGAGTCTGCAGACGTGTGTTCTGTGTGTTCTGTAGAGTCTGCAGACGTGTGTTCTGTAGTGTCTGCAGGCGTGTGTTCTGTGTGTTCTGTAGAGTCTGCAGACGTGTGTTCTGTAGTGTCTGCAGGCGTGTGTTCTGTAGAGTCTGCAGACGTGTGTTCTGTAGTGTCTGCAGACGTGTGTTCTGTGTGTTCTGTAGAGTCTGCAGACGTGTGTTCTGTAGAGTCTGCAGACGTGTGTTCTGTAGAGTCTGCAGGCGTGTGTTCTGTAGAGTCTGCAGGCGTGTGTTCTGTGTGTTCTGTAGAGTCTGCAGACGTGTGTTCTGTGTGTTCTGTAGAGTCTGCAGACGTGTGTTCTGTAGAGTCTGCAGGCGTGTGTTCTGTAGAGTCTGCAGACGTGTGTTCTGTAGAGTCTGCAGGCGTGTGTTCTGTAGTGTCTGCAGACGTGTGTTCTGTGTGTTCTGTAGAGTCTGCAGACGTGTGTTCTGTAGAGTCTGCAGACGTGTGTTCTGTAGAGTCTGCAGACGTGTGTTCTGTGTGTTCTGTAGAGTCTGCAGACGTGTGTTCTGTAGTGTCTGCAGGCGTGTGTTCTGTGTGTTCTGTAGAGTCTGCAGACGTGTGTTCTGTAGTGTCTGCAGGCGTGTGTTCTGTAGAGTCTGCAGACGTGTGTTCTGTAGTGTCTGCAGGCGTGTGTTCTGTAGAGTCTGCAGACGTGTGTTCTGTAGTGTCTGCAGACGTGTGTTCTGTAGTGTCTGCAGGCGTGTGTTCTGTAGAGTCTGCAGACGTGTGTTCTGTAGAGTCTGCAGACGTGTGTTCTGTAGAGTCTGCAGGCGTGTGTTCTGTAGTGTCTGCAGACGTGTGTTCTGTAGAGTCTGCAGACGTGTGTTCTGTGTGTTCTGTAGAGTCTGCAGACGTGTGTTCTGTAGTGTCTGCAGGCGTGTGTTCTGTAGAGTCTGCAGACGTGTGTTCTGTAGAGACGTGTGTTCTGTAGAGTCTGCAGACGTGTGTTCTGTAGAGTCTGCAGACGTGTGTTCTGTAGAGTCTGCAGACGTGTGTTCTGTAGAGTCTGCAGACGTGTGTTCTGTAGAGTCTGCAGACGTGTGTTCTGTAGAGTCTGCAGACGCCTGTTCTGTAGAGTCTGCAGGCGTGTGTTCTGTAGAGTCTGCAGACGTGTGTTCTGTAGAGTCTGCAGACGTGTGTTCTGTAGAGTCTGCAGACGTGTGTTCTGTAGAGTCTGCAGACGTGTGTTCTGTAGAGTCTGCAGACGTGTGTTCTGTAGAGTCTGCAGGCGTGTGTTCTGTAGAGTCTGCAGACGTGTGTTCTGTAGAGTCTGCAGGCGTGTGTTCTGTAGAGTCTGCAGGCGTGTGTTCTGTAGAGCCTGCAGACGTGTGTTCTGTAGTGTCTGCAGGCGTGTGTTCTGTAGTGTCTGCAGGCGTGTGTTCTGTAGAGTCTGCAGGCGTGTGTTCTGTAGAGTCTGCAGGCGTGTGTTCTGTAGAGTCTGCAGACGTGTGTTCTGCAGACGTGTGTTCTGTAGAGTTTACAGACGTGTGTTCTGTAGAGTCTGCAGACGTGTGTTCTGTAGTGTCTGCAGGCGTGTGTTCTGTAGAGTCTGCAGACGTGTGTTCTGCAGACGTGTGTTCTGTAGAGTCTGCAGGCGTGTGTTCTGTAGAGTCTGCAGGCGTGTGTTCTGTAGAGACGTGTGTTCTGTAGTGTCTGCAGGCGTGTGTTCTGTAGAGCCTGCAGACGTGTGTTCTGTAGTGTCTGCAGGCGTGTGTTCTGTAGTGTCTGCAGGCGTGTGTTCTGTAGAGTCTGCAGGCGTGTGTTCTGTAGAGTCTGCAGGCGTGTGTTCTGTAGAGTCTGCAGACGTGTGTTCTGTAGAGTCTGCAGACGTGTGTTCTGTAGAGTCTGCAGACGTGTGTTCTGTAGAGTCTGCAGACGTGTGTTCTGTAGAGTCTGCAGACGTGTGTTCTGTAGAGTCTGCAGACGTGTGTTCTGTAGAGTCTGCAGACGTGTGTTCTGTAGAGTCTGCAGACGCCTGTTCTGTAGAGTCTGCAGGCGTGTGTTCTGTAGAGTCTGCAGACGTGTGTTCTGTAGAGTCTGCAGACGTGTGTTCTGTAGAGTCTGCAGACGTGTGTTCTGTAGAGTCTGCAGACGTGTGTTCTGTAGAGTCTGCAGACGTGTGTTCTGTAGAGTCTGCAGGCGTGTGTTCTGTAGAGTCTGCAGACGTGTGTTCTGTAGAGTCTGCAGACGTGTGTTCTGTAGAGTCTGCAGGCGTGTGTTCTGTAGAGTTTACAGACGTGTGTTCTGTAGAGTCTGCAGGCGTGTGTTCTGTAGAGCCTGCAGACGTGTGTTCTGTAGAGTCTGCAGACGTGTGTTCTGTAGAGTCTGCAGACGTGTGTTCTGTAGAGTCTGCAGGCGTGTGTTCTGTAGAGTCTGCAGGCGTGTGTTCTGTAGAGCCTGCAGACGTGTGTTCTGTAGTGTCTGCAGGCGTGTGTTCTGTAGTGTCTGCAGGCGTGTGTTCTGTAGAGTCTGCAGGCGTGTGTTCTGTAGAGTCTGCAGGCGTGTGTTCTGTAGAGTCTGCAGACGTGTGTTCTGTAGAGTCTGCAGACGTGTGTTCTGTAGAGTCTGCAGACGTGTGTTCTGTAGAGTCTGCAGACGTGTGTTCTGTAGAGTCTGCAGACGTGTGTTCTGTAGAGTCTGCAGACGTGTGTTCTGTAGAGTCTGCAGACGTGTGTTCTGTAGAGTCTGCAGACGTGTGTTCTGTAGAGTCTGCAGACGTGTGTTCTGTAGAGTCTGCAGACGTGTGTTCTGTAGTGTCTGCAGGCGTGTGTTCTGTAGAGTCTGCAGGCGTGTGTTCTGTAGAGTCTGCAGACGTGTGTTCTGTAGAGTCTGCAGACGTGTGTTCTGTAGAGACGTGTGTTCTGTAGAGTCTGCAGACGTGTGTTCTGTAGAGACGTGTGTTCTGTAGAGTCTGCAGACGTGTGTTCTGTAGAGTCTGCAGACGTGTGTTCTGTAGAGTCTGCAGACGTGTGTTCTGTAGAGTCTGCAGACGTGTGTTCTGTAGAGTCTGCAGACGTGTGTTCTGTAGAGTCTGCAGACGTGTGTTCTGTAGAGTCTGCAGACGTGTGTTCTGTAGTGTCTGCAGGCGTGTGTTCTGTAGAGTCTGCAGGCGTGTGTTCTGTAGAGTCTGCAGACGTGTGTTCTGTAGAGTCTGCAGACGTGTGTTCTGTAGAGACGTGTGTTCTGTAGAGTCTGCAGACGTGTGTTCTGTAGAGACGTGTGTTCTGTAGAGTCTGCAGACGTTTGTTCTGTAGAGCCTGCAGACGTGTGTTCTGTAGAGTCTGCAGACGTGTGTTCTGTAGAGTCTGCAGACGTGTGTTCTGTAGAGTCTGCAGACGTGTGTTCTGTAGAGTCTGCAGACGTGTGTTCTGTAGAGCCTGCAGACGTGTGTTCTGTGTGTTCTGTAGAGTCTGCAGACGTGTGTTCTGTAGAGTCTGCAGACGTGTGTTCTGTGTGTTCTGTAGAGTCTGCAGACGTGTGTTCTGTAGAGTCTGCAGACGTGTGTTCTGTGTGTTCTGTAGAGTCTGCAGACGTGTGTTCTGTAGAGCCTGCAGACGTGTGTTCTGTGTGTTCTGTAGAGCCTGCAGACGTGTGTTCTGTAGAGTCTGCAGACGTGTGTTCTGTAGAGTCTGCAGACGTGTGTTCTGTAGAGTCTGCAGACGTGTGTTCTGTAGAGTCTGCAGACGTGTGTTCTGTAGAGTCTGCAGACGTGTGTTCTGTAGAGTCTGCAGACGTGTGTTCTGTAGAGTCTGCAGACGTGTGTTCTGTGTGTTCTGTAGAGTCTGCAGACGTGTGTTCTGTAGAGTCTGCAGACGTGTGTTCTGTAGAGTCTGCAGACGTGTGTTCTGCAGGCGTGTGTTCTGTAGTGTCTGCAGACGTGTGTTCTGTAGAGTCTGCAGACGTGTGTTCTGTAGAGTCTGCAGACGTGTGTTCTGTAGAGTCTGCAGACGTGTGTTCTGTGTGTTCTGTAGAGTCTGCAGACATGTGTTCTGTAGAGTCTGCAGACGTGTGTTCTGTAGAGTCTGCAGACGTGTGTTCTGTAGAGTCTGCAGGCGTGTGTTCTGTAGAGTCTGCAGACGTGTGTTCTGTAGAGTCTGCAGACGTGTGTTCTGTAGAGTCTGCAGGCGTGTGTTCTGTAGAGTCTGCAGACGTGTGTTCTGTAGAGTCTGCAGACGTGTGTTCTGTAGAGTCTGCAGGCGTGTGTTCTGTAGAGTCTGCAGGCGTGTGTTCTGTAGAGTCTGCAGGCGTGTGTTCTGTAGAGTCTGCAGGCGTGTGTTCTGTAGAGTCTGCAGACGTGTGTTCTGTAGAGTCTGCAGACGTGTGTTCTGTAGAGTCTGCAGACGTGTGTTCTGTAGAGTCTGCAGACGTGTGTTCTGTAGAGTCTGCAGACGTGTGTTCTGTAGAGTCTGCAGGCGTGTGTTCTGTAGAGTCTGCAGGCGTGTGTTCTGTAGAGTCTGCAGACGTGTGTTCTGTAGAGTCTGCAGACGTGTGTTCTGTAGAGTCTGCAGACGTGTGTTCTGTAGAGTCTGCAGACGTGTGTTCTGTAGAGTCTGCAGACGTGTGTTCTGTAGAGTCTGCAGACGTGTGTTCTGTAGAGTTTACAGACGTGTGTTCTGTAGAGTTTACAGACGTGTGTTCTGTAGAGTTTACAGACGTGTGTTCTGCAGACGTGTGTTCTGTAGAGTTTACAGACGTGTGTTCTGTAGAGTCTGCAGACGTGTGTTCTGTAGAGTTTACAGACGTGTGTTCTGCAGACGTGTGTTCTGTAGAGTCTGCAGACGTGTGTTCTGTAGAGTCTGCAGGCGTGTGTTCTGTAGAGTTTACAGACGTGTGTTCTGTAGAGTCTGCAGACGTGTGTTCTGTAGACTCTACAGAACACACGTCTGCAGACTCTACAGAACACACGCCTGCAGACGTGTGTTCTGTAGAGTTTACAGACGTGTGTTCTGTAGAGTCTGCAGACGTGTGTTCTGTAGAGTCTGCAGACGTGTGTTCTGTAGAGTCTGCAGACGTGTGTTCTGTAGAGTCTGCAGACGTGTGTTCTGTAGAGTCTGCAGACGTGTGTTCTGTAGAGTTTACAGACGTGTGTTCTGTAGAGTCTGCAGACGTGTGTTCTGTAGAGTTTACAGACGTGTGTTCTGTGTGTTCTGTAGAGTTTACAGACGTGTGTTCTGTAGAGTCTGCAGACGTGTGTTCTGTAGAGTCTGCAGGCGTGTGTTCTGTGTGTTCTGTAGAGTTTACAGACGTGTGTTCTGTAGAGTCTGCAGACGTGTGTTCTGTAGAGTCTGCAGACGTGTGTTCTGTAGAGTCTGCAGACGTGTGTTCTGTAGAGTCTGCAGACGTGTGTTCTGTAGAGTCTGCAGACGTGTGTTCTGTAGAGTTTACAGACGTGTGTTCTGTAGAGTCTGCAGACGTGTGTTCTGTAGAGTCTGCAGACGTGTGTTCTGCAGACGTGTGTTCTGTAGAGTCTGCAGACGTGTGTTCTGTAGAGTCTGCAGACGTGTGTTCTGTAGAGTCTGCAGGCGTGTGTTCTGTAGAGCCTGCAGACGTGTGTTCTGTAGAGTCTGCAGGCGTGTGTTCTGTAGAGTCTGCAGGCGTGTGTTCTGTAGAGTCTGCAGACGTGTGTTCTGTAGTGTCTGCAGGCGTGTGTTCTGTAGAGTCTGCAGACGTGTGTTCTGTAGAGTTTACAGACGTGTGTTCTGTAGAGTCTGCAGACGTGTGTTCTGTGTGTTCTGTAGAGTTTACAGACGTGTGTTCTGTAGAGTCTGCAGACGTGTGTTCTGTAGAGTCTGCAGACGTGTGTTCTGTAGAGTCTGCAGGCGTGTGTTCTGTAGAGTCTGCAGACGTGTGTTCTGTAGAGTCTGCAGGCGTGTGTTCTGTAGAGTCTGCAGGCGTGTGTTCTGTAGAGTCTGCAGACGTGTGTTCTGTAGAGTCTGCAGACGTGTGTTCTGTAGAGTCTGCAGGCGTGTGTTCTGTAGAGTCTGCAGGCGTGTGTTCTGTAGAGTCTGCAGACGTGTGTTCTGTAGAGTCTGCAGACGTGTGTTCTGTAGAGTCTGCAGACGTGTGTTCTGTAGAGTCTGCAGGCGTGTGTTCTGTAGAGCCTGCAGACGTGTGTTCTGTAGAGTTTACAGACGTGTGTTCTGTAGAGTCTGCAGACGTGTGTTCTGTAGAGTCTGCAGACGTGTGTTCTGTAGAGTCTGCAGACGTGTGTTCTGTAGAGTCTGCAGACGTGTGTTCTGTAGAGACGTGTGTTCTGTAGAGCCTGCAGACGTGTGTTCTGTAGAGTCTGCAGGCGTGTGTTCTGTAGAGTCTGCAGACGTGTGTTCTGTAGAGTCTGCAGACGTGTGTTCTGTAGAGTCTGCAGACGTGTGTTCTGTAGAGTCTGCAGACGTGTGTTCTGTAGAGTCTGCAGACGTGTGTTCTGTGTGTTCTGTAGAGTCTGCAGACGTGTGTTCTGTAGAGTCTGCAGACGTGTGTTCTGTAGAGTCTGCAGACGTGTGTTCTGTAGTGTCTGCAGGCGTGTGTTCTGTAGAGTCTGCAGACGTGTGTTCTGTAGAGTCTGCAGGCGTGTGTTCTGTAGAGTCTGCAGACGTGTGTTCTGTAGAGTCTGCAGACGTGTGTTCTGTAGAGTCTGCAGACGTGTGTTCTGTAGAGTCTGCAGACGTGTGTTCTGTAGAGTCTGCAGACGTGTGTTCTGTAGAGTCTGCAGACGTGTGTTCTGTAGAGTCTGCAGACGTGTGTTCTGTAGAGTCTGCAGGCGTGTGTTCTGTAGAGTCTGCAGACGTGTGTTCTGTAGAGTCTGCAGACGTGTGTTCTGTAGAGTCTGCAGACGTGTGTTCTGTAGAGTCTGCAGACGTGTGTTCTGTAGTGTCTGCAGGCGTGTGTTCTGTAGAGTCTGCAGACGTGTGTTCTGTAGAGACGTGTGTTCTGTAGAGTCTGCAGGCGTGTGTTCTGTAGAGTCTGCAGACGTGTGTTCTGTAGAGTCTGCAGACGTGTGTTCTGTAGAGCCTGCAGGCGTGTGTTCTGTAGAGCCTGCAGACGTGTGTTCTGTAGAGTCTGCAGACGTGTGTTCTGTAGAGTCTGCAGACGTGTGTTCTGTAGAGTCTGCAGGCGTGTGTTCTGTAGAGCCTGCAGACGTGTGTTCTGTAGAGCCTGCAGACGTGTGTTCTGTAGAGTCTGCAGACGTGTGTTCTGTAGAGTCTGCAGACGTGTGTTCTGTAGAGTCTGCAGGCGTGTGTTCTGTAGAGCCTGCAGACGTGTGTTCTGTAGAGCCTGCAGACGTGTGTTCTGTAGAGTCTGCAGACGTGTGTTCTGTAGAGCCTGCAGACGTGTGTTCTGTAGAGCCTGCAGACGTGTGTTCTGTAGAGCCTGCAGGCGTGTGTTCTGTAGTGTCTGCAGACGTGTGTTCTGTAGAGACGTGTGTTCTGTAGTGTCTGCAGACGTGTGTTCTGTAGAGTCTGCAGACGTGTGTTCTGTAGTGTCTGCAGGCGTGTGTTCTGTAGTGTCTGCAGACGTGTGTTCTGTAGAGTCTGCAGACGTGTGTTCTGTAGAGTCTGCAGACGTGTGTTCTGTAGAGTCTGCAGACGTGTGTTCTGTAGAGTCTGCAGACGTGTGTTCTGTAGAGTCTGCAGACGTGTGTTCTGTAGAGTCTGCAGGCGTGTGTTCTGTAGAGTCTGCAGACGTGTGTTCTGTAGAGTCTGCAGACGTGTGTTCTGTAGAGTCTGCAGACGTGTGTTCTGCAGGCGTGTGTTCTGTAGAGTCTGCAGGCGTGTGTTCTGTAGAGTCTGCAGACGTGTGTTCTGCAGGCGTGTGTTCTGTAGAGTCTGCAGACGTGTGTTCTGTAGTGTCTGCAGGCGTGTGTTCTGTAGAGTCTGCAGGCGTGTGTTCTGTAGAGTCTGCAGGCGTGTGTTCTGTAGAGTCTGCAGGCGTGTGTTCTGTAGAGACGTGTGTTCTGTAGAGTCTGCAGGCGTGTGTTCTGTAGAGTCTGCAGACGTGTGTTCTGTAGAGTCTGCAGACGTGTGTTCTGTAGAGTCTGCAGACGTGTGTTCTGTAGAGTCTGCAGACGTGTGTTCTGTAGAGTCTGCAGGCGTGTGTTCTGTGTGTTCTGTAGAGTCTGCAGACGTGTGTTCTGTAGAGTCTGCAGACGTGTGTTCTGTAGAGTCTGCAGACGTGTGTTCTGTAGAGACGTGTGTTCTGTAGAGTCTGCAGGCGTGTGTTCTGTAGAGTCTGCAGACGTGTGTTCTGTAGAGCCTGCAGACGTGTGTTCTGTAGAGTCTGCAGACGTGTGTTCTGTAGAGTCTGCAGGCGTGTGTTCTGTAGAGTCTGCAGACGTGTGTTCTGTAGAGCCTGCAGACGTGTGTTCTGTAGAGCCTGCAGACGTGTGTTCTGTAGAGTCTGCAGACGTGTGTTCTGTAGAGTCTGCAGGCGTGTGTTCTGTAGAGTCTGCAGGCGTGTGTTCTGTAGAGTCTGCAGACGTGTGTTCTGTAGAGTCTGCAGACGTGTGTTCTGTAGAGTTTACAGACGTGTGTTCTGTAGAGTCTGCAGACGTGTGTTCTGTAGAGACGTGTGTTCTGTAGAGTCTGCAGACGTGTGTTCTGTAGAGTTTACAGACGTGTGTTCTGTAGAGTCTGCAGACGTGTGTTCTGTAGAGCCTGCAGACGTGTGTTCTGTAGAGTCTGCAGACGTGTGTTCTGTAGAGTCTGCAGACGTGTGTTCTGTAGAGTCTGCAGACGTGTGTTCTGTAGAGCCTGCAGACGTGTGTTCTGTAGAGCCTGCAGACGTGTGTTCTGTAGAGTCTGCAGACGTGTGTTCTGTAGAGTCTGCAGACGTGTGTTCTGTAGAGTCTGCAGACGTGTGTTCTGTAGAGTCTGCAGACGTGTGTTCTGTAGAGTCTGCAGGCGTGTGTTCTGTAGAGTCTGCAGGCGTGTGTTCTGTGTGTTCTGTAGAGTCTGCAGACGTGTGTTCTGTAGAGTCTGCAGACGTGTGTTCTGTAGAGACGTGTGTTCTGTAGAGTCTGCAGGCGTGTGTTCTGTAGAGTCTGCAGACGTGTGTTCTGTAGAGCCTGCAGACGTGTGTTCTGTAGAGTCTGCAGACGTGTGTTCTGTAGAGCCTGCAGACGTGTGTTCTGTAGAGTCTGCAGACGTGTGTTCTGTAGAGTCTGCAGACGTGTGTTCTGTAGCCTGTGGTTCATGAGGATCTGACCTCACGGCAGCAGAAGCAGGAGGTCCATCCGTCTGCAGACCAACACTGACCACGTGGTCAAACCTGCAGACGTGAGGGACATTTGGAGCTTTTCTGAGCATCTCTGTGAAGCTGTAACTTTATCAGATGGACCTCCTGCTTCTGCTGCCGTGAGGTCAGATCCTCAAACCACAGGCTACAGGATGAAGAGGATCCACACTTGTTCTGTAGAGGCCGGACATGTTGGAGAGTTAATGATCTGGAACCTTTGTGAGGATCGTTCCTGGATCTATGTTCAGTAACGTGATCGTTTAGCTCCACATGTTTCAGCTGCAGCTTTAGAAACGCTCACAAACACAAAGGCGGCTACAACTCCTGTAGATGCAGATGTTCATTCCACATGTGGAGGATCTGAGCGCCACCTGGAGGCTGTGGGTGGAGCTGACGTTAGATCAGGTTTGTCTCTGCAGGTCCAGTTGTGTTTGTGGAACTGGTTCAGCCACATAGCATTAGCATTAGCAGTTAGCATCGTGTTAAACTGGCTCTAAATGTAGCGTCTTTACAGCAGCTCAGTCACAAACAAAACAAAACATGGCCTTTAAACATTCAGATCTGTCACAAACATCGCCAGAAAATCCAGAAAATCAGGAAGAGTTTCCGCCCGACGACAGAAGACGCTCGTTTAATGACAGACGTTCATAAACCAGTGAGTTCTTAGTGTTTAAACCTTTGTGCTCCGTGAACCCAGACCCTTAAACCTGTGATGCCGACGAAGCCTCGCTGAGGAACAGGCGCCGCCGATGCTAACGCAACGCTAACGCTAAAACAAACAAAACAAACGGAAACGCTAAAAACAAACGGAAACGCTAAAAACAAACGGAAACGCTAAAACAAACGGAAACGCTAAAAACAAACGGAAATGCTAAAACAAACGGAAACGCTAAAAACAAACGGAAACGCTAAAACAAACGGAAACGCTAAAAACAAACGGAAATGCTAAAACAAACGGAAACGCTAAAAACAAACGGAAACGCTAAAACAAACGGAAACGCTAAAAACAAACGGAAATGCTAAAAACAAACGGAACCGCTAAAAACAAACGGAAACGCTAAAAACAAACGGAAACGCTAAAAACAAACGGAAACACTAAAACAAACACTAAAACAAACGGAAACGCTAAAAACAAACGGAAACGCTAAAAACAAACGGAAACACTAAAACAAATGCTAAAAACAAACGGAAACACTAAAACAAATGCTAAAAACAAACGGAAACGCTAAAACAAACGGAAACGCTAAAAACAAACGGAAACGCTAAAACAAACGCTAAAACAAATGCTAACGCTAACAGTGAGGGAACTTTGTGCGGGAGCAAAGGTCCGGAGCTCGATCGTCCGTCTGTTCGTTTGTTTCTGGAACATCTCAAAGTTCTGAAGAATCTGCGGCTCTGGAGAAACAGCCGCGGTTCGAGCTTTTAGAAAAACCTACGTGACGACGTCTGCGATTGTCGACTAAGACGTGAAAGAAACGGATGCAGCGGAAACGGAAACGGTTCAAACGGAAACGGCTCAAACGGAAACGGTTCAAACGGAAACGGGCTAAAGTGAGGACAGTTTGCAGAGAAATGTTGCATAAAAACAAGAAAAAGTTCTGTTGGTCCGAGAGAAAGTTTCCAAAGTGAAGAAGCTCCGGAGGCCGTTTCCCAAAGCTCCGCCTTCACCGACGTCACATGACCTGAGCCACTTCCTGTTTCTTCATACTTAAATAATGATGTAATAAACTTTGGTCAGATCTCAGATTCATTAAGAGTTATGGCTTTAAAATCATTCATTTATTGGTTTATTTTATGGGTCTCATGCATGTAAACAAGCCACGCCCATCCGCCGTCCCCCATGTGACTCTCATTCCTCCTATTGTACATGTTTTTAGTGGTGGGGGAAGCCAGAGAAGCCGGAGGAAACCGACACAGACACGGGGAGAACATGCGAACAGGCCCCGCCCTGGTGGGAATCCAACCCGGGACCTTCTGTGAAGCACGAGCTCTAACCACTGAGCCACCGTGCGGAGCTCTAACCACTGAGCCACCGCACACAGAGCTTCAGCTCCTTCAGGTTCTCTGGTTTGAACATCTGTGCGTTTATGACTCAGGTTATTTTATTTCCAGTAGTTTGTTTTTCTCCCACTGGGGTTTTTTCCTCGTGTGGGAGGGGCTAAGGAGGGGGGGGGGGGGCAGAGGGAAAGGGGGGGACAGGAGACGCCCACCCGCTCCTGGGTAAAGGTGGAACATGTTTTTTTTTTGGAGGAGGCGGGGCTAGTGTTTAGTGTAAGTGTTTCGGAGGCGGGGCTAAGGAGGAGGCGGGGCTAGTGTTTAGTGTTGGTGTTTAGGAGGCGGGGTTTAGAAGGAGGCGGGGCTAGTGTTTAGTGTAAGTGTTTCGGAGAAGGCGGGGCTTGTGTTTAGGAGGCGGGTTTAGGAGGAGGTGGGGTTTAGGAGGAGGCGGGGTTTAGGAGGAGGCGGGGCTAGTGTTTAGTGTAGATGTTTAGGAGGCGGGGTTTAGAAGGAGGCGGGGCTAGTGTTTAGTGTAGGTGTTTCGGAGAAGGCGGGGCTTGTGTTTAGGAGGCGGTTTTAGGAGGAGGCGGGGCTTAAGAGGAGGCGGGGCTTAGGAGGAGGCGGGGCTTAGGAGGAGGCGGGGCTTAGGAGGAGGCGGGGCTTAAGAGGAGGCGGGGCTTAGGAGGAGGCGGGGCTTAGGAGGAGGCGGGGCTTAGGAGGAGGCGGGGCTTAGGAGGAGGCGGGGCTTAGGAGGAGGCGGGGCTTAGGAGGAGGCGGGGCTTAGGAGGAGGCGGGTTTAGGAGGAGGCGGGTTTAGGAGGAGGCGGGGCTTCGCAGGAGGCGGGGCTTCGCAGGAGGCGGGGCTTCGCAGGAGGCGGGGCTTCGCAGGAGGCGGGGCTTCGCAGGAGGCGGGGCTTCGCAGGAGGCGGGGCTTCGCAGGAGGCGGGGCTTAGGAGGAAGTGGGGCGTAGGAGGAGGCGGGTTTAGGAGGAGGTGGGGCTCAGGAGGAGGCGGGGCTCAGGAGGAGGCGGGTTTAGGAGGAGGCGGGGCTAGTGTTTAGGAGGCGGGGCTTAGGAGGAGCTTTGGGAAAAGGCTCCGGTCTCTGGGACGAGTCTGACATGAAAGCTGAGGCCCCTCGGCTCCGGGTTTGCCGTCGGCGTGAGAGGAGGAGCGTTGCCGTAGCAACAGTCGTCCACAACCGTCCCCGGCGACCGAAGCCACGTCGGTGAAAACCACAAACCGACGAGTCTCCATGAGGTCAGTTCTGTCAGATGCCCTTCCTGTCGTCCCGGCGACGGCGGAAAAGTGGAAACGAACTTCGGAAAAACTCACATTTAACGGATCTTTTTTCTTTAAAACAGAAACTAAAAACTAACGAGGTGAGTGAAGGTCTACGGGAAATGAGGCTCTGGGAAACACACGCTCTTCACGCTCTTCACGCTCTTCACTAGGGCCGGGCACCGGTAAACCAGACCAGGGGGTCCTCGTGGTGGGTCAGGGAGGCACCGATACGAGTACCAGGTGTTTTCTTCAACAGACTTTTCCACAGCACTGGTTTGTCATTTGTGTATTTACTCAGTTACTTTTCCTTCGGTAAAGTCGGCTACACTTGTACAGACGCCATTTTGTTTATTTATTTATTATCATTCAATATAATTTAATGTTTCTGTCTCTGTCCATCACAGACAGAGCAGCTCACGTCCTAAACCTCTTTATTCATTTATGTATTTGTATTTCACAATAGTACTGAGATGTTACTTATTACTGCAGATAAACGCTCTCTTTTCTCCGTGTGGATTTTCTCCTGTTTTATAGAAACTTATCCAGAAGCTTCAGCATTTTGATCAATATAAACATGTGTGTCTCTTTATTCTGGATTTTCTGAGGATGTTTTAGATTCTGGGTTAGTTTTCCGATGAATAAACCCCTGTAAGAATCGCCAGAACTGTTAGCGGCTAGTTAGCATCATTAGCATCATTAGCAACATTAGCCTGTATGTTGTAAACAGCTCTGGTTTAGGGAGAGTCGTCTGTAATAAAGTCAGCTCTGTGTGGAATATTGGATTTGTTTGTTGTTATTTTCTCTCCTCAGTGGAGCTGCTCCTCCCGGTTTCTGGTATCCGGACCTCCTTATTGAGTACAAGCGTGTGGTATCGGCCCGATACCCGATACTGGTATCGGTGCAGCCCTACCAGAAATAAAAAAGGACCTGATTTAGATCTAAAGCTGCTGTCGGGCCAGAGTTAAAGGACTTGGTTTCAGCTCAAATGCAGGATTTTTCCCCCCCATTTATCTTAACTTTGTCCCAATTTTTATTACTAATATTTTCCTTATTTTCACTCACTTTCCCCCAATTTATTCCTCTGTTTTTCCCACTTTAAAAAAAATAAAAATTTCCCCCAATTTGACAGAAATTTAGTCAAGAATTGTCCCCATTTTTACAGTATTCCTTATTTTTGCCAGTGTTTAGCATCGTTAAAGCACTGGGAATGAAAAGAATGTAACGGTGCCCAGCCCTAGTCCGCTCTTCACGCTCTCCACGCTCTTCACGCTCCTCACGCTCTTCACGCTCTGCTCTTCACGCTCTTCATGCTCTTCACGCTCTTCACGCTCTTCACACTCTCCCCTTGAGCCGATACAAAGTGGAAAAGTCTGAATAAATACGAGTCTGGTCTCAAAGGTTTCTCTAAACAAGTCTCTCCGCCCCCTCACATCACTGGTCCTTGGCGGCGGGCGGCGTGGGCGGGGCCGTGGGGGGCGGGGCCAGGCTGCGGCGGTACAGGCGGTAACCTTTCCGGCACAGCAGGATGAACCAGTAGAGCTGCGGCGCCAGGATGCAGGCGCTGCCCAGGTTGGTGGCGAGCGGCAGGTGGGCGGGGACGCGGTGCGGCGCCAGGCCGTAGTGGCGCCCGTACGTCCAGTACATGAACGGGAAGAGCGCGATGCGGCAGAGGAAGAAGGTCAGCAGCACCAGGCCGCCGTTCGCCTTGTGGACCCAGCCCTCCTGCAGGTTCAGCTGGGGAGACACGGGACACACATGTAAACCCAGAGCCAGCAGAGACATTTGAAAGCTCAGTCCTGCTAAAGTGATCAGACCCCACACGCCTCTTCAATCACAATCACATCCATTTCAAATCCATGTTGTTATTTATTTTAGACAAGAGTAAAAGGAGCTGTTTAGGAGCTTTTTTTATCTTGTGGAAAATTTACTCTTAACCTCGTAACTCCACAACACTTTCCAGCATTTTTTTGTTGGGTTTTCAACTGATTTTTGTCAAATTTTTGTCATTTTTTAAATCTTTTTTTTGTCATTTTTTGTCACATTTTAATCACATTTTCGTCACATTTTTAATCATTTTTTCGTCATTTTTTCGTCACTTTTTTGTCATTTTTTTATCATTTTTTTATCATTTTTTTGTCACATTTTCGTCATTTTTTTATCATTTTTTTGTCATTTTTTTGTCACATTTTTGTCATTTTTTTAATCATTTTTTTGTCCTTTTTTTGTCATTTTTTTGTCATTTTTTTTGTCATTTTTCCGTCACATTTTTGTCATTTTTTTATCATTTTTTTTTTCACATTTTAATCACATTTTAGTCATTTTTTTTTATCATTCTTTTGTCACATTTTAATCACATTTTAGTCACATTTTTGTCATTTTTTTGGTCATTTTTGGTCATTTTTTAATCACATTTTTGTCATTTTTTCGTCATTTTTTCATCACATTTTTGTCATTTTTTAATCACATTTTTGTCATTTTTTAATCAATTTTTTGTCATTTTTTCGTCACATTTTTGTCATTTTTTTGTCATTTTTTGTCACATTTTTGTCATTTTTTAATCACATTTTTGTCACATTTTTTAAGCACATTTTTGTCACATTTTTGTCATTTTTTCCATCACTTTTTCGTCAATGTTTTCTCACTTTTTTGTCACATTTCCATCATTGTTTTCGTCTCAGTTTTGTTGCTATTTTCTCACCTTTTTCCCAGAAGCTTTTGGATTGGGGTAAAGCCAAACTGGAGAAAATGTGCTCGGTTCAGGTGGGAGTTAAGGGGTTTAATGTTGAGATTCAAAACAACTAAAAAAGGGTTTATTTAAACAAAAGTGAGGGACCAGGGATCAGCTGTGAGACACATTAGTTTCCTCTTTGTTTTTATTTGTCACTGAGTCACAAATAAACCTGTTGATGTCGATTTGAAATGAGCGTTTATGGAAGAACATGTGTGTTTGAATAAAGTCTGTCTGCCTGGACCTTTAATGATCATGAAACTGTTTAAATACTTCATCCTTTTTCAGCTCAGACAGAAGCAGCTCCTAAAGAGACAAACAAACACAGCTCGGCTTTAAATATAAATAAAAAACGTTAAAACTCCCAGTCATGCAGAGAATTTTCCTGGAAGAATTTAACAAGACTTTTCATTCACTTTTCATCTGTGAGATCAATAAAGTATCATCTATCTATCTATTACACCTAAAATGAAAAGCAGGCAGATCTGTACCCCACAACAGTGCTGGAGGTTCTGTGGAGGAGCAGATGCTAACCATGCACATACAGTATCTTCTGGAGTTGTTAAAATGATCAGATACTGGGAACAATTTGGAGTAACTTTGGCTAAAATCCTGGGTTATAAACTTCCAAACACTTGTTTAGTAACGTACCTGGGAAACATAGCAGAGTTTGTAAAGAAAGGCTGCAAGTAAGAAGGCAATAACACGGAGCAGACCGGATCGGGATTGTGGAAGAAATCTCAATTATGGAAAAAATGGCACATCATCTCAGACTGACCAGGTTTAAGTGTGAAAAGCAGCGGGAAAAATGGGTTTCCTTCATAAGTGACACTCACAATACTGTAGACTATTCACTGGTTATGGGAGAAGATTAAAACAAAGTGTCCAGACATTTTAAGTGAACTGTTTTTGTTTTGTTTCATTTTGTTCCCCTGTCTGTTTGTACATTTGTTCTGTGCTATGGATAAAATAATAAAAAACGTTAAAGGAAACAAATAAAAATGAAGACAATAAAGAATAAAGGAGCTCCGTGGTGATCAGGCCCGACTCGCCGTCTGCATCACAGTGAAGCGGACACCAGGGGGCAGCAGAGTCTGTGCAGCCACTCCCTGACTCTGACCTGATTCAAATGAAACAGTCATTCAGTCTCAAACACGGACAAATAAACACATGAAAGTCAAGCTTCTGCTGCAGAGACTTCAGTATAAGGAAGATAAGGGTTTTCTGTCATTTTAAAAGAGAGACAATAGTTTAAACACAGATGGACCTCCTGCTTCTACTGCAGCAAAGTCACGTCCCAGTAAACGGACAGCTGGAACATAAAGATCATCACTCGACACACTTCTTTCATAAAGCTCCTCATATTTTGGGAAAAAAGTTTTAAAATTTGCCATTTTTAGCAGCCAATAAATCCCAAACTTTACAATCTAGAACATTTGTGATGATTGTTCCTGGAAACCTGTTCAGCCGACTTTACACGGACCAGATCTGAGCCGTACATGTGTTTAACCTCTCACCACCCGCCTCAACCCAAACTGTCCTCTTTGGCTATAGGCCTGTGGAACACCTCATTTGAAAGCTAAGACCCACAAAACTGATCTTTTTCCTCGCATTGTTGCTGTGTTGTGTCACCTTTTTTATGTTTTATTTTGTTTGTTTTTTTTGGAGGTTTTGTAATTTTATTGTTGACTATTTGTCAAATCTTTTGTTGAATTTTTTCACATTTTTGATGATTTTTTTGTCACTTTTTGGTAGAATTTTTATCACATTTTTGTTGAATTTTTGTTGAATTTTTGTCACATTTTTGTTGAATTTTTGTTGAATTTTTGTCACATTTTTGTCACATTTTTGTTGCGTTTACATCCTTGGTTTCTTCTCATTTTTTGTGGCTGTTTTGGTGCTTTTTCCCAAGAAGCTTTTTGATTAGGGTAAAGCCAAACTGGAGAAAATGGAATCCGTTCAGGTGGGCATGTTTTCTCCAGTTCTCCAAATATGAGAGCTTCTTGGGGGGGAAAAAAGCATCAAAACAGTGACAAAAAAACTAGAAGAAAATGAGGATGAAAATACAACAAAAAAGTGACAAAAAAGTGACAGAAATACAACAAAAAGTGACAAAAAAGTGACAGAAATACAACAAAAAGTGACAAAAAAGTGACAGAAATACAACAAAAATACAACAAAAAGTGACAAAAAAGTGACAGAAATACAACAAAAAGTGACAAAAAAGTGACAGAAATACAACAAAAATACAACAAAAAGTGACAAAAAAGTGACAGAAATACAACAAAAAGTGACAAAAAAGTGACAGAAATACAACAAAAATACAACAAAAAGTGACAAAAAAGTGACAGAAATACAACAAAAATACAACAAAAAGTGACAAAAATGAAATGAAAAAGGAAACCTGAAAAAAAAAGGCGAGAGAGGAGAAAATGCATTTGGTTTGGGTGGGTGGTAAGAGGTTAAAAAAAGACTCCAGGTGATTATTGTGTATGTGAATAGTAACATTTATATATAATGTTTTTACACCAAAGCAAAAAGGGGCTCATCTCCCCGACTAGAGCTCTTATTTACTTCATAATATTTATCAAACTCATCTTGAGGACCAGAAGTTCTACGCTGGAGGGCCGGATTTGCCCCCGGGCCTGACATATAAGGTAAAACTGGGGGCGACTGGAGCCTGAAACAGAACCTGAAACACGGCCCTGGTGAACTTTAGGATTGTTTTGTTTTTCTGAACTTCCTCCAGCTCTGAGTGAACGTGGCGAACTTCACCGTTTAACCCGGTCTGGGGCCGGTCACATGATCTAACCCCCCCCCCCCCCCCCCCTCCCTGCAGCAGACGGGTTCCTCTGTGGTTCCGCTGTGGTTCCGCTGAGCGAGCAGATGTTTATCAGAGACGTCTCAACAACAACAGACGAGTTTCACCAAAAAAAAGCACAAGTTTAAACCTGAACTTTACATTCGGGACATTTTTAAAATTAAAACGTGTTATTGCTATATTTGTTTTTAGTTTAGTACAGTTAGTAATACACAGCTTAAAGTCATTTTTACTACTGTGAAGAATGTTTGAGAACAATGAAGACATATAGAAATACACAAACGCAAACGCAATCCTGTACTTCTATCTTAGTGAGGACACTCATAGACATACTGTATTACCCAGACCCAAACCTTAACCTAAAACCATCTTTCAAATAAGTGAGGACCACCCAAAATGTCCCCACTTTACCACAATGTCCTCACTTTACACAAATGTCCTCACTTTACACCAATGTCCTCACTTTACACCAATGTCCTCACTTTACACCAATGTCCTCACTTTACACCAATGTCCTCACTTTACACCAATGTCCTCACTTTACACCAATGTCCTCACTTTACAACAATGTCCTCACTTTACACAAATGTCCTAACTTTACAACAATGTCCTCACTTTACAACAATGTCCTCACTTTACAACAATGTCCTCACTTTACACCAATGTCCTCACTTTACACCAATGTCCTCACTTTACACCAATGTCCTCACTTTACACCAATGTCCTCACTTTACAACAATGTCCTCACTTTACACAAATGTCCTAACTTTACAACAATGTCCTCACTTTACACAAATGTCCTCACTTTACACAAATGTCCTCACTTTACAACAAATGTCCTCACTTTACACCAATGTCCTCACTTTACAACAATGTCCTCACTTTACACAAATGTCCTAACTTTACAACAATGTCCTCACTTTACACAAATGTCCTCACTTTACACCAATGTCCTCACTTTACAACAATGTCCTCACTTTACACAAATGTCCTCACTTTACAACAATGTCCTCACTTTACAACAATGTCCTCACTTTACAACAATGTCCTCACTTTACAACAATGTCCTCACTTTACAACAATGTCCTCACTTTACACAAATGTCCTCACTTTACAACAATGTCCTCACTTTACACAAATGTCCTCACTTTACAACAATGTCCTCACTTTACAACAATGTCCTCACTTTACACCAATGTCCTCACTTTACACCAATGTCCTCACTTTACAACAATGTCCTCACTTTACAACAATGTCCTCACTTTACACAAATGTCCTAACTTTACAACAATGTCCTCACTTTACACAAATGTCCTCACTTTACACCAATGTCCTCACTTTACAACAATGTCCTCACTTTACACAAATGTCCTAACTTTACAACAATGTCCTCACTTTACACAAATGTCCTCACTTTACAACAATGTCCTCACTTTACAACAATGTCCTCACTTTACAACAATGTCCTCACTTTACAACAATGTCCTCACTTTACAACAATGTCCTCACTTTACAACAATGTCCCCACTTTACACAAATGTCCTCACTTTGCACAAATGTCCTCACTTTACAACAATGTCCTCACTTTACACAAATGTCCTCACTTTACAACAATGTCCTCACTTTACACAAATGTCCTCACTTTACAACAATGTCCTCACTTTACAACAATGTCCTCACTTTACAACAATGTCCTCACTTTACAACAATGTCCTCACTTTACAACAATGTCCTCACTTTACTCAAACGTCCCCACTTTACACAAACGTCCCCACTTTACACAAACGTCCTCACTTTACAACAATGTCCTCACTTTACAACAATGTCCTCACTTTACAACAATGTCCTCACTTTACAATAATGTCCTCACTTTACAACAATGTCCTCACTTTACAACAATGTCCTCACTTTACAACAATGTCCTCACTTTACACAAATGTCCTCACTTTACAACAATGTCCTCACTTTACAATAATGTCCTCACTTTACAACAATGTCCTCACTTTACAACAATGTCCTCACTTTACACAAATGTCCTCACTTTACAATAATGTCCTCACTTTACACAGATGTCCCCACTTTACACAAATGTCCTCACTGTACAACAATGTCCTCACTTTACACAAATGTCCTCACTTTACACAAATGTCCTCACTTTACACAAATGTCCTCACTTTACACAAATGTCCTCACTTTACACCAATGTCCTCACTTTACACAAATGTCCTCACTTTACACAAATGTCCTCACTTTACAACAATGTCCTCACTTTACAACAATGTCCTCACTTTACACAAATGTCCTCACTTTACAACAATGTCCTCACTTTACACAAATGTCCTCACTTTACAATAATGTCCTCACTTTACAACAATGTCCTCACTTTACAATAATGTCCCCACTTTACACTAATGTCTTCACTTTACAATAATGTCCTCACTTTACAACAATGTCCCCACTTTACAATAATGTCCCCACTTTACAACAATGTCCCCACTTTACAACAATGTCCTCACTTTACACCAATGTCCTCACTTTACACAAATGTCCTCACTTTACACAAATGTCCTCACTTCACCAAAATGTCCTCACTTCACCAAAATGTCCTCACTTCACCAAAATGTCCTCACTTCACACAAATGTCCTCACTTTACACAAATGTCCTCACTTTACACAAATGTCCTCACTTTACACAAATGTCCCCACTTTACAATAATGTCCCCACTTTACAACAATGTCCCCACTTTACAACAATGTCCTCACTTTACACCAATGTCCTCACTTTACAACAATGTCCTCACTTTACAACAATGTCCCCACTTTACACAAATGTCCTCACTTTACACAAATGTCCTCACTTTACAACAATGTCCTCACTTTACAACAATGTCCTCACTTTACACCAATGTCCTCACTTTACACAAATGTCCTCACTTTACAACAATGTCCTCACTTTACAACAATGTCCTCACTTTACCCAAATGTCCTCACTTTACAACAATGTCCTCACTTTACAACAATGTCCTCACTTTACAACAATGTCCTCACTTTACCCAAATGTCCTCACTTTACAACAATGTCCTCACTTTACCCAAATGTCCTCACTTTACAATAATGTCCTCACTTTACACAAATGTCCTCACTTTACAACAATGTCCTCACTTTACAACAATGTCCTCACTTTACAACAATGTCCTCACTTTACACAAATGTCCTCACTTTACAACAATGTCCTCACTTTACACCAATGTCCTCACTTTACACAAATGTCCTCACTTTACACAAATGTCCTCACTTTACAACAATGTCCTCACTTTACAACAATGTCCTCACTTTACCCAAATGTCCTCACTTTACAATAATGTCCTCACTTTACACAAATGTCCTCACTTTACACTAATGTCCTCACTTTACACAAATGTCCTCACTTTACAACAATGTCCTCACTTTACAACAATGTCCCCACTTTACACAAATGTCCTCACTTTACACAAATGTCCTCACTTTACAACAATGTCCTCACTTTACACAAATGTCCTCACTTTACACAAATGTCCTCACTTTACACAAATGTCCTCACTTTACACCAATGTCCTCACTTTACACAAATGTCCTCACTTTACACAAATGTCCTCACTTTACAACAATGTCCTCACTTTACAACAATGTCCTCACTTTACACAAATGTCCTCACTTTACAACAATGTCCTCACTTTACACAAATGTCCTCACTTTACAATAATGTCCTCACTTTACAACAATGTCCTCACTTTACAATAATGTCCCCACTTTACACTAATGTCTTCACTTTACAATAATGTCCTCACTTTACAACAATGTCCCCACTTTACAATAATGTCCCCACTTTACAACAATGTCCCCACTTTACAACAATGTCCTCACTTTACACCAATGTCCTCACTTTACACAAATGTCCTCACTTTACACAAATGTCCTCACTTCACCAAAATGTCCTCACTTCACCAAAATGTCCTCACTTCACCAAAATGTCCTCACTTCACACAAATGTCCTCACTTTACACAAATGTCCTCACTTTACACAAATGTCCTCACTTTACAACAATGTCCTCACTTTACAACAATGTCCCCACTTTACACAAATGTCCTCACTTTACACAAATGTCCTCACTTTACAACAATGTCCTCACTTTACAACAATGTCCTCACTTTACACCAATGTCCTCACTTTACACAAATGTCCTCACTTTACAACAATGTCCTCACTTTACAACAATGTCCTCACTTTACCCAAATGTCCTCACTTTACAACAATGTCCTCACTTTACAACAATGTCCTCACTTTACAACAATGTCCTCACTTTACCCAAATGTCCTCACTTTACAACAATGTCCTCACTTTACCCAAATGTCCTCACTTTACAATAATGTCCTCACTTTACACAAATGTCCTCACTTTACAACAATGTCCTCACTTTACAACAATGTCCTCACTTTACAACAATGTCCTCACTTTACACAAATGTCCTCACTTTACAACAATGTCCTCACTTTACACCAATGTCCTCACTTTACACAAATGTCCTCACTTTACACAAATGTCCTCACTTTACAACAATGTCCTCACTTTACAACAATGTCCTCACTTTACCCAAATGTCCTCACTTTACAATAATGTCCTCACTTTACAATAATGTCCTCACTTTACACAAATGTCCTCACTTTACACTAATGTCCTCACTTTACACAAATGTCCTCACTTTACAACAATGTCCTCACTTTACAACAATGTCCCCACTTTACACAAATGTCCTCACTTTACACAAATGTCCTCACTTTACAACAATGTCCTCACTTTACACAAATGTCCTCACTTTACACAAATGTCCTCACTTTACACAAATGTCCTCACTTTACAACAATGTCCTCACTTTACACCAATGTCCTCACTTTACACCAATGTCCTCACTTTACAACAATGTCCTCACTTTACACCAATGTCCTCACTTTACACCAATGTCCTCACTTTACACAAATGTCCTCACTTTACACAAATGTCCTCACTTTACAACAATGTCCTCACTTTACAACAATGTCCCCACTTTACACAAATGTCCTCACTTTACAACAATGTCCTCACTTTACACAAATGTCCTCACTTTACACAAATGTCCTCACTTTACACAAATGTCCTCACTTTACACAAATGTCCTCACTTTACACCAATGTCCTCACTTTACACCAATGTCCTCACTTTACACAAATGTCCTCACTTTACAATAATGTCCTCACTTTACACAAATGTCCTCACTTTACACAAATGTCCTCACTTTACACAAATGTCCCCACTTTACAACAATGTCCTCACTTTACAATATTGTCCTCACTTTACACAAATGTCCTCACTTTACAACAATGTCCTCACTTTACACAAATGTCCTCACTTTACAACAATGTCCTCACTTTACAACAATGTCCTCACTTTACAACAATGTTCTCACTTTACAACAATGTCCCCACTTTACAACAATGTCCTCACTTTACAACAATGTCCTCACTTTACAACAATGTCCACACTTTACAACAATGTCCACACTTTACAACAATGTCCTCACTTTACAACAATGTCCACACTTTACAACAATGTCCTCACTTTACACCAATGTCCTCACTTTAAAATAATGTCCTCACTTTACAATAATGTCCTCTTTACACAAATGTCCTCACTTTACAACAATGTCCTCACTTTACACAAATGTCCTCACTTTACACAAATGTCCTCACTTTACAACAATGTCCTCACTTTACAACAATGTCCACACTTTACAACAATGTCCACACTTTACACAAATGTCCTCACTTTACACAAATGTCCTCACTTTACAACAATGTCCTCACTTTACACAAATGTCCTCACTTTACACAAATGTCCTCACTTTACACAAATGTCCTCACTTTACACAAATGTCCTCACTTTACACAAATGTCCTCACTTTACAACAATGTCCTCACTTTACAACAATGTCCTCACTTTACAACAATGTCCTCACTTTACAACAATGTCCTCACTTTACAACAATGTCCTCACTTTACAACAATGTCCTCACTTTACAACAATGTCCTCACTTTACAACAATGTCCTCACTTTACAACAATGTCCTCACTTTACAACAATGTCCTCACTTTACAACAATGTCCTCACTTTACACCAATGTCCTCACTTTACACCAATGTCCTCACTTTACAACAATGTCCTCACTTTACAACAATGTCCTCACTTTACAACAATGTCCTCACTTTACAACAATGTCCTCACTTTACAACAATGTCCTCACTTTACAACAATGTCCTCACTTTACAACAATGTCCTCACTTTACACCAATGTCCTCACTTTACAACAATGTCCTCACTTTACAACAATGTCCTCACTTTACAACAATGTCCTCACTTTACAACAATGTCCTCACTTTACAACAATGTCCTCACTTTACACAAATGTCCTCACTTTACACAAATGTCCTCACTTTACAACAATGTCCTCACTTTACACAAATGTCCCCACTTTACAACAATGTCCTCACTTTACAACAATGTCCTCACTTAACACAAATGTCCTCACTTAACACAAATGTCCTCACTTAACACAAATGTCCTCACTTTACACAAATGTCCTCACTTTACAACAATGTCCTCACTTTACACAAATGTCCCCACTTTACAACAATGTCCTCACTTTACAACAATGTCCTCACTTTACACAAATGTCCTCACTTTACACCAATGTCCTCACTTTACAACAATGTCCTCACTTTACAACAATGTCCTCACTTTACAACAATGTCCTCACTTTACAACAATGTCCTCACTTTACAACAATGTCCTCACTTTACAACAATGTCCTCACTTTACAACAATGTCCTCACTTTACACAAATGTCCTCACTTTACACCAATGTCCTCACTTTACAACAATGTCCTCACTTTACAACAATGTCCTCACTTTACAACAATGTCCTCACTTTACAACCATGTCCTCACTTTACACTAATGTCCTCACTTTACACAAATGTCCTCACTCTGTTGGTTAAAAAGTCAAACTGGTCCTCACACTATCCTAAGTAGTAGTGTGTTGTGTGTGTAGTGTGTGAGTGTGTTGTGTGTAGTGTGTTGTGTGTCAGTGTGGTGTGTGTTGTGTGTGTAGTGTGCTGTGTGTCAGTGTGTTGTGTGTAGTGTGTTTGAACAGCTGATGTGGTCGTTTCATTCACAGCTTGAACAAACACAGCTCCAGTTACAGCTCTTTGTTAAAGGCTTCCACACTGACGTCTGTCCGTGGGTTTATTATATTATATTATTCATGATGAACAGCTTCATCTTCTGCTTTTAATCCCATTTATTCAGGAGTTTAAACAGATCCAGGGTTTTTTAGACCTGAGCCTTCGACATGTTCAGTGTTTCACAGTATTTATTACACTTAAATAATCATTTATTTGTGAATCAGATTTTAAATGAATGAATGTTTTGAACCTGATGAACTTGTTGTGTTTGTGTTCGATCATAAACTGACCCGAGAGGAGACCACGGGGTTTTGAGGAACATCCAGGACGTGATGGTTCTTTACTCTAATCCTGGGGGGTCAGTCTGTGCCTCAGCCTGACCCCCCAGGATTAATCATTTCCACCGGGCTGAGACTAAAGCGCCCCGCCCTGTTTCCACTCTGAGGCGCGGGGGCGTGAGGATGATGTCCCCGCCCTGTTTCCACTCTGAGGCGCGGGGGCGTGAGGATGATGTCCCCGTCCTGAGTCTTACCTGGATGAGGATTTTCCCCAGGGACACGAAGGGCGTGCTGACCTCAGTGAGGAACAAGCAGCCGATGAAGAAGTCGCCCTGATCCTTCCGGAAAAACTGTGGAGAGAAACACCAGCGTGAGAGACTTTCAAACCATCGGGGTGGGGGGGACCAGACTGTGGGGGGACCGGACTCTGGGGGGACCAGACTCTGGGGGGACCGGACTCTGGGGGGACCGGACTCTGGGGGGACCGGACTCTGTGGGGACCGGACTCTGTGGGGACCGGACTCTGGGGGGACCGGACTCTGGGGGGACCGGACTCTGGGGGGACCGGACTCTGGGGGGACCGGACTCTGGGGGGACCGGACTCTGGGGGGACCGGACTCTGGGGGGACCCGACTCTGTGGGGACTCCGCTCTGGGGGGACTGGACTCTGGGGGGACCGGACTCTGTGGGGGACTGGACTCTGGGGGGACCGGACTCTGGGGGGACCGGACTCTGTGGGGACCGGACTCTGTGGGGACCGGACTCTGTGGGGACCGGACTCTGTGGGGACTCCGCTCTGGGGAGACCGGACTCTGGGGGGACCGGACTCTGGGGGGACCGGACTCTGGGGGGACCGGACTCTGGGGGGGACTGGACTCTGGGGGGACCGGACTCTGGGGGGACCGGACTCTGTGGGGACCGGACTCTGTGGGGACCGGACTCTGTGGGGACCGGACTCTGGGGGGACCGGACTCTGTGGGGACTCCGCTCTGGGGGGACCGGACTCTGGGGGGACTCCGCTCTGGGGGGACTGGACTCTGGGGGGAACGGACTCTGTGGGGACTCCGCTCTGGGGGGACTGGACTCTGGGGGGACTCCGCTCTGGGGGGACCGGACTCTGTGGGGACTCCGCTCTGGGGGGACTGGACTCTGGGGGGACCGGACTCTGTGGGGACTCCGTTCTGGGGAGACCGGACTCTGGGGGGACCGGACTCTGGGGGGACCGGACTCTGGGGGGACCGGACTCTGGGGGGGACTGGACTCTGTGGGGACCGGACTCTGTGGGGACCGGACTCTGTGGGGACTCCGCTCTGGGGAGACCGGACTCTGTGGGGACCGGACTCTGGGGAGACCGGACTCTGGGGGGACCGGACTCTGGGGAGACCGGACTCTGTGGGGACCGGACTCTGTGGGGACTCCGCTCTGGGGAGACCGGACTCTGGGGGGACCGGACTCTGGGGGGACCCGGCTCTGGGGGGACCGGACTCTGTGGGGACCGGACTCTGTGGGGACTCCGCTCTGGGGAGACCGGACTCTGTGGGGACCGGACTCTGTGGGGACCGGACTCTGTGGGGACTCCGCTCTGGGGAGACCGGACTCTGGGGGGACCGGACTCTGGGGGGACCCGGCTCTGGGGGGACCGGACTCTGGGGGGACCGGACTCTGGGGGGACCGGACTCTGGGGGGACCGGGCTCTGGGGGGACTCCACTCTGGGGGGACCGGACTCTGTGGGGACTCCGCTCTGGGGGGACTGGACTCTGGGGGGACTCCGCTCTGGGGGGACTGGACTCTGGGGGGACCGGACTCTGTGGGGACTCCGTTCTGGGGAGACCGGACTCTGGGGGGACCGGACTCTGGGGGGGACTGGACTCTGGGGGGACCGGACTCTGGGGGGACTGGACTCTGTGGGGACTGGACTCTGGGGGGACTGGACTCTGTGGGGACTGGACTCTGTGGGGACTGGACTCTGGGGGGACCGGACTCTGGGGGGGACTGGACTCTGGGGGGACCGGACTCTGGGGGGACTGGACTCTGGGGGGACCGGACTCTGGGGGGACCGGACTCTGGGGGGACCGGACTCTGGGGGGACCGGACTCTGGGGGGACCGGACTCTGGGGGGACTGGACTCTGTGGGGACTCCGCTCTGGGGAGACCGGACTCTGGGGGGGACTGGACTCTGGGGGGACTGGACTCTGGGGGGACCGGACTCTGGGGGGACTCAGCCGGTCTTGCCCAGGGCACAAACTGGCTGGGGCCGGCCCTGCGTTTGTAAAGAGAAACACGAGCTCCCGTTACTGAGGGACTAAAGCCTGATTCAGTCCGACAGACGGGACTCGGCGGCGTGAATAATGGAGGGTCATGTGATCCGCGGCGCTCGGGTTTCGCCGCCGCACCTGCCGCGTCTTACACGGGAGTAAAGACATTTTTAAATATCGACCACGAGTATCGGCCCGAGAGAAACACACATGATGCCGTTTGTCCAGGATTAAGGAAGTGCCTTTTCCCCAGGGTTTCCCCCATTTTTCTACTTTTTTCCCAATGTTTTTTTTTTGACCAATTTTTTCTTTTCCTAATTTTTTACCCTAATCTTGGCTCATTTTCTATTACTAATATTGACTCTATTTCTCTTCATTTTTCCCCAAATGATCCCAGATTTTAGGGGTATAGAGTTCTATACCCTTCACCGGGTGCTCGAGGGTTCGTGGGAGTTCGCCCAACCCGTCCACATGTGTTTTGTGGATCTGGAGAAAGCGTTCGACCGCGTCCCTCGTGGGGGGTGCTCCGGGAGAATGGGGTCTGGGGCCCTCGTGGTGCCCTGTGGGGGGTGTTCCGGGAGTATGGGGTCCGGGGCCCTCGTGGTGCCCTGTGGGGGTGCTCCGGGAGAATGGGGTCTGGGGCCCTCGTGGTGCCCTGTGGGGGGTGTTCCGGGAGTATGGGGTCCGGGGCCCTCGTGGTGCCCTGTGGGGGTGCTCCGGGAGAATGGGGTCTGGGGCCCTCGTGGTGCCCTGTGGGGGGTGCTCCGGGAGTATGGGGTCTGGGGCCCTCGTGGTGCCCTGTGGGGGGTGCTCCGGGAGTATGGGGTCCGGGGCCCTCGTGGTGCCCTGTGGGGGGTGCTCCGGGAGTATGGGGTCCGGGGCCCTCGTGGTGCCCTGTGGGGGGTGCTCCGGGAGTATGGGGCTCTGCTAAGGGCTGTCCGTTCCCTGTCTGACCTGTATGTCCCGGTTTCCCCACATTTCCAGACATTGAACCTGATCTTCCGCTTGATTCTTCTGTTTTCTCTGGACGACACATATTTTAGTATCGGAAACTTCACGTATTTGAGAAACACATCAATGTTAAATAATTGGAGACTTTGAGGAAGTTCCTCCCGTCGTCGAGGAGCCGTTAGTCACACCACGGTCCGGACGACGGCTTATTGAAACGTTTCCTTCCTGTCGAGTCTGAACAAATAAACAAAGGCCTCAGAGATGGATTCGGTTCATGCACTTCCTGTTTCTGTGGAGGCTCTCGCTCGTTCAGGAGTATCTCTGTTTCTGTGGAGGCTCTCGCTCGTTCAGGAGTATCTGTTTCTGTGGCTCTCGCTCGTTCAGGAGTATCTCTGTTTCTGTGGCTCTCGCTCGTTCAGGAGTATCTGTTTCTGTGGCTCTCGCTCGTTCAGGAGTATCTGTTTCTGTGGCTCTCGCTCGTTCAGGAGTATCTCTGTTTCTGTGGCTCTCGCTCGTTCAGGAGTATCTCTGTTTCTGTGGCTCTCGCTCGTTCAGGAGTATCTCTGTTTCTGTGGAGGCTCTCGCTCGTTCAGGAGTATCTCTGTTTCTGTGGAGGCTCTCGCTCGTTCAGGAGTATCTCTGTTTCTGTGGAGGCTCTCGCTCGTTCAGGAGTATCTCTGTTTCTGTGGCTCTCGCTCGTTCAGGAGTATCTCTGTTTCTGTGGCTCTCGCTCGTTCAGGAGTATCTCTGTTTCTGTGGCTCTCGCTCGTTCAGGAGTATCTCTGTTTCTGTGGAGGCTCTCGCTCGTTCAGGAGTATCTCTGTTTCTGTGGCTCTCGCCTCTCGATTAAAGACGTTCGGACACGCGTGATGTGACGAGCGTAAAGCGTAAATTCTCCGTAAATGAGGCGTGACCTGCGTCTAAAGTGTTTCTTCTTCTTTACTCTTTATTTTAACTATACTTTTCCAGACTTTTCTTTTCGGGACCTGCTGTTGAGAGGAGACACTACAGCCATTTTTTTCAGTTTTCAGGTTTTGGGCCAAATCTGTCTCTGAACATATAAACTTTCACCCGGAAACAGAAAACATGCCTAATCTTCACAATAACATGTTTAAATATTGCGCTGATTCAATGTTCCCCCATAGACTTATATGGGAGAACACAATTTCAAGGCCTTTTTCTCCAAACACATGTTTCTGTCATTGTGGCGACACTATGTCCACGTCAGTCGGACCTAAAGACTTCACATTTTCCAGCCTTGGACTGAACAATATTTGGAAGATTTTTTCAGAGGGATTTTTTATAATTTAATCCCTTAAGCCCCATTTATTGAGTTTTGAATGTCAAAAAATAAGGCGAAAATTATTTTTTAACAATTTTTTCCACTAAAAAAACAGCTCATTTTAAAAGAAATCCAAAATCCGCTCTGAGAAAGTCTTGGTAACTCATTCATCAATAAAATGAAACCATACATTTGAATGTAGCTCTGTCCATTATTCAGATTTCGAAAAAATGGGAAATTTGGGGCATTTTTAGGCATAAAACACCTTGTTCTTATATGAAAAGATAAAATGACAGAAAACTTGCCATGTATTTTTTCCTCACATTTATGCCAGTGTCGACAGCAACAGTTTCAAATTGATATCTGTAAATTTACATTTTTTTCCCTCTTCACCTGCAGCGTCTCGACTTAAGACTTTTTGATTCCAGACTGGTGTCATTTATCGGTGCTCAGGCGAGTCCGGGAAAAGCACGTACAGTATTATGTGAACCCAAACAAAAAGTTAGTCTGTTTTGTAGGTCTCTGTGTAAAGTAAAGTAAAGCAGTCGTCCGTACCAGGGTGACGTCATGTTAAAGCATGTATAGTAAAGCAGTCGTCCGTACCAGGGTGACGTCATGTTAAAGCATGTATAGTAAAGCAGTCGTCCGTACCAGGGTGACGTCATGTTAAAGCATGTATAGTAAAGCAGTCGTCCGTACCAGGGTGACGTCATGTTAAAGCATGTAGAGTAAAGCAGTCGTCCGTACCAGGGTGACGTCATGTTAAAGCATGTAGAGTAAAGCAGTCGTCCGTACCAGGGTGACGTCATGTTAAAGCATGTAGAGTAAAGCAGTCGTCCGTACCAGGGTGACGGGCAGCAGCACGGTCAGCAGAGCGATGTGATGAAGCACCAGGAGGAACTCTCTCCGTACGAAGCTCTGCAGCGTCTGGAGCGAGTGGACCTTGTACTCCTCGTGCCCTTTGACCCGGAAGCGGTGGAAGTGGCTGAGGTACATGGCGAAGAGGTCGTAGGTCATGTAGGGGACGCCATAATAAACCACGAAGTCTGTGGCCAGACGGTGCCTGCAGAGGAAGGGGGAGAGTTCAGCTTAACCATGAGGAGGGGGAGAGTTCAGCTTAAGCATGAGGAGGGGGAGAGTTCAGCTTAAGCATGAGGAGGGGGAGAGTTCAGTTTAACCATGAGGAGGGGGAGAGTTCAGTTTAACCATGAGGAGGGGGAGAGTTCAGCTTAACCATGAGGAGGGGGAGAGTTCAGCTTAACCATGAGGAGGGGGAGAGTTCAGCTTAACCATGAGGAGGGGGAGAGTTCAGCTTAACCATGAGGAGGGGGAGAGTTCAGCTTAACCATGAGGAGGGGGAGAGTTCAGCTTAACCATGAGGAGGGGGAGAGTTCAGCTTAATCATGAGGATAAATATCACTAATGTAAATGTGATAAATATCACTAATGTAAATATGATAAATATCACTAATGTAAATATGATAAATATCACTAATGTCAATATGATAAATATCACTAATGTCAATATGATAAATATCACTAATGTCAATATGATAAATATCACTAATGTCAATATGATAAATATCACTAATGTCAATATGATAAATATCACTAATGTCAATATGATAAATATCACTAATGTCAATATGATAAATATCACTAATGTAAATATGATAAATATCACTAATGTCAATATGATAAATATCACTAATGTCAATATGATAAATATCACTAATGTCAATATGATAAATATCATTAATGTAAATATGATAAATATCACTGTCAATATGATAAATGTCACTAATGTAAATATGATAAATATCACTAATGTCAATATGATAAATATCACTAATGTCAATATGATAAATATCACTAATGTCAATATGATAAATATCACTAATGTAAATATGATAAATATCACTAATGTAAATATGATAAATATCACTAATGTAAATATGATAAATATCACTAATGTCAATATGACAAATATCACTAATGTAAATATGATAAATATCACTAATGTGAATATGATAAATATCACTAATGTAAATATGATAAATATCACTAATGTGAATATGATAAATATCACTAATGTGAATATGATAAATATCATTAATGTGAATATGATAAATATCATTAATGTAAATATGATAAATATCACTAATGTAAATATGATAAATATCACTAATGTCAATATGACAAATATCACTAATGTAAATATGATAAATATCACTAATGTGAATATGATAAATATCACTAATGTAAATATGATAAATATCACTAATGTGAATATGATAAATATCACTAATGTGAATATGATAAATATCATTAATGTAAACATGATAAATATCACTAATGTAAATATGATAAATATCATTCATGTAAATATGATAAATATCACTCATGTAAATATGATAAATATCACTAATGTGAATATGATAAATATCACTAATGTAAACATGATAAATATCACTAATGTAAATATGATAAATATCACTAATGTAAATATGATAAATATCACTAATGTCAATATGATAAATATCACTAATGTCAATATGATAAATATCACTAATGTAAATATGATAAATATCACTAATGTCAATATGATAAATATCACTAATGTAAATATGATAAATATCATTCATGTAAATATGATAAATATCACTAATGTAAATATGATACAACCCCATGAACTGCTACCTTAACGTGGTGGGGTTGTTTGAGTACCCGAATGATCCGAGGAGCTCTGTTGTCTGGGGATTTATGCCCCTGGTAGGGTCTCCCATGGCAAACAGGTCCGAGGTGACGGGTCAGACGAAGAGCAATTCAAAAGACCCCCATGGACGTACACTATACAAGGACCGTGACGTCGCCCGGCATGGCGCAGCCGGGGCCCCACCCTGGAGCCAGACCTGGGGTTGGGGCCCGAACGCGAGCGTCTGGTGGCCGGGCCTCTGCCCACGGGGCCCGGCCGGGCCCAGCCCGAAGGGACGACGTGGGCCCGCCCTCCTGTGGACCCACCACCCGCAGAGGGATCCGTAGGGGTCGGGTGCGGAGAGGACTGGGTGGCAGTCGAGGCAGGTGCCTCGACGACCTGGTCCACATGCACAGCTTCTGGCGTTCGGGACATGGAACGTCACCTCGCTGGGGGGGAAGGAGCCTGAGCTTGTGCGGGAGGTTGAGAGATACCGACTAGATATAGTCGGGCTCACCTCCACGCACAGCTTGGGTTCCGGATCCCAACTCCTGGAGAGAGGCTGGACTCTCCATTTTTCTGGAGTTGCCCGCGGGGAGAGGCGGCGGGCTGGGGTGGGTTTGCTCATATCCCCCCAGCTCAGCCGTCACGTGTTGGAGTTCACCCCGGTGGACGAGAGGGTCGCGTCCCTACGCCTTCGGGTCGGGGACAGGTCTCTCACCGTTGTCTCGGCCTACGGGCCCAACATCGGTGCAGAGTACCCGGCCTTCTTGGAGTCCCTGGGAGGGGTACTAGATAGTGCTCCGACTGGGGACTCCATTGTTCTACTGGGGGACTTCAACGCCCACGTGGGTAACGACAGTGAGACCTGGGAGGGAGTGATTGGGAAGAACGGCCTCCCCGATCTGAACCCGAGTGGTGTTCTGTTATTGGACTTCTGTGCTAGTCACAGTTTGTCCATAACGAACACCATGTTCGAGCACAAGGGTGTCCATAAGTGCACGTGGCACCAGGACACCCTAGGCAGGAGGTCGATGATCGACTTTGTAGTTGTGTCGTCTGACCTCCGGCCGCGTGTCTCGGACACTCGGGTGAAGAGAGGGGCGGAGCTGTCAACTGATCACCACCTGGTGGTGAGCTGGATCCGCTGGCAGGGGAGGAAGCCGGTCAAACCTGGCAGGCCCAAGCGTGTTGTGAGGGTCTGCTGGGAACGTCTGGTGGATCCCTCTGTCAGTGGGGTCTTCAACTCCCACCTCCGGAAGAGCTTCACCCAGATTCCGGGGGAGGCGGGGGACATGGAGTCAGAGTGGACTCTGTTCTCCTCCTCCATTGTCGATGCGGCTGCTCGTAGTTGTGGCCGTAAGGTCTCTGGTGCCTGTCGCGGCGGCAATCCCCGAACCCGGTGGTGGCGCCCGGAAGTAAGGGATGCCGTCAAGCTGAAGAAGGAGTCCTACCTGGCCTTGTTGGCTTGTGGGACTCCTGAGGCAGCTGAGAGGTACCGGCAGGCCAAGCGTGCTGCAGCTCGTGCGGTTGCGGAGGCAAAAACTCGTGTCTGGGAGGAGTTCGGGGAGGCCATGGAGGAAGACTATCGGTCGGCCTCGAAGAGATTCTGGCAAACCATCCGGCGCCTCAGGAGGGGGAAGCAGTGCTTCACCAACACTGTTTACAGTGCGGGTGGGGGGCTGCTGACCTCGACTGGGGATGTCGTCGGGCGGTGGAAGGAGTACTTCGAGGACCTCCTCAATCCCGTCGTCACGTCTTCCAATGAGGAAGCAGAGGCTGAGGACTCGGAGGTGGGCTCGCCCATCACCGGGGCTGAAGTCACCAAGGTGGTGAGAAAGCTCCTCGGGGGCTCCGGGATGAGATTCGCCCTGAGTACCTTAAGTCTCTGGATGTTGTAGGACTGTCTTGGCTGACGCGTCTCTGCAACATCGCGTGGCGGTCGGGGACAGTGCCCCTGGATTGGCAGACCGGGGTGGTGGTCCCTCTCTTTAAGAAGGGGGATCGGAGGGTGTGTTCCAATTACAGAGGAATCACCCTCCTTAGCCTCCCCGGTAAGGTCTACTCCAGGGTGCTGGAGAGGAGGATGCGGCCGATAGTTGAACCTCGGATCCAGGAGGAACAATGCGGTTTTCGTCCTGGTCGTGGCACACTGGACCAACTCTATACCCTCCGTCGGGTACTCGAGGGTTCATGGGAGTTCGCCCAACCAGTCCACATGTGTTTTGTGGATCTGGAGAAAGCGTTCGACCGTGTCCCTCGTGGTGCCCTGTGGGGGGTGCTCCGGGAGTATGGGGTCCGGGGCCCTCGTGGTGCCCTGTGGGGGGTGCTCCGGGAGTATGGGGTCCGGGGCCCTCTGCTAAGGGCTGTCCGTTCCCTGTATGAGCAGCAGGAGCTTTGCCGGCAGTAAGTCAGACCTGTTCCCGGTGCGTGTTGGTCTCCGCCAGGGCTGCCCTTTGTCACCAGTTCTGTTCATTACTTTTATGTACAGAATTTCTAGGCGCAGTCAGGGGCCGGAGGGGCCGGAGGGTGTCCGGTTTGGGAGCCTCAGAGTCTCATCTCTGCTGTTTGCGGACGATGTTGTTCTGATGGCTTCAACGAACCAGGACCTCCAGCTGCTCTGGGGCGGTTTGCAGCCGAGTGTGTAGCGGCCGGGATGAGGATCAGCACCTCCAAATCCGAGGCCATGGTTCTCCACCGGAAAAAGGTGGCTTCCCCTCTACAGGTCGGTGGGGAGTCCTTACCTCAAGTGGAGGAGTTCAAGTATCTCAGGTCTTGTTCTCAGTGAGGGACGGATGGAGCGTGAGATCGATAGACGGATCGGTGCGGCGTCAGCAGTGATGCGGTCGCTGCATCGGTCTGTCGTGGTGAAGAGGGAGCTGAGTCGGGGCAAAGCTCTCGATTTACCGATCGATCTACGTTCCCACCCTCACCTATGGTCATGAGATTTGGGTCATGACCGAAAGGACAAGATCGCGAATACAAGCGGCCGAAATGAGTTTCCTTCGCAGGGTGGCTGGGCGCACCCTCCGAGATCGGGTGAGGAGCTCAGTTACCCGGGAGGAGCTCGGAGTAGAGTCGCTGCTCCTTCACGTCGAAAGGAGCAGCTGAGGTGGCTTGGGCATCTGTTCCGGATACCTCCTGGTCGCCTCCCGCGGGAGGTGTTCCAGGCATGTCCTAGTGGGACAAGGCCTCGTGGAAGACCCAGGACACGGTGGTGGGACTATGTCTCCGAGCTGGCCTGGTGTCGCCTCGGGGTCCCCCCAGAACAGCTGGAGGAGGTGTGTGTGGATCGGGAAGTTTGGGCATCTCTGTTGAGACTGCTGCCCCCGCGACCCGGCCCCGGATAAAGCGGAAGAAAATGGATGGATGGATAAATATGATAAATATCACTAATGTAAATATGATAAATATCACTAATGTAAATATGATAAATATCACTCATGTAAATATGATAAATATCACTAATGTAAATATGATAAATATCACTAATGTAAATATGATAAATATCACTCATGTAAATATGATTAATATCACTAATGTAAACATGATAAATATCACTAATGTAAATATGATAAATATCACTAATGTAAATATGATAAATATCACTAATGTAAATATGATAAATATCACTCATGTAAATATGATAAATATCACTCATGTAAATATGATAAATATCACTCATGTAAATATGATAAATATCACTAATGTAAATATGATAAATATCACTCATGTAAATATGATTAATATCACTAATGTAAACATGATAAATATCACTAATGTAAATATGATAAATATCACTAATGTAAATATGATAAATATCACTAATGTAAATATGATAAATATCACTCATGTAAATATGATAAATATCACTCATGTAAATATGATAAATATCACTCATGTAAATATGATAAATATCACTAATGTAAATATGATAAATATCACTAATGTCTATATGATAAATATCACTAATGTAAATATGATAAATATCACTAATGTCTATATGATAAATATCACTCATGTAAATATGATTAATATCACTAATGTAAACATGATAAATATCACTAATGTAAATATGATAAATATCACTTATGTAAATATGATTAATATCACTAATGTAAACATGATAAATATCACTAATGTAAATATGATAAATATCACTAATGTAAATATGATAAATATCACTCATGTAAATATGATAAATATCACTCATGTAAATATGATAAATATCACTCATGTAAATATGATAAATATCACTCATGTAAATATGATAAATATCACTAATGTAAATATGATAAATATCACTAATGTAAATATGATAAATATCACTAATGTAAATATGATAAATATCACTAATGTAAATATGATAAATATCACTAATGTAAATATGATAAATATCACTAATGTAAATATGATAAATATCACTAATGTCTATATGATAAATATCACTAATGTCTATATGATAAATATCACTAATGTAAACATGATAAATATCACTAATGTCTATATGATAAATATCACTCATGTAAATATGATAAATATCACTAATGTAAATATGATAAATATCACTAATGTAAATATGATAAATATCACTAATGTAAATATGATAAATATCACTAATGTAAATATGATAAATATCACTAATGTAAATATGATAAATATCACTCATGTAAATATGATAAATATCACTCATGTAAATATGATAAATATCACTAATGTAAATATGATAAATATCACTAATGTAAATATGATAAATATCACTAATGTAAATATGATAAATATCACTAATGTAAATATGATAAATATCACTAATGTCTATATGATAAATATCACTAATGTAAATATGATAAATATCACTAATGTCTATATGATAAATATCACTCATGTAAATATGATTAATATCACTAATGTAAACATGATAAATATCACTAATGTAAACATGATAAATATCACTCATGTAAATATGATTAATATCACTAATGTAAACATGATAAATATCACTAATGTAAATATGATAAATATCACTAATGTAAATATGATAAATATCACTAATGTAAATATGATAAATATCACTCATGTAAATATGATAAATATCACTCATGTAAATATGATAAATATCACTCATGTAAATATGATAAATATCACTAATGTAAATATGATAAATATCACTAATGTAAATATGATAAATATCACTAATGTAAATATGATAAATATCACTAATGTAAATATGATTAATATCACTAATGTGAATATGATAAATATCACTAATGTAAATATGATAAATATCACTCATGTAAATATGATTAATATCACTCATGTAAATATGATTAATATCACTCATGTAAATATGATAAATATCACTAGTGTAAACATGATAAATATCACTAATGTAAACATGATAAATATCACTAATGTAAATATGATTAATATCACTAATGTGAATATGATAAATATCACTAATGTAAACATGATAAATATCACTAATGTAAATATGATAAATATCACTAATGTAAATATGATAAATATCACTAATGTAAATATGATAAATATCACTCATGTAAATATGATTAATATCACTCATGTAAATATGATTAATATCACTAATGTAAATATGATAAATATCACTCATGTCAATATGATAAATATCACTAATGTCAATATGATAAATATCACTAATGTCAATATGATTAATATCACTAATGTAAACATGATAAATATCACTCATGTAAATATGATAAATATCACTAATGTCAATATGATAAATATCACTAATGTAAATGAGTGCATTAGTCATATTTGTAATAAAGTTTTCTAAAAAAAAAAGACTAAAAATAAAATAACGTTTTTGTCAATCAACAAAAACTAAAATAAAACATGACTTAACGCTGCACAGTTCAGGTCAAAGGTTTAAAAACACTTTTTAAAGTTTAATTTTTCCACTATGTTTTCTCGTTTATGTGTTTACTCATCTGGAATTATGTTTGAAACAGACTCTTATTCTGCTTCGTTACAGAAATGGTTTGGACTTCACAGACGTTAAACTGTTTCAGGAACAAGACCTGATAAAGAATAAAGGAATTTTAAATATAAAGCAGATTAAAGTGATTTCCTCCATAATCCATGAGTTCATTCAGACTTTAACATCTTCAGTGGAAACAAAGAAACATTGAAAGTGTTTCTGAACTTTTGACCTGCACTTTAACCTCTTAACTCCCGCCTGAACCGAGAGGATCTTTTTCCCCACGTCAGATTTTTCCCCATCATTTTTTTGTTGGTTATTCAACTCATTTTTGTAACTTTTTTGTCATTTTTTTGTAATTTGTTTGTAATTTTTTTTTCTTTTTTTTTTCTTTTTTTTTGTCATTTTTTGTCAATTTTTTGTCATTTTTTTAGTCATTTTTTGTCAATTTTTTTTCATTTTTTTTGTCACTTTTTTTCATTTTTTTGTCATTTTTTTGTCTTTTTTTTTGTCATTTTTTGTCAAATTTTGGTGATTTTTTTGTCTAATTTTATCACATTTTTGTAATTTTTTTTGACTTTTTGTAATTTTTGTCACATTTTTGTCGTTTTTTCGTCAATTTTTTGTCAATTTCTTGTGACATTTTTGCCAAGTTTTCATCAATTTTTCAATTTTTTTGTCAATGTTTCCTCAGTTTTTTGTCACATTTCCATCATTGTTTTCGTCTCAGTTTTGTTGCTATTTTCACACCTTTTTTCCAGAAGCTTTTGGATTGGGGTAAAGCCAAACTGGAGAAACTGTGCTCGGTTCAGGTGGGGGTTAAGGGGTTAAATCACCCCTCATTAACGCCGTGTTCCAGCTCAGTTTCACAGCCTCAGTGTTTCATTTTGGCGTTTCCATTCCCTCTGGTGGTGATTTGGTTCAGGATCGTGTGGCGGCGCTAAAAGACGGTCTGTGTAAGAGGACGCAGAGCCGTGGTTTTAGTAAATGAGGTCAGGGAGGTTCGCTGACAGATTGTGCCGAGTATTAGCACAGTGTGTGTGTGTGTGTGTGTGTGTGTGTGTGTGTGTGTGTGTGTGTGTGTGTGTGTGTGTGTGTGTGTGTGTGTGTGTGTACGTGTGTGCGTGACTGCGTGATAAGCCGTGTGTGCGTGTCACGCGGCGCCGCTCAGCTGAGCAGTCGCCGCTAAAGCCGCCTTCATGTGTTTGGAAAGTCCGAGGACCTGAAGCTCCGTTTCTCACAGCTCGGACCGAGACTCGGACAGAGACTCGGACAGAGACTCGGAGCGAGACTCGGACAGAGACTCGGACAGAGACTCGGACAGAGACTCGGACAGAGACTCGGAGCGAGACTCGGAGCGAGACTCGGACAGAGACTCGGAGCGAGACTCGGACAGAGACTCGGACAGAGACTCGGACAGAGACTCGGAGCGAGACTCGGAGCGAGACTCGGACAGAGACTCGGAGCGAGACTCGGACAGAGACTCGGACAGAGACTCGGACAGAGACTCGGAGCGAGACTCGGACCGAGACTCGGAGCGAGACTCGGACCGAGACTCGGACCCAGACTCGGACCCAGACTCGGACCCAGACTCGGACCCAGACTCAGACCGAGACTTGGACAGAGACTCGGACAGAGACTCGGACAGAGACTCGGACAGAGACTCGGACCGAGACTCGGACAGAGACTCGGACAGAGACTCGGACAGAGACTCGGACCCAGACTCGGACCGAGACTCGGACAGAGACTCGGACAGAGACTCGGACAGAGACTCGGACAGAGACTCGGACAGAGACTCGGACAGAGACTCGGACCGAGACTCGGACAGAGACTCGGACAGAGACTCGGACAGAGACTCGGACAGAGACTCGGACAGAGACTCGGACAGAGACTCGGACCGAGACTCGGACCGAGACTCGGACCGAGACTCGGACAGAGACTCGGAGCGAGACTCGGACCGAGACTCGGAGCGAGACTCGGACCCAGACTCGGACCCAGACTCGGACCCAGACTCAGACCGAGACTTGGACAGAGACTCGGACAGAGACTCGGACAGAGACTCGGACAGAGACTCGGACAGAGACTCGGACCGAGACTCGGACAGAGACTCGGACAGAGACTCGGACAGAGACTCGGACAGAGACTCGGACCGAGACTCGGACAGAGACTCGGACAGAGACTCGGACCCAGACTCGGACCGAGACTCGGACCGAGACTCGGACCCAGAATCGGACCGACAGGGTATCTGCAGATTTGGACAAGTCAAATTTAAGACTTTTTAAGACCTTTTTAAGAGCACAAAATCTAATAAACAAGACCTGTTTTTGAACTTGCATTATATGAATGGACTGTAAAGAAAATCCAAGAGTCAGACTGTAGTTTCTGATTTCACAGTGGTACAAATCTAAGAACTTCATTTTTCACATTAGGCATTTTAACCATTCAAGTTTGAACAACCTCATCCCATAATAAGAATATTGAGATTGAATAATTACTCACAAGTATCGACCGAATGAAAGAAAACAACAGATATTTAGTTTGTGTATTTAAAATGCTTTGTAAGACTTGAGCTGGTAAAACATTCACTGTTTCTAAAAATAAAAGCAGCTTTTCCAAAACCAGTGTGAACTTTGACACATATTTGAATTTAGTTTTAGTCAAATGGGTATTTCCCCAAAACGGTGCTTTTTCAGCTTTTAAAAAAAAGATTTTTCTTGATATTCTTTAAATTGAGAAAGGTTTAGGTGAACAAAATGTATGGGGGCATCTCAGTCTCTCTTTTAAATTTGTTTAATGGGTTCTTCCTGTTCCTCTTTCTCAGAATGGAACCAGGAATGACAAAATTTGCCAATTGCAGGCAAATGCTAATGCTAATGCTAACTAGCACAGAAGCACAGGCTGTCCCCACTGAAACTACATTTCTTGTATATATTGACTAAATAAGTTAGAATAGAAAAATACTTGGATTCACACATATGAGTAACAGGAGTGACGTGACATATTTGTAACAGTAAAATAATGAGATCATATAGCAGAGCATAGGTCTTAAGCACATGCCCTGTGTATGTTCCTCCCACAGAGGAAATGACCATGTTGGGATTACAGCCTTTCCTGCTACACTTGGATACCAAACTCGTCAGTATTTGTGAATGAAAAAGCGTGGGAAAGAGCAGCCATGTTGGAGTCACTTCCTGGATCAGAATAAACCTGGTAGAGTTAGTTTAGTTAGTTTAGTTTAGTCTGACAGAGTTGAGCTTCAGTGAATGAGGAGCGAGGTCCAGTCGGGGCAGATTAGCGCTGACTCAGGATTAGCCTCACGCGGAGGGGGCGGGGCCTGAAGAGGAAGGAGGCGCCCGGGTCAGAGGGCAGACGGGTTTGTTCCTCTGCCAGCGCTGCAGACCTGGGTTCACTCACAGAGAGAGAGGAGGATCTCAGCGTCTGAAAGTTTGACTCCGGTTTGGGTTTGTCTCTTCCCGAATGTCTGGTCTATAACCCTGTGTGTGAAGCTTCTAAACTGTAGAACTGTGCCAGCAGGGGGCGCTGTATCAGGGGCTGAGCGCTGGTTTATTAAAAACATCCCTGTTTAGGTCCTTAATGATGCACCGATCCCATGGGCGCAGATAGCGGGGGGGACGGGGGGGACATGACGTACCCAGATTTTCATTCACCTGGATCCGTCCCCCTCACTTTTATGAAGAAAAATATCTTGCAAGCATTTTGCAATGTGCGAAACAGCGCCTCCCTTGACCATTCACTTTGATATGCGGCGAGAAACGGTATTGCGCTCATGTGTTTGTGTTGACTGGGCTGTGCGTGTGTCAAAATGCGAAACGCGAGCTGTTGGTTTACTTGGTTATCAGACAGTGTAGCCTACGTCAGGACTGCTTTTTCATACGTCATGTGGCATGCTTGGTGAGTGATTAGAAACCGTACCAATACGCATTATTGTCTTGCAATGATGGGCAATTAAGTTTGATAGGTTGTCATGCCTGAGCAGCTTTGTCCCCCCCAGTTTCAAAAACCTATCTGCGCCCCTGACCGATCCAGGTTTTCTGCTTCAATATTGGCCGATATCCGATATTAACCGATACCAGAGACACAAGATACAACAGTCTTTCTCTAAGTGAAAAAGTGAATGTTCTTCTCCAGAGTCAGATCAATAAAGTCTAGAGTCAAACAGGTCGTTCCGCCAAACCGGGGCCTTTTCAGCAAATGATTTTTCTTTATATTTCTTAACCTCTTCACTCCCACCTGAACGGATCCCATTTTCTCCAGGCTTTACCCCAATCAAAAAGCTTCTTGGGAAAAAAGCAACAAAACAGCCACAAAAAGTGAGAAGAAAACAAGGATGTAAACGCAACAAAAAAGTGACAAAAATTCACCAGAAATTCAACAAAAATTCAACAAAAATGTGACCAACAAGTGACAAAAAAAAAAAAAAAAAGACATAAACTATGACTATGACTGTAAAAGTAAAAAAAAAAAAAAAAACATAATAAAGGTGACAAAACACAGCAACAACACGAGGAAAAGGATCAGTTTTGTGGGTCTTAGCTTTCAAATGAGGTGTTCCACAGGCCTATAGCCAAAGAGGGTTCAGGCGGGTGGTAAGAGGTTAAATTGTTACAGAAATATCTATAAATGATGTTATGTAATAGTTGTCTGTGTCTGTTGGTCGTGGTTGTGGTTTTGTGGCTGGTTTGATGTTATGAGTCTGTAGAGACTTGCTCACCTGGCGTTGATGACGTCGTTCCAGCAGGACGTGACGACCACGACTCCGGCCGCCGTGGCCATGAGGGCGTGCACCGACGACACCAGCCTGGAACACAAGCACAGGAACCGTTACATGAGTGTGTGGGGACGAGGGGACCAGGGTGGACAGAGCCTCAGTGTCTCCTCCATCAGCACAGAGACGAGGGTGGACAGAGGACACAGCCTCAGTGAGGTTGTTGACAAAGTGACAGCATTGGAAAGTGAACAAAAACAAAATGTGGGGAAAAAATCAATGGGAGGAAAAGGAATAAATGAAATGTATTGGTCTGTTTTATGGCTCCAGACACATGTTTAAGTATCGGTCAGAAATAAACTAACGGTCCGGAGCCCGACCAGTGACACGCACTACGGGCTACGGGCTAAAGGCTAAAGGCTACGGGCTAAAGGCTAAAGGCTACGGGCTAAAGGCTAAGGGCTAAGGGGTACGGGCTAAAGGCTAAAGGCTACGGGCTAAAGGCTAAGGGCTAAGGGGTACGGGCTAAAGGCTAAAGGCTACGGGCTAAAGGCTAAGGGCTAAGGGGTACGGGCTAAAGGCTAAAGGCTACGGGCTAAAGGCTAAGGGCTAAGGGGTACGGGCTAAAGGCTAAAGGCTACGGGCTAAAGGCTAAGGGCTAAGGGGTACGGGCTAAAGGCTAAAGGCTACGGGCTAAAGGCTAAGGGCTAAGGGGTACGGGCTAAAGGCTAAAGGCTACGGGCTAAAGGCTAAGGGCTAAGGGGTACGGGCTAAAGGCTAAGGGCTAAGGGCTAAGGGATAAGGGCTACAGCCTACAGGCTACAGGCTGAGCCTGAGCCAGAGCCTGAACCTGAACCAGAGCCTGAGCCAGAGCCAGAGCCAGAGCCTGAGCCGGACTCCCCAGTTTACAGGCCGTTTTTATGAATAAAACCTCGTTGTTTAGTGAATACAGAATGACCGGAAACTTTCGGCGTGTTTTCCTCATGTCCAAGTCTCCACAGCAGGAGAGTTTCCCATTGACCTGCAGCGGCTCGTGCTGTAATCAAACAGCTGAGTCAACAGTTCAGCAGGCCTGGTGTATGGGGGGGTCTGGTGCTGGGGGGCCTGGTGTGGGGGGCCTGGTGTGTGGGGGGGCCTGGTGTGGGGGGGCCTGGTGTATGGGGGGGCCTGGTGTATGGGGGGGTCTGGTGTGGGGGGGGCCTGGTGTGGGGGGGTCTGGTGTATGGGGGGGCCTCCAGCAGAAACACATGGTAATCACAGTCACACGCTCGTTATCCCGTGTAAATGTGCAGCAGGTCTTTAAGCCGGACTTTGTTTCCTCAGAACAGATGAATGAGCGGCTTTGAAAACGGCCCAAACAAAGAAGCACTTTTCCCTCTAATGATCTGAGAGGACAAAGAGTGGACTCGGACACAGAGGAGCCTGTCGCCACTTTGCCCACGGCCGCCACAGTCCACCAGCAGCACCAGCAGCACTACAACCAGACTGAGCTACAACGAGACTGAACTACAACCAGACTCTGCACTACAACCAGCAGCACTACAACCAGACTGAGCTACAACCAGACTGAGCTACAACCAGACTGAACTTTTCCAGCTTTCCGTCCTGTTATTCTGTCACTCCCTCATTAAAAACATGGCTGAAGTGTTGCCTTGGCACATTCACGTATTTCTGAGTAATCTGTAAAAACTCTGATGGCGGCCATTTTAGGGATAGGTTTGCCTGAGTCCTCCTAGGAACGCCCCCACCTCCTGGAGACGCCTCCGAGCTTTGGTCACCAGCCGAGTAACCAACCACTGCTCCTCAGCAGAACCCACTCCCCACTGATGCCACAGACAGCGTGTGGAGGGGGCGTGTCTAAAGGCTCAGAGGTTCTTAAAGAGACAGAGGCCTATTTCAAGACATTCACTACAGCCATTTTGAGAGAGACATTTTATACAAGGCAGTTATTCTAATTTACTGCATTTACAGACCGACAGAAGGTTTGTCATCATTGTAGTGAGATATAGACTGGTGCTATGGGACTGACAAAAGTAGGGATGCACCGATACCGATACCAGTATCGGGTATCAGGCCGATACCACAGGCTTGTACTCATACTCATTCATGAGGTCCCGATACCAGAAACCGATACCATTTGACGTGCGGTGAGCGCGGCTCCGAGGCGCAGCTACGAGGCGCAGCTCTCAGCTGAGGAGAGAAGAAGCAACAAACTGTAGAATAGTTTAGTGTAAACACAATAATCCACATAGAGCTGACTTTATCACAGACTGCGCCTCTAAACCAGAGTCTGAGCTGGATTTAACCAGAGCTTAATGTTGTTAGAGCTGCAGCGTCTGCAGTGTTTACAACATACAGGCTAACGATGCTAACTCGCTGCAGCGTCTGCAGTGTTTACAACATACAGGCTAACGATGCTAACTCGCTGCTGCGTCTGCAGTGTTTACAACATACAGGCTAACGATGCTAACTCGCTGCAGCGTCTGCAGTGTTTACAACATACAGGCTAACGATGCTAACTCGCTGCAGCGTCTGCAGTGTTTACAACATACAGGCTAACGATGCTAACTCGCTGCTGCGTCTGCAGTGTTTACAACATACAGGCTAACGATGCTAACTCGCTGCAGCGTCTGCAGTGTTTACAACATACAGGCTAACGATGCTAACTCGCTGCAGCGTCTGCAGTGTTTACAACATACAGGCTAACGATGCTAACTCGCTGCTGCGTCTGCAGTGTTTACAACATACAGGCTAACGATGCTAACTCGCTGCAGCGTCTGCAGTGTTTACAACATACAGGCTAACGATGCTAACTCGCTGCAGCGTCTGCAGTGTTTACAACATACAGGCTAACGATGCTAACTCGCTGCAGCGTCTGCAGTGTTTACAACATACAGGCTAACGATGCTAACTCGCTGCAGCGTCTGCAGTGTTTACAACATACAGGCTAACGATGCTAACTCGCGGCTAGCACAGTTTCAGCCATTCTGACGCAGTTTTAAGCCCAGGGGTTTATTCATCTGAAAAACTAACCCAGCGACTAAAAAGTCCTCAGAAAATCCAGATTAAAGACATACAGCATGTTTATATTGAGGGAAAATGAGCTGCAGCAGAACAATGAAAACGCTGTAGCTTCTCGCTAAGTTACTACAAACACACGAGAAAATCTACAGGAGCTGAAGTAAAGACGAAAAGAGACCATTTAAGGAACATCTCAATACTATTGTTAAATAAAAACACATAAATGAATAAAGCTCAGGCATTGGGAGCTTTAGGACATGGGCTTTTCTGTCTATGATGGACAGAGACATAAAAACTAAAAATGATATTGAATGAAAATAAAATAAATAAATAAATGGCATCAGCACAATTCTAATATAACTGCTCTTAAATGTGTCGCCGACTTTACTTAAGGAAATGTACATGAGTAAATTTGCTAATTACAAACCAATCTGCTGTGGAAAAAGGTAAGAATGTTGAAGAAAATGCCTTGTACTCGTATCGGTATTCGGTATCGGCGAGTACTTAGATCAAAGTACTCGTACTCGTATCAGTTTTAGAAAATGTGGTATCGGTGCATCCCTAGAAAAAAGCAGAACACCCCCTCTTTAAAGCAGAACACCCCCTCTGTAACCAGGACTGACCGGTCGGTAACTGGGTGAAGAACTGGGTTAATGTGTGGAGTCGGCGCTGACCTCGCTCCAGACCGAGGCGTATCTTTGCGCCTTCGCTGCCCGCGGCGCCGCACGCTCCCACGCCGCCTTCACTGAGCGTCAGGAAACTGAGTCGACCACGTTCAAACACTAGCCTGGCTAACACCAGACTAAACTCACAGCTAGCCCGTTTCCACCAGGCTGGTGCCGGTGCTGGGTCTGGGCCAGTTCCAGTTTCAGAACCGGTTCTTTCATTTTCCACTGAGAAAGCGCTGGCTCTTGGTTCCAAAATCTGGTGCCGGTCGGGAACCAGTTAAAAGCTGGACCAAGAAACGAGCACCAGTGATGTCAGCGGCTGGGGGCGTGGCTCTCTCCTCCAACAAACATCAGTATTAGTAAGTTTGTGCTTAGAACTTCCTGGAGAAACAGTCTCTGTGGAGGAAACTGTTGTTTTGCTCTATGCTCTTTAGCTAAAACAAGAGTTAGAAAGAAGAAATCAAAATGTTAAAGGAACAGGCCACCGTTTTTACACACTGAGATATGTTCTTACCTAACCTTAGTGGAGTTAATATATCCCCGTCTGGTCTTTGTCCGTGCGCTCACACATACGCAGCCTCTCCCACATGTCACATAGCTCCAAAAAAGCTCACGATAGAAGCTACCAAGCTCTTCCACGTGTTCCCTATTTAAATAAAGTTACGTCAAGTGTTTTCATGTGAAGTATATTTACACAGAAATGTAACATGTGGATTTTATAAGCAGATAAAAAGGGGGACTATATTGTGAGGCGTAATGATACAGGAGCAGTAACTCCTAAAGACTTCCCCGCTCACTTCCGTCAGTAGAAGCTGCGTGACTTGTAGAGCAGCAGAGAACAGTTGAAGAAGCCTGGATAACTTGTGAACGATGCCTTTTACGTGCATCGTGCCGGGCTGTGATAACAAGCAGAAAGTATATAGTGTAGTAATGTTTCACAGATTTACAACGACACAGGACTCAGGAGCTCCACCATGAGGCAGGAATGTGCAGCACTTTCCCAAAATATATTTTCTGCTTGTTGTAAAAGGCTCTGTACAAGTCACGCAGCTTCTACTGACGGAAGTGAGCGGGGAAGTCTTTAGGAGTTACTGCGCCTGTATCATTACGCCTCACAATATAGTCCCCCTTTTTATCTGCTTATAAAATCCACATGCTACATTTCTGTGTAAATATACTTGGCATGAAAACACTTCACGTAACTTTATTTAAATAGGGAACACGTGGAAGAGCTTGGTAGCTTCTATCGTGAGCTTTTTTGGAGCTATGTGACATGTGGGAGAGGCTGCGTATGTGTGAGCGCACGGACAAAGACCAGACGGGGATATATTAACTCCACTAAGGCTAGGTAAGAACATATCTCAGTATGTAAAAACGGTGGCCTGTTCCTTTAACGGCTGCTGTGACTGAAACATAAACTTATTTTTCTGTATTTTATAACCAGAAGTGGCTGTAGTGAGATGTTACTATCCATGTTTGATGTTGACTTCCCAAAGCGTTGCTATGACAATAGGCACAGCTCTCATTTTGGTGGGAAACCAAGTCAGGATGGAACCAACCCGGCACCAGAACCAGCCCAGAACCAGCCCAGAACCAGGTCAGAACCAGCCCAGAACCAGCCCAGAACCAGCCCTGAACCAGCTCTGAACCAGCTCTGAACCAGCTCTGAACCAGCCCAGAACCAGCTCTGAACCAGCTCTGAACCAGCTCTGAACCAGCTCTGAACCAGCCCAGAACCAGCCCTGAACCAGCTCTGAACCAGCTCTGAACCAGCTCTGAACCAGCTCTGAACCAGCCCAGAACCAGCCCTGAACCAGCTCTGAACCAGCCCTGAACCAGCTCTGAACCAGCTCTGAACCAGCTCTGAACCAGCCCAGAACCAGCCCAGAACCAGGTCAGAACCAGCCCAGAACCAGCCCAGAACCAGCCCTGAACCAGCTCTGAACCAGCTCTGAACCAGCTCTGAACCAGCTCTGAACCAGCTCTGAACCAGCTCTGAACCAGCCCAGAACCAGCTCTGAACCAGCCCAGAACCAGCCCTGAACCAGCCCAGAACCAGCTCTGAACCAGCCCAGAACCAGCTCTGAACCAGCCCAGAACCAGCTCTGAACCAGCTCTGAACCAGCTCTGAACCAGCTCTGAACCAGCTCTGAACCAGCCCAGAACCAGCCCAGAACCAGCACCTTGGTGGAAAAGCCCCAATAGATGTTTAGTCTGGGGTGCCCATGTTCTGGGGTCACCATGTTCTGGGGTCACCATGTTCTGGGGTCACCATGTTCTGGGGTCACCATGTTCTGGGGTCACCATGTTCTGGGGTCACCATGTTCTGGGATCACCATGTTCTGGGATCACCATGTTCTGGGGTCACCATGTTCTGGGGTCACCGTGTTCTGGGGTCACCATGTTCTGGGGTCACCATGTTCTGGGGTCACCATGTTCTGGGGTCACCATGTTCTGGGGTCACCATGTTCTGGGGTCACCATGTTCTGGGGTCACCATGTTCTGGTAGGAGAGGTGTGGTTTAGGATGGTCCAGAGTCGTTTATTGTGCTGAATGTCTCTCACGCGTCTGACGAACCCGCTGTAAACGTTCAGCTGAACTCTTTAGAACTCGGCCTAAAGCGTCGCGTCTGCCGCCGCCATGTTGGATCCGTAAATAAACCACAAGCTTCCGTTTATGGAGGAGCTCGTCATCGTCTCGCCGTCCTTCCTCACTCCTGATTGGTTCCCAAATCCATGCGAACATTTGGGCCTCGGTCCTGGTTTATCACAGATGGACCTGGTTTATCACAGATGGACCTGGTTTATCACAGATGGTCCTGGTTGATCACAGATGGACCTGGTTTATCACAGATGGTCCTGGTTGATCACAGATGGACCTGGTTTATCAGATGGTCCTGGTTTATCAGATGGTCCTGGTTTATCACAGATGGACCTGGTTTATCACAGATGGTCCTGGTTTATCACAGATGGTCCTGGTTGATCACAGATGGTCCTGGTTTATCACAGATGGTCCTGGTTTATCACAGATGGTCCTGGTTTATCAGATGGACCTGGTTTATCACAGATGGTCCTGGTTTATCACAGATGGACCTGGTTTATCAGATGGACCTGGTTTATCACAGATGGACCTGGTTTATCAGATGGTCCTGGTTTATCAGATGGTCCTGGTTTATCACAGATGGACCTGGTTTATCACAGATGGACCTGGTTTATCAGATGGTCCTGGTTTATCAGATGGACCTGGTTTATCACAGATGGACCTGGTTTATCAGATGGTCCTGGTTTATCACAGATGGTCCTGGTTTATCACAGATGGTCCTGGTTTATCACAGATGGTCCTGGTTTATCAGATGGTCCTGGTTTATCACAGATGGACCTGGTTTATCAGATGGTCCTGGTTTATCAGATGGTCCTGGTTTATCACAGATGGACCTGGTTTATCAGATGGACCTGGTTTATCACAGATGGACCTGGTTTATCAGATGGTCCTGGTTTATCACAGATGGTCCTGGTTTATCAGATGGTCCTGGTTTATCACAGATGGTCCTGGTTTATCACAGATGGTCCTGGTTTATCAGATGGTCCTGGTTTATCACAGATGGACCTGGTTTATCAGATGGTCCTGGTTTATCAGATGGTCCTGGTTTATCACAGATGGTCCTGGTTTATCACAGATGGACCTGGTTTATCAGATGGTCCTGGTTTATCAGATGGACCTGGTTTATCACAGATGGTCCTGGTTTATCACAGATGGACCTGGTTTATCAGATGGTCCTGGTTTATCACAGATGGTCCTGGTTTATCACAGATGGACCTGGTTTATCACAGATGGTCCTGGTTCATCACAGATGGTCCTGGTTTATCACAGATGGACCTGGTTTATCAGATGGTCCTGGTTTATCACAGATGGTCCTGGTTTATCAGATGGACCTGGTTTATCACAGATGGACCTGGTTTATCAGATGGTCCTGGTTTATCACAGATGGTCCTGGTTTATCAGATGGTCCTGGTTTATCACAGATGGTCCTGGTTTATCAGATGGTCCTGGTTTATCACAGATGGACCTGGTTTATCAGATGGTCCTGGTTTATCAGATGGTCCTGGTTTATCACAGATGGTCCTGGTTTATCAGATGGTCCTGGTTTATCACAGATGGACCTGGTTTATCACAGATGGACCTGGTTTATCAGATGGACCTGGTTTATCACAGATGGACCTGGTTTATCAGATGGTCCTGGTTTATCAGATGGACCTGGTTTATCAGATGGTCCTGGTTTATCACAGATGGACCTGGTTTATCACAGATGGACCTGGTTTATCAGATGGACCTGGTTTATCAGATGGTCCTGGTTTATCACAGATGGACCTGGTTTATCACAGATGGTCCTGGTTTATCAGATGGACCTGGTTTATCAGATGGTCCTGGTTTATCAGATGGACCTGGTTTATCAGATGGACCTGGTTTATCAGATGGTCCTGGTTTATCAGATGGACCTGGTTTATCAGATGGTCCTGGTTTATCAGATGGTCCTGGTTTATCACAGATGGACCTGGTTTATCAGATGGACCTGGTTTATCACAGATGGTCCTGGTTTATCAGATGGTCCTGGTTTATCAGATGGACCTGGTTTATCAGATGGTCCTGGTTTATCAGATGGACCTGGTTTATCAGATGGTCCTGGTTTATCACAGATGGACCTGGTTTATCAGATGGACCTGGTTTATCACAGATGGTCCTGGTTTATCAGATGGTCCTGGTTTATCACAGATGGACCTGGTTTATCACAGATGGTCCTGGTTTATCAGATGGACCTGGTTTATCAGATGGTCCTGGTTTATCACAGATGGACCTGGTTTATCAGATGGTCCTGGTTTATCACAGATGGTCCTGGTTTATCACAGATGGACCTGGTTTATCACAGATGGACCTGGTTTATCACAGATGGACCTGGTTTATCACAGATGGACCTGGTTTATCAGATGGACCTGGTTTATCAGATGGTCCTGGTTTATCACAGATGGTCCTGGTTTATCAGATGGTCCTGGTTTATCACAGATGGTCCTGGTTTATCAGATGGTCCTGGTTTATCACAGATGGTCCTGGTTTATCAGATGGTCCTGGTTTATCACAGATGGACCTGGTTTATCAGATGGTCCTGGTTTATCACAGATGGTCCTGGTTTATCACAGATGGTCCTGGTTTATCACAGATGGACCTGGTTTATCACAGATGGACCTGGTTTATCACAGATGGACCTGGTTTATCAGATGGACCTGGTTTATCACAGATGGTCCTGGTTTATCAGATGGTCCTGGTTTATCACAGATGGTCCTGGTTTATCACAGATGGACCTGGTTTATCAGATGGTCCTGGTTTATCACAGATGGTCCTGGTTTATCAGATGGACCTGGTTTATCACAGATGGTCCTGGTTCATCACAGATGGTCCTGGTTTATCACAGATGGACCTGGTTTATCAGATGGTCCTGGTTTATCACAGATGGTCCTGGTTTATCAGATGGACCTGGTTTATCACAGATGGACCTGGTTTATCAGATGGTCCTGGTTTATCACAGATGGTCCTGGTTTATCAGATGGACCTGGTTTATCACAGATGGTCCTGGTTTATCAGATGGACCTGGTTTATCACAGATGGTCCTGGTTCATCACAGATGGTCCTGGTTTATCACAGATGGACCTGGTTTATCAGATGGTCCTGGTTTATCACAGATGGTCCTGGTTTATCAGATGGACCTGGTTTATCACAGATGGACCTGGTTTATCAGATGGTCCTGGTTTATCACAGATGGTCCTGGTTTATCAGATGGACCTGGTTTATCACAGATGGTCCTGGTTCATCACAGATGGTCCTGGTTTATCACAGATGGACCTGGTTTATCAGATGGTCCTGGTTTATCACAGATGGTCCTGGTTTATCAGATGGACCTGGTTTATCACAGATGGTCCTGGTTCATCACAGATGGTCCTGGTTTATCACAGATGGACCTGGTTTATCAGATGGTCCTGGTTTATCACAGATGGTCCTGGTTTATCACAGATGGTCCTGGTTTATCAGATGGTCCTGGTTTATCAGATGGTCCTGGTTTATCACAGATGGTCCTGGTTTATCAGATGGACCTGGTTTATCACAGATGGACCTGGTTTATCAGATGGTCCTGGTTTATCACAGATGGTCCTGGTTTATCACAGATGGTCCTGGTTTATCAGATGGTCCTGGTTTATCAGATGGTCCTGGTTTATCACAGATGGTCCTGGTTTATCACAGATGGTCCTGGTTTATCACAGATGGTCCTGGTTTATCAGATGGTCCTGGTTTATCAGATGGACCTGGTTTATCAGATGGTCCTGGTTTATCAGATGGACCTGGTTTATCACAGATGGTCCTGGTTTATCAGATGGACCTGGTTTATCACAGATGGACCTGGTTTATCAGATGGTCCTGGTTTATCACAGATGGTCCTGGTTTATCACAGATGGTCCTGGTTTATCAGATGGTCCTGGTTTATCAGATGGTCCTGGTTTATCACAGATGGTCCTGGTTTATCACAGATGGTCCTGGTTTATCAGATGGTCCTGGTTTATCAGATGGACCTGGTTTATCAGATGGTCCTGGTTTATCACAGATGGTCCTGGTTTATCACAGATGGACCTGGTTTATCACAGATGGACCTGGTTTATCAGATGGTCCTGGTTTATCACAGATGGACCTGGTTTATCACAGATGGTCCTGGTTTATCACAGATGGTCCTGGTTTATCAGATGGACCTGGTTTATCACAGATGGACCTGGTTTATCAGATGGTCCTGGTTTATCACAGATGGTCCTGGTTTATCAGATGGTCCTGGTTTATCACAGATGGTCCTGGTTTATCAGATGGTCCTGGTTTATCACAGATGGTCCTGGTTTATCACAGATGGTCCTGGTTTATCACAGATGGTCCTGGTTTATCACAGATGGTCCTGGTTTATCACAGATGGTCCTGGTTTATCACAGATGGTCCTGGTTTATCACAGATGGTCCTGGTTTATCACAGATGGACCTGGTTTATCAGATGGACCTGGTTTATCACAGATGGTCCTGGTTTATCACAGATGGACCTGGTTTATCACAGATGGTCCTGGTTTATCACAGATGGACCTGGTTTATCACAGATGGTCCTGGTTTATCAGATGGTCCTGGTTTGGTCCTGGTTTATCAGATGGTCCTGGTTTGGTCCTGGTTTATCAGATGGTCCTGGTTTATCAGATGGTCCTGGTTTATCAGATGGTCCTGGTTTATCAGATGGTCCTGGTTTATCAGATGGTCCTGGTTTATCAGATGGTCCTGGTTTATCACAGATGGTCCTGGTTTATCAGATGGTCCAGGTTTATCAGATGGTCCTGGTTTATCAGATGGTCCTGGTTTATCAGATGGTCCTGGTTTATCACAGATGGTCCTGGTTTATCAGATGGTCCTGGTTTATCAGATGGTCCTGGTTTATCAGATGGTCCTGGTTTATCAGATGGTCCTGGTTTATCAGATGGTCCTGGTTTATCAGATGGTCCTGGTTTATTCCTCCTCATCACCGTGAGGAGCTTCGATTGTAAAGTGGTTCTATTCTTAGTCCAGCATTATTAGTCCAGGTCATGTCCGGCTCTTTGCTCCTCAGATGTTTAATGATTATTCTTATCTCCACATGAGGCTCAGAAACATCAGCCCTGACTCTGCAACAGGATCCACCGTCACCGCAGGAAACCGGTGAGGCTGAGTCTGTCCAAGAGATCGGATATCGGACGAGATCGGCCTTTTTATCGGCCGATCTCTCCGGAGCCGAAAGTGATCAGACTTCCTGTTTTGTTTTGCTCTGGAAAAGGCGAGTCTGTCAGGGAGATTTACTAAAATCACGATTAGATTTAAGCAGAAGCTCCGTTGATTTGAATGGGATTTCCCATCGTTCTCCCGGTCATTACTTCCTGATAAAGCACGTCTGAGTTGGTGTTTTCATATCACTCCACACGAACCAGAGTTAATGTCGTCGACTAAAATATTTAGTCTTAATTTTAGTCAAAGTGATATTTTTGTGACTAAAATTGGACTAAAACTAAATGAAAAGTTTCTCATGAGACTAAAACTGTGACTAAAATGTCCAGATATTTGAGTCGACTAAAATCAGACTAAATAAAAATGAAAAGGAGAGACTAAAATCATCCAAACTTGTATTGAGCGTCTGAAAGAGCCTCAGATCATGTTTAAAGGATCAGCTCTGAGCTTTGTTCATGTGGAGCAGAAACATGAAGCAGAGGAACAACATTAAATATGATTAGAATCAATATTATCAATGCAAAGTCCACTAGATTCGACTTAAATTTAGTCGACTAAATCTCGACTAAATAGTGAAAAGACTAAAACTAAAATAAAATATGTTGTTCAAATTAACACTGGCACGTACGTAGCAGCGACACTATCTGTCCCGTCACTGAGAGAGAAGTCGGGGAATCGTGAGTCTGACTTTCAACTTACCCAGAGATTCACCACCTCCTCCAACTGCGCCTTCAGCTAAGTAGCTAGGCTAGCTGCTAGCTTAGCTGCTTCTAGCCTAGCCAAACGCTGCCGAGCAACGCGCAAACTTTTGGGAACTATTTGTCACGGAAGTCATTAAATAAACCTTTGACCTTCATAAAAGTGTAGAAGTTTATGTTGTGTGTGTTCAGTTTGAAACGGCCGAATAATAAACGGGATATTATACGAACCGGACCCGATGTCGGTGCTGATGTTCCCGATAACGACCAGCGTTCGTACATTATCCCCGACCACCAGGGCTGACGATATGGACAAAGTTTCATATCTCGATGCCAGAGATCTCGGTATCGATACTTTATGTCTTTCAGCCCAAGTTTCTCAGACCCAGTGGTGGGAAGCTGCTGATGTAGCCACAGCTGCCCCGGGACAGACTGAGTCACAAAGGAAGATAAAGGACAGAGTGAATCAGGGCTGAACCACACGGCGGCGCCACATCCCCCTGTTTACTAAAGCTGAACGTTCCATCAGAACAAACTCAACATCAGGAAACTTCTTCACTCAGAACACGGAGGAACAAAAAAGGAAAAAGAAAAGTGATGACGACGCAAGCGCCCTTTAGACGGCGGAGCTTTGAGATTTGGGTAAAGCTGAACTGGGTTCAGAGGTTGAACAGCTGCTGTTTGTGTGTTTAGTTTCCTCCACAGCTCTGAGGAGGTAAAGTCCAGCTCCGGTGTCGTCAGGTCAGAGTTTATCAGGCTTTTCTGACTGAACGTTCTGGAACCTGTGACGGGACGATAACGGCTGCAGGGTGAAATTTACCTTTACCTTTACCTATACTTATACCTGTAACTATTATACCTATAACTTTACCTTTACCTTTACCTATAACTATTATAACTATAACTTTACCTTTACCTATACCTATACCTATAACTATAACTATAACTATACCTATACCTATAACTATAACTATAACTATAACTATACCTATAACTATACCTATACCTATAACTATACCTATAACTATACCTATACCTATAACTATACCTATAACTATACCTATACCTATAACTATACCTATACCTATAACTATACCTATACCTATAACTATACCTATAACTATAACTATAACTATAACTATACCTATAACTATACCTATAACTATACCTATAACTATACCTATAACTATACCTATACCTATAACTATACCTATAACTATACCTATACCTATAACTATACCTATACCTATAACTATAACTATAACTATACCTATACCTATAACTATACCTATACCTATAACTATACCTATAACTATACCTATACCTATAACTATACCTATAACTATAACTATAACTATAACTATACCTATAACTATACCTATACCTATACCTATACCTATAACTATAACTATAACTATAACTATACCTATAACTATACCTATACCTATAACTATACCTATAACTATAACTATAACTATACCTATACCTATAACTATACCTATACCTATAACTATACCTATACCTATACCTATAACTATACCTATAACTATAACTATAACTATAACTATAACTATAACTATAACTATACCTATAACTATACCTATACCTATAACTATACCTATAACTATAACTATAACTATACCTATACCTATAACTATACCTATACCTATAACTATACCTATACCTATACCTATAACTATACCTATAACTATACCTATAACTATACCTATACCTATAACTATACCTATAACTATAACTATAACTATACCTATACCTATAACTATACCTATACCTATAACTATACCTATACCTATAACTATACCTATACCTATAACTATACCTATAACTATAACTATAACTATAACTATACCTATAACTATACCTATAACTATAACTATAACTATAACTATACCTATAACTATACCTATAACTATACCTATACCTATACCTATAACTATAACTATAACTATAACTATACCTATAACTATACCTATACCTATAACTATACCTATAACTATAACTATAACTATACCTATAACTATACCTATACCTATAACTATACCTATAACTATAACTATAACTATACCTATAACTATACCTATACCTATAACTATACCTATAACTATAACTATAACTATACCTATACCTATAACTATACCTATACCTATAACTATACCTATAACTATAACTATAACTATACCTATACCTATAACTATACCTATACCTATAACTATACCTATACCTATTATACCTATTATCAGGCTCGGTCTCTGAGGCTGATCCTGTCGTGTCGGACGTGATTCCAGCTTAGAGAAAGTTTAGTTTTGGTTGTAGCTCCAGAGGCGCCTGCGGCAGCTTCAGCAGAGGAGACGGCGCCTCATGAGGCTCACTTTGCCTAAACCGCGGGCGCCGTAATCCACCGCCGTAATTTATTTTTAAAAAAACAAGACGGTAATTAGGGCTGCTCGATATTCAAGTGACTTGCGATATGCGATACGGCTGTGCAATATCGCGATAACGATATTATTGCGATATTGCACCAAACACGATATGTTCCATTTTTTTCAGCAAATCGTGTCAAAAGAAGACTTAAAAAACACCCCATCAGGACCAGAACAAGAGGAGGATCTAACAAAGCGAGTTAATGTTAAACTAAAACTGAACTTTTACACATGACTTCAATGCAGGAGTTTGAGTTTGAGTCAGATGATGTTGCGATATATTGTGGCTTCTCGCGATACGGATCAGCTAATATTGCAATACCAGATTTTTCCTGACATATTGTGCAGCCCTAACGGTAATTATTGTTGTCAACATTTTTACCAGGGTTTACCGCTACACCGGTAACCGTGACAACCCAAATTCACAGTGACCAGATTAAACCAGGACTAAACCAGGTCTAAACCAGGTCTAAACCAGGTCTAAACCAGGTCTAAACAAGGAATAAACAAGGAATAAACCAGGACTAAACCAGGTCTAAACCAGGGCTAAACCAGGAATAGACCAGGTCCTGAAGCCTCTGAATCTGAAGCCTCTGAATCTGAAGCCCCTGAATCTGCATCTGAAGCCCCCATCATTTTTTGTTGGGTATTCAACTTATTTTTGTAACTTTTTTGTCATTTTGTCACATTTTTTTGGGTCATTTTTTGTCACATTTCTGTCATTTTTTCGTCAAGTTTTTTTTTTTTTTTTTATCAGATTTTTGTAACTTTTTGGTCATTTTTTCATCACTTTTGTCAATGTTTTCTCATCTTTTTACACATTTTTGTAATTGTCTCTGAATCTGAAGCCCCTGAATCTGAAGCCTCTGAATCTGAAGCCTCTGAATCTGAAGCCCCTGAATCTGAATCCTCTGAATCTGAAGCCCCTGAATCTGAATCCCCTGAATCTGAAGCCTCTGAATCTGAAGCCCCTGAATCTGAAGCCTCTGAATCTGAAGCCCCTGAATCTGAAACCCCCATCATTTTTTGTTGGGTATTCAACTTTTTAGTCATTTTGTTGTCATTTTTTGTCACATTTTTGTAAATTGTTTGTCACATTTTTTTGGGTCATTTTTTGTCACATTTCTGTTATGTTTTCGTCAAGTTTTTTTTTTTTTTTTATGAGATTTTTGTAACTTTTTGGTCATTTTTTTCAAAATTTTTCATCACTTTTGTCAATGTTTTCTCATCTTTTTACACATTTTTGTAATTTTCTCTGAATCTGAATCCCTTGAATCTGAAGCCTCTGAATCTGAATCTGAAACCTCTGAATCTGAAGCCTCTGAATCTGAAGCCTCTGAATCTGAATCTGAAGCCCCTGAAGCCCCTGAATCTGAATCCCCTGCAGTCCCCGAAGCCTCAGAGCGAAGCAAAGTGCGCCCCGGATCTTGACGCTTTAACCGTTTAGCTCTCAGGCTAACCGCTAACCAAAACAAGAGCTAAAACACGAGCTAAACCCAAAAGCAACTGCGACACGATGAAAGCGGCCACGTGGTGCAGTCCCGGGCTGGAGCGGCCAGAGTAAAGGCTGAATATGTTGCGGTTTGGTGCAGTTTTTTTTTTACCTCTCGCTGACCAGCACCACGTCGGCATCGCTCCAACGGCTGAACACGCGCCGCAGAGAGCTCCGGAGCGCGAGGAAGAGTCCCGGGAAAAGCACGGCTCCGCTGGCCACCACTGCCCACATCCAGGTCCACATGCCGAACCCCCGGAGACGGAGGCCTTTCCCCCCGCGGACAGGACGCGCTGCTCGGCCTTCAGCGGCGAAGGCTACGGGGCATTTCCCTCCGGTCCATCCACGGCCGCGCGGCAGAGCAGCGGACTCAGCAGCAGCACCAGTGTCAAGGCGCGGTCCGCACCCCCGCCCGGGAGCGGCTTCCGGCGGGACTGTCGCGGTAAAAGGCAGCGCGAGAATATTTAAAAATACGTTTAAAAACATTTGGAAGACGAGGGAAAACATTGGGGCGAAATAAAAATGAACATTGGTCAAAAATGATTACGGAAAAAATATTATTTATTTAAAAAAAAAAAAAAAAAAAGGGAGAAATAGAGAAAATATCAGTTTTAAAAAATGAGACGGGGAAGATTTTTTTTTTGGGGCAAACTTGAAAAAAAAAGTGGAGAAATTGGGAATAATGAAAACCTCTAATTTATTTAAAAAAGCAACAGTGGGGAAATAAATGCAAATTGGGGGAAACAAGGAAAATATTAGAAATAAAAATGTGGGAGGAAAAAAATAGTGTAAAAATGAGGCAAACATTGGGCAAAGTAATAAAATAAACAGTGGCAAAATTACAGCAGTGCTAAGTAGCTCCTGCCCCTAGAGGCCATAAGCGGCACTGCAGGTGTCGCAGCGTGTTGTGTGTTTTACTCATTAACCTCTTAACTCCCGCCTGAACCCAGAGGATCTTTTTCCTCACGTCACATTATTTTTCCATCATTTTTTGGTTGGTTATTCAACTCATTTTTGTAACTTTTTTATCATTTTTTTGTCACATTTTTGTCATTTTTTCGTCCATTTTGGTAAATTTCTTGTGACATTTTTGCCACATTTTCATCAATATTTTCTCACTTTATTGTCACATTTCTATCATTTGTTTGGTAATTTTTTTGTGATTTTTTTGTGATTTTTTGTCAAATTTTTATCACATTTTTGTAATTTTTTTGTCACATTTTTGCCACTTTTTCATCAATGTTTTCTCACTTTATTGTCACATTTCCATCCTTGTTTTCGTCTCAGTTCTGTCGCTATTTCCACACCTTTTTTCCAGAAGCTTTTGGATTGGGGTAAAGCCAAACTGGAGAAAATGTGCTCGGTTCAGGCGGGAGTTAAGGGGTTAATCGTCCGTTTGTTGGGTTTTCAACTCATTTTTGTAACTTTTTAGTCATTTTTTTGACAAATATTTGTCATTTTTTTGTCACATTCCGCCTCCTTCCGGTCGTTCCCCACCGTGAACTCGGCCAGGTATCTGTGGTAATCGCCCTTCCTGAGGAGCAACATCAGCGACGGTTAAACATCGACCTCTGATCCTGAAGAGGCTCCTCCATCTGAAACGTTCTCCTCCAGAATCAGACACGTTCAGTGAGGAGTGAACCTCTGACCTCCCGCCTGAACCCAGAGGATCCTTTTCCTCACGTCACATTATTTTTTTGTTGGGTATTCAACTCATTTTTCTAACTTTTTTGTCATTTTTTGTCACATTTTTCGTCAATTTGTTTGCAATTTTTTAGTAATTTTTTAGTCAATTTTTTGTGACATTTTTGCTACTTTTCCATCCATTTTTCGTCACTTTTTAATCACATTTTTGTCATTTTTTTGGTCAAATTTTTGTCATTTTTTCATCAATTTTTGGTCCGTTTTTTGTCTAAGTTTTCTCACTTTTTTGTCACATTTCCATCCTTGTTTTCGTCTCAGTTTTGTTGCTATTTTCCCTCCTTTTTCCCAGAAGCTTTTGGATTGGGGTAAAGCTGGAGAAACTGTGCTCGGTTCAGGCGGGAGTTAAGGGGTGAATCGTCCGTGAGAGTAAATCCTACAAAGGGACAGAGGGAGATTGTTCATCCAGTCACACAATGGAGATCATTTATTCACTCAAACTTGGCTGTAAATACAGTTTAAAGTGACGTTAGCCCGCAGTTAGCTTTGCCCGTTAGCCTGTTAGCTTCTTCTTCATGATTCCATAAGTGTGTATTGGTGACTCCGACCCAGTGGCAGTCAAGTTGCAAGTGTGGTTTTCTGTCCAGAGACACCAGGGGGCGATGTAAGACCCCCCGATCATCCCATAAACACTTGTATCACCCCCAGAGGGACCACGGGGAGGAGTTACAGAGCTGAAGTCCCGCCCACTCCCGGTCACGTGACGTTAAACTCTTAATAGTTGATTTAGTCCAAAAGTCAATGCTGATAATACTCCGTGACCGGGAGTGGGCGGGACTGTGGAGCTGCATTAAAGGTAAACGAGTTACTTAGTTCAGCTTTAACCCCTTAACTCCCCACGTTTTCTCCAGCTTTACCCCAATCCAAAAGCTCCTGGGAAAAAGGAGGGAAAATAGCAACAAAACTGAGAAGAAAACAAGGATGGAAATGTGACAAAAAAATGAGAAAACATTGACAAAAAGCGACGAAACATTTAGAAAAATTTGACGAAAAATTGAGGAAAAAAATCACAAAAAAATGACAAAAATGGACGACAAATGGACGAAAAAGTGACAAAAATTTGACAAAAAATTGAGAAAAAATGGACGAAAAACGTAGAAAAAATTGATGAAAAAATGACAAAAATGGACAAAAATTTGACAAAAAATGGAGGAAAAAATGATACGAATTTGACAAAAAATGCAAATAATTTGACGAAAAAGTGACAAAAAAGAGGTTAGGGTTAAATGAGACGACTGCCCAATAAAAAAAGTGCTGATATAAAATCTGACGTGAGGAAAAAGATCCATTTAGTTTTGTAGATCTTAGCTTTCAAATGAGGCGTTACTCTGGCCTACAGGATTTGGGTAAAGCTGAACTGGAGAAAACGCTCTCGGTTCAGGCGGGAGTTAAGAGGAAAAAGTGTTGTTTGTTTATTTATTTATCCATTTATTTATTTCGCACTTTCATTCCTGTTTTCGTCGCAATTTTGACGCTTTTTCCGAGAGACGTTTAGATTTGGGTAAAGCCAAACGGGAGACGGTTCAGAGGTGAAACACTGGACTTTAATACTGAATATCCCGGACTCAGCAGCAGCAGCAGCAGCGCCAGTGTCAAGGCAGAGTCCGCCCCCCCGCCCCACAGCCACTTCCGGTCAGACTGTCACAGTAAAAGGGGACAGAGTCAGGCGATCGTGCAGCTTCCGGTGATGTCAAACCAGCCCCGCCCACATCAGGGTTACGAAACAACTCTGTTTTTATTGGTTTTTATTTGAAGGAATAAGAATAAGAATCATATTAAACATAAAACGAGCTGCGGGTTTAAAACTGCGGCTCTGGATTAGAACAGTTTCAGATATTTGTTTGTCAATATGATAATTTCCCCTCATTTTGTTTTCCTATTAACCTCTTAACCCCCACCTTTACCGAGCACTTTTCTCCAGCTCAGCTTTACCCAAATATAAAACTTTTCTTACAGCCTATAGTCTGTTCCCTCTCCTTGTTGCTGCGTTTTTGTTGCTTTTTACCTATTTTTGCTCACTTTATTGTCACGATTTTGTTGTTTTTGAAGCTTTTTTTTTTTTACCCTTTTTGACCCTTTTTATTTATTTATTTATTTTTTTGAGCCTTTTTTATGTTTTTTAACCCCTTTTAATTGTTTTATATTCCTTTTATTGTCATATTTTGACACTTTTTTTTCAATAAGCTTTTAGATTTGGGTAAAGCCAAACTGGAGAAAAAAAATGTGCTCAGTTCAGGTGGGGGTTAAGAGGTTAATAATATATATATTTCTTTATTTCCCCATATTTTTCCCAACTTTAAATGTATTTTTTTTGTCTTTTTTGTTACTTTTCTTTGTTTTTTAATTTTTTTCCTCGTTTTTCTAGTTTTTCTGCCTCACTTTTACTCCTTACATGTGGTGATATTTTCTTATTTCTCTCAGCAGAGGGCGCTGTCACACGTTTTATTTCAGGAGCTCATAGAAAAACATATGAAACAGATTTCCTTCTCAGTGGCGCTGTGGCTCCCTCTGGTGGCGGCAGCTGATACTTCACATCCTACACTCATGTTTCTTAACCTCTTAACTCCCGCCTGAACCGAGGGGATCTTTTTCCTCACGTCATCACATTTTTTTTCCATCATTTTTTTGTCAAATTTTTGTAATTTTTTAGTCATTTTTTTGGTCATTTTTCGTGCATTTTTTGTCAATTTCTTGTGACATTTTTGCCACTTTTTCATCATTGTTTTCGTCTCAGTTTTGTTGCTATTTTCTCACCTTTTTTCCAGAAGCTTTTGGATTGGGGTAAAGCTGGAGAACATGTGGGAGTTAAGGGTTAACCACGTTTTGCGTGAACAGCGTTTTTCATCTGATCGACGACGTCAGAAAGAGCGAAGGTTAAACTCATCAGGAAACGGCGTTTACAGAAAGATAAACATTCAGCCACGTGACCCCTGACCCCTGGAGATAAACCCATCAGTCGCCCCGTTATTCATTAACCTCTTAACTCCCGCCTGAACCCAGAGGAGCTTTTTCCACACGTCATCACTTTTTTTTCCCTTCATTTTTTTGTTGGGTATTCAACTCATTTTTGACTTTTGTCATTTTTCCGTCAATTTTTTGTCCATTTTTTCATAATTTCTTTGTCGCATTTTTGTATTTTTTTTTTACATTTTTTGTCACATTTTTGTCACATTTCCATCATTGTTTTCGTTTCAGTTTTGTTGCTATTTTCACAGCTTTTTTCCCGAAGCTTTTGGATTGGGGTAAAGCCAAACTGGAGAAAATGTGCTCGGTTCAGGTGGGAGTTAAGGGGTTAAACAATCAGTATAATTAAAAGCTATGAGGAGCTAGGCTAGCTAAAAGGAGCTAGGCTAGCTATGAGGAGCTAGGCTAGCTATAAGGAGCTAGGCTAGCTATAAGGAGATAGGCTAGCTAAAAGGAGCTAGGCTAGCTATAAGGAGCTAGCTTATGAAGACGCTTATAAACACGCTTATAAACACGCTTATAAACATGCTTATAAACACGCTTATAAACACGCTTATAAACACACTTATAAACACGATTATAAACACGCTTATAAACACGCTTATGAACACGCTTATAAACACACTTATAAACACGCTTATAAACACGCTTATAAACACGCTTATAAACACACTTATAAACACGCTTATAAACACACTTATAAACACACTTATGAACACGCTTATAAACACGCTTATAAACACACTTATAAACACGCTTATAAACACACTTATAAATACGCTTATGAAAACGCTTAAGAACACGCTTATAAACACGCTTATGAACACGCTTATAAACACGCTTATGAACACGCTTATGAACACGCTTATAAACACGCTTATGAAGACGCTTATAAACACGCTTATGAACACGCTTATGAACACGCATATAAACACGCTTATGAACACGCTTATAAACACGCTTATGAACACGCTTATAAACACGCTTATAAACACGCTTATGAAGACGCTTATGAACACGCTTATAAACACGCTTATGAACACGCTTAAGAACACGCTTATAAACACACTTATAAACACGCTTATAAACACACTTATAAACACGCTTATAAACACACTTATAAATACGCTTATGAAAACGCTTAAGAACACGCTTATAAACACGCTTATGAACACGCTTATAAACACGCTTATGAACACGCTTATGAACACGCTTATAAACACGCTTATGAAGACGCTTATAAACACGCTTATGAACACGCTTATGAACACGCATATAAACACGCTTATGAACACGCTTATAAACACGCTTATGAACACGCTTATAAACACGCTTATAAACACGCTTATGAAGACGCTTATGAACACGCTTATAAACACGCTTATGAACACGCTTAAGAACACGCTTATAAACACACTTATAAACACGATTATAAACACGCTTATGAAGACGCTTATAAACACGCTTATGAAGACGCTTAAGAACACGCTTATAAACACGCTTATAAACACACTTATAAACACGCTTATGAACACGCTTAAGAACACGCTTATAAACACACTTATAAACACGATTATAAACACGCTTATAAACACGCTTATAAACACGCTTTTGAACACTTATAAACACGCTTATGAACACGCTTATAAACACGCTTATGAAGACGCTTATAAACACGCTTATGAACACGCTTATGAACACGCTTATAAACACGCTTATGAAGACGCTTATAAACACGCTTATGAACATGCTTATAAACACGCTTATAAACACGCTTATAAACACGCTTATGAACACGCTTATGAACACGCTTATAAACACGCTTATAAACACGCTTATGAACACGCATATAAACACGCTTATGAACACGCTTATAAACACGCTTATGAACACGCTTATAAACACGCTTATAAACACGCTTATGAAGACGCTTATGAACACGCTTATAAACACGCTTATGAACACGCTTATAAACACGCTTATGAACACGCTTATAAACACGCTTATAAACACGCTTATAAACACGCTTATAAACACGCTTATGAACACGCTTAAGAACACGCTTATAAACACACTTATAAACACGATTATAAACACGCTTATGAAGACGCTTATGAAGACGCTTAAGAACACGCTTATAAACACACTTATAAACACGCTTATGAACACGCTTAAGAACACGCTTATAAACACACTTATAAACACGCTTATGAAGACGCTTATGAACACGCTTATAAACACGCTTATAAACACGCTTATAAACACGCTTATAAACACGCTTTTGAACACTTATAAACACGCTTATAAACACGCTTATAAACACGCTTATAAACACGCTTATAAACACGCTTATGAACACGCTTATAAACACGCTTATAAACACGCTTATAAACACGCTTATAAACACACTTATGAACACGCTTATAAACACGCTTATAAACACGCTTATAAACACGCTTATAAACAAGCTTATGAACACGCTTATGAACACGCTTATAAACACGCTTATGAACACGCTTATAAACACGCTTATAAACACGCTTATGAACACGCTTATAAACACGCTTATGAACACGCTTATAAACACGCTTATGAACACGCTTATGAACACACTTATAAACACGCTTATGAACACACTTATAAACACGCTTATGAACACACTTATAAACACGCTTATGAACACGCTTATGAACACGCTTATAAAAACACGCTTATAAACACGCTTATGAACACGCTTATAAAGACGCTTATGAACACGCTTATAAACACGCTTATAAAGACGCTTATAAACACGCTCATGAACACGCTTATAAACACGCTTATAAACACACTTATAAACACGCTTATAAACACGCTTATGAACACGCTTATAAACACGCTTATAAACACACTTATAAACACGCTTATAAACACGCTTATGAACACGCTTATAAACACGCTTATAAACACGCTTATGAACACGCTTATGAACACGCTTATAAACACGCTTATGAACACGCTTATAAAGACGCTCATGAACACGCTTATAAAAACACGCTTATGAACACGCTTAAAAACACGCTTATGAACACACTTATAAACACGCTTTTTAAACACGCTTATGAACATGCTTATGAACACGCTTATGAACATGCTTTTTAAACACGCTTATAAACACGCTTATAAACACGCTTATAAACACGCTTATGAAGACGCTTATAAACACGCTTATAAACACACTTTTTAAACACGCTTATGAACACGCTTATGAACACGCTTATAAACACACTTTTTAAACACGCTTATAAACACGCTTATAAACACGCTTATAAACACGCTTATGAACACGCTTTTTAAACACGCTTATAAACACACTTATAAACACGCTTATAAACACGCTTATAAACACGCTTATAAACACGCTTATAAACACGCTTATGAACACGCTTATAAACACGCTTATAAACACACTTATAAACACGCTTATAAACACGCTTATGAACACGCTTATAAACACGCTTATGAACACGCTTAAGAACACGCTTATAAACACACTTATAAACACGCTTATAAACACGCTTATAAACACGCTTATAAACACACTTATAAACACGCTTATAAACACACTTATAAACACGCTTATAAACACGCTTATGAACACGCTTATAAACACGCTTATAAACACGCTTATGAACACGCTTATAAACACGCTTATGAACACGCTTATAAACACGCTTATAAACACACTTATAAACACACTTATAAACACGCTTATAAACACGCTTATAAACACGCTTATGAACACGCTTATAAACACGCTTATGAACACGCTTATAAACACGCTTATAAACACGCTTATAAACACGCTTATGAACACGCTTATGAACACGCTTATGAACACGCTTATAAACACGCTTATAAACACGCTTATAAACACGCTTATGAACACGCTTATGAACACGCTTATGAACACGCTTATGAACACACTTATAAACACGTTTATAAACACGCTTATGAACACGCTTATGAACACGCTTATAAACACACTTATAAACACGCTTATAAACACGCTTATAAACACGCTTATGAACACGCTTATGAACACGCTTATAAACACGCTTATAAACACGCTTATGAACACACTTATAAACACGTTTATAAACACGCTTATGAACACGCTTATGAACACGCTTATGAACACGCTTATAAACACGCTTATAAACACGCTTATGAACACTTATGAACACGCTAATAAACACGCTCATAAACACGCTTATAAAGACGCTTATAAAGACGCTTATAAAGACGCTTATAAACACGCTTATGAACACGCTTATAAACACGATTATAAACACGCTTATGAACACGCTTATAAACACGCTTATGAACACGCTTATGAATACGCTTATAAACACGCTTATAAACACGCTTATAAACACGCTTATGAACACGCTTATGAATACGCTTATAAACACGCTTATAAACACGCTTATAAACACGCTTATGAAGACGCTTATAAACACGCTTATGAACACGCTTATGAATACGCTTATAAACACGCTTATGAACACGCTTATGAATACGCTTATAAACACACTTATAAACACGCTTATAAACACGCTTATGAACACGCTTATGAATACGCTTATAAACACGCTTATAAACACGCTTATAAACACGCTTATGAAGACGCTTATAAACACGCTTATAAACACGCTTATAAACACGCTTATAAACACGCTTATGAACACGCTTATGAATACGCTTATAAACACACTTATAAACACGCTTATAAACACGCTTATGAACACGCTTATGAATACGCTTATAAACACACTTATAAACACGCTTATAAACACGCTTATGAACACGCTTATGAATACGCTTATAAACACGCTTATAAACACGCTTATAAACACACTTATGAACACGCTTATGAATACGCTTATAAACACGCTTATAAACACGCTTATAAACACGCTTATGAAGACGCTTATAAACACGCTTATAAACACGCTTATAAACACGCTTATAAACACGCTTATGAACACGCTTATGAACATGCTTATAAACACGCTTATAAACACGCTTTTGAACACTTATAAACACGCTTATAAACACGCTTATAAACACGCTTATAAACACGCTTATGAAGACGCTTATAAACACGCTTATGAACACGCTTATAAACACGCTTATAAACACGCTTATGAAGACGCTTATAAACACGCTTATAAACACGCTTATAAACACGCTTATAAACACGCTTATGAACACGCTTATGAAGACGCTTATAAACACGCTTATAAACACGCTTATGAACACGCTTATGAAGACGCTTATAAACACGCTTATGAACACGCTTATAAACACGCTTATAAACACGCTTATGAAGACGCTTATAAACACGCTTATAAACACGCTTATGAACACGCTTATAAACACGCTTATAAACACGCTTATGAAGACGCTTATAAACACGCTTATAAACACGCTTTTGAACACTTATAAACACGCTTATAAACACGCTTATGAACACGCTTATAAACACGCTTATAAACACGCTTATGAACACGCTTATAAACATACTTATAAACACGATTATAAACACGCTTATGAAGACGCTTATAAACACGCTTATGAAGACGCCTATGAACATGCTTATAAACACGCTTATAAACACGCTTTTGAACACTTATAAACACGCTTATAAACACGCTTATAAACACGCTTAAGAACACGCTTATAAACACGCTTATAAACACGCTTTTGAACACTTATAAACACGCTTATAAACACGCTTATAAACACGCTTAAGAACACGCTTATAAACACGCTTATAAACACGCTTAAGAACACGCTTATGAACACGCTTATAAACACGCTTATAAACACGCTTATAAACACGCTTATAACACGTTCATAAGCGTGTTCATAAGTGTGTTCAGGAACACGTTCACATGTCCGTTATCATGTCTCGTTACTGAACACAGATCCTTTGTAGACGGTTCACACTGTCTCAGGTTAAGTCTATTAGTTTAGTTTCTTATCGTCAGACAGAAGGTTTAGTTTTACTAAATCACTTCCTGTGATCTTCCTCAGAAGCGACACCTGGAGGTGCCGTGTCCCACACCTGGGATGCACACCAGGTAGCACCTCCGCCACCAGGGGGCGCTTCTGAGGAAGATCACAGGAAGTGATCGAAACTAGTCCAGCAGCTAAAACTAAACCTTCTGCCTGACTATAAGAAACTAAACTAATACAGAGGAGATTATCGTTCCCCTGGTGTTCCCGCCTCCACAGATACAGCACACGCGTGTTCCTGCCTCCACAGATACAGCACACGCGTGTTCCCGCCTCCACAGATACAGCACATGCGTGTTCCCGCCTCCACAGATACAGCACACGCGTGTTCCCCTGGTGTTCCCGCCTCCACAGAAACAGCACACGCGTGTTCTCAGTTGGACTTTATTGTGGGTTCCATGCTGTCAGTAATACAGATGTTTCCAGTAGTACAAATGAGATGGTGGCGCGGGCGCCGGTGGCGCGGGCGCCGTCCTCCCGATCAGCCTCGCCAAAGCGCCGCTGCGGCCTCCATGCTTCCTGAAGGCGGCTCTCGGAGTGAAATGGAGACGTGACGGAGAGGCGCGGCCAGCGGGGGGCGTGGCCAGAGGGGGCGCGGCCAGCGGGGGCGCGGCCAGCAGGGGGCGCCGCAGCAGAGTCCTTAAATTAACGCTCGGCAGCAGCGGAAACAGCAAACGAAACATTTAAAAAAAAGGAGGAATCTGGAGGGAACAGTCTGGCAAAAAATAGAAAGTTTCATCCAAAAACAAAGAGGGGGCGGGGCCGTGCATGTTGGGATGGCGAGGGGGCGGGGCCTCACTGAGGAGGAGGAGGAGGAGCCGCCGCCTCCTCCTCGGCGTCCGGCAGCGGCTCTTTGCTCTGCTCCTCTGAAACACAAGGAACAAGAGGAGAGTTAAAGCCTATTCATCCTCATTCATCCTCCACACACCCAGAGCGGCGAGAACAAAGTGACGTCATGTTGTTCTCGCAGCTCCTGTTCGGCAGCTCTCGCCGACGCATCCGCTCAGCAGAACTTTGTTCGGCTGCGAGAACTCTGGCTGTGATTGGCTGGATTTGTAGTGGGCGGGGTTATTTTGGCGGAAGCGGGAAGCGAGAATCCAATGGTTACGTCCTAACACCGGTGCGGAAAACGGAGACAACATGGATACTTCGCTGAAGGATTAAAGGACACGCAAATGGCAAAAAAGTCCTGGGGAGAAACACAAGGACGTTTTGGGCGAGGACGAAGAGGAAACAGAAGAGCCTGGCGCTGCCTGCGTGAAAGAGGCGAGTGATGAAGAAAAAAGTGGTTCAGGCTTGTGGACGGAGGGAGACCAGGCTTGTAAACCTTAGACCTTCATCAGACACCAGGAAACGTCACCAACATGTTCAGTGAAGGTTCTTGGATGGACAAACCTGCACTGAGCTACACAGACTCAAACATCAGGATTTACCGAGTGACACGGAGGTAAACTTACAACGCTAACGTTTTCTAACATAATAAACCAGCGTGAGATGTGGCTAAACATGAAGTCAATCTGCAACATGTTTGCAATATCGTGACTGATACATTTTATAATAGTTTAAACTCAAGTAGCTCGTTTTATTTCGGTCATTCCTTGTTTGTTTTGACTGCGGAAAAAGTGGGCGTGGCCGTTCGGCAGAAACGCGTCTTATGGAGTATGAAATGTCAGAGCTCAGACCAACTTTGTTCTCGTTCTTTTTTTCCTCAAGAACAAGAACAAAGTTCTCGCGTCTTGTGGAGGATGAAGAGGCCTTTAGAGTCTGGAATCAGCAGAAACAGGGGAAACCGTGTCTGTCACAGGTTCTCGTGTCTCTGCTGTTCTCGCGTGTTCGTGTGTCAGCTGTTCTCGCGTGTCACAGGTTCTCGTGTGTTCGTGTCTCTGCTGTTCTCGCGTGTTCGTGTGTCAGCTGTTCTCGCGTGTCACAGGTTCTCGTGTGTTCGTGTCTCTGCTGTTCTCGTGTCACAGGTTCGTGTCCTCACCGTCGCCCTGCATGTCTGACGTCCACAGCGTCAGGTTGTCTCGCAGCAGCTGCATGATGAGTGTGGAGTCTTTGTAGCTCTCCTCGCTCAGAGAGTCCAGCTCCGCGATGGCGTCGTCGAACGCCTGCTTCGCCAAACTGGAGACAGAAAACAGTCAGTGAGGAGCGGCGTGTGGGAGGCGGCCTGTGGGAGGCGGCCTGTGGGAGGCGGCCTGTGGGAGGCGGCCTGTGGGAGGCGGCGTGTGGGAGGGGCCGTGTGGGAGGGGCGTGTGGGAGGCGGCCTGTGGGAGGCGGCCTGTGGGAGGAGGTGTGTGGGAGGCGGCCTGTGGGAGGGGCTTACCGGCAGGCGCGGTCCGGCGAGTTGAGGATCTCGTAGTAGAAGACGGAGAAGTTGAGGGCCAGGCCCAGGCGGATGGGGTGTGTGGAGGGCAGCTCTGTCATGGCGATGTCGCTCGCCGCCTTATACGCCACCAGGCTGTTCTCCGCCGCCTCCTTCCGGTCGTTCCCCACCGTGAACTCGGCCAGGTATCTGTGGTAATCGCCCTTCCTGAGGAGCAACACCAGCCACGGTTAAACATCGACCTCTGATCCTGAAGAGGCTCCTCCATCTGAAACGCTCTTCTCCAGAATCAGACACGTTCAGTGAGGAACCTCTGACCTCCCGCCTGAACCCAGAGGATCCTTTTCCTCACGTCACATTATTCCCATCATTTTTGTCTTGGGTTCAACTCATTTTTGTATCTTTGTCATTTTTTTGTCAATTTTTTTTTAATTTTTTTGCTACATTTTGGTCATTTTTTGTCAAATTTTTATCGCATTTTTGGAATTTTATTGTCACATTTGTCGTATTTTCCGTCAATTTTTTTAATCAAATTTTTATTGCATTTTTTGTCTTTTTTTGTCACATTTTTAACACATTTTTGTTATTTTTTGGTCAATTTTTTTTTTATCAATTTTTTGTCATTTTTTTTGCTACATTTGTCATTTTTGTCACATTTTGGTAATTTTTTAGTCAAATTTTTATCAAATTTTTTGTCATTTTGTTTGTCATTTGTTGTCACATTTTTAATCACATTTGTCATTTTTTCGTCAATTTTTTTAATACATTTTTTGTCATTTGTCAAATTTTTATCGCATTTTTGGAATTTTTTTGTCAATTTTTTTATTTAAATTTTGTCATTTTTTTAATACATTTTTGTAATTTTTTCGTCCATTTTTATACATTTTTTGTCAAATTTTTGCCTTTTTTTGTCAAATTTTTGTCACATTTTGGTCATTTTTCCGTCAATTTTTTTAATTAAATTTGTCTTTTTTTTTTTTGATACATTTTTGTAATTTTTAGTCAAATTTTTATCACGTGTCATATTTTTGTCATTTTTTTGCTACATTTTGGTCATTTTTTATCGCATTTTTGTAATTGTATTGTCACATTTTGGTCAATTTCCGTCAATTTTTTTAATCAAATAGGTGTCATTTTTTTGTAATTTTTTGTCACATTTATAACACATTTTTGTCATTTTTTGGTCAATTTTTTAATCAAATTTTTGTCATTTTTTGCTACATTTTGGTCATTTTTTGGTCACATTTTTTTCAATTTTTTGTGACATTTTTGCCACTTCATCCATTTTTCATCACTTTTTCATCAATGTTTTCTCACTTTTTTGCCACATTTCCATCATTGTTTTCGTCTCAGTTTTGTTGCTTTTCTCCAGAAGCTTTTGGATTGGGGTAAAGCCGAACTGGAGAAAAAGTGCTGGGTTCAGGCGGGAGTTAAGGGGTTTAAGGACCACATGCTCATATCGCCCCCTGCAGGAGAAACGTCCTCACGTACATTTTGTAGTAGAAGACCTTGGACTCTCCGGCCGTGGAGTTGGGAATGAGGTGCTTCACCAGGACGTTCAGGATGTCCTCGCAGATGTCCTTCAGCTCCTGCTCCACCTGCACACAGACCACACCTTTACCTCCGGAGCCACGGGACTGCGAGGGGCGGGACTGCGAGGGGCGGGACTGCGAGGGGCGGGACTGCGAGGGGCGGGACTGCAAGGGGCGGGACTGCGAGGGGCGGGACTGCGAGGGGCGGGACTGCGAGGGGCGGGACTGCGAGGGGCGGGACTGCGGCGCTCTGTGACTGGACTGACCGTTTTCCTGTACTCGCGGATCATCTTCAGCTTGTCCTCGGACCCCGTGCCCTTGGACGTCTCCTTCTGCTCCAGGCTGCTGAGTATCCTCCAGGACGCCCTCCTCGCCCCGATCACGTTCTTATAGGCCACGGACAGAAGGTTCCTCTCCTCCACCGTCAGCTCCACCGGCTCGAAGGCCACGTTCTTCATGGAGTCCACCATCTCTGCAAGAGCAACGGGCAGGTGACTACAGGGCAAGGAGAGTCTACAACAGTGTACAGGTAACTACAGAGCAAACAACACAGCATACAGGTCAACTACACTGCCCTTGAATCTGTAAACATTGATTTGTGGAGCTTTAAGGTGTGATCGCACAGTAATAGAAGGAAAGGCTGAGACTGGAGCTGCTGAAGAGCTAAGAGTGAAGAGTGAAGCGAGGGCGGGAGCAGCTGCACAGACAGTCAAACCCGCTCCGTTTCTCAGGCCACGCCCTGAAGCTGCGAGTCTCCGTCTGCAGGCCACGCCCACAGCCAGAGGGTTCAGGCGAGAAACAACCAGCTTCACTAAAGAACTCTCTCATTCACACCAGAGAGGAGCCTCAGAGGACCAGGACACACAGGAGAGGAGCCTCAGAGGACCAGGACACACATGAGAGGAGCCTCAGAGGACCAGGACACACATGAGAGGAGCCTCAGAGGACCAGGACACACAGGAGAGGAGCCTCAGAGGACCAGGACACACAGGAGAGGAGCCTCAGAGGACCAGGACACACATGAGAGGAGCCTCAGAGGACCAGGACACACAGGAGAGGAGCCTCAGAGGACCAGGACACACAGGAGAGGAGCCTCAGAGGACCAGGACACACAGGAGAGGAGCCTCAGAGGACCAGGACACACATGTGAGGAGCCTCAGAGGACCAGGACACACATGAGAGGAGCCTCAGAGGACCAGGACACACAGGAGAGGAGCCTCAGAGGACCAGGACACACATGAGAGGAGCCTCAGAGGACCAGGACACACATGAGAGGAGCCTCAGAGGACCAGGACACACATGAGAGGAGCCTCAGAGGACCAGGACACACATGAGAGGAGCCTCAGAGGACCAGGACACACATGAGAGGAGCCTCAGAGGACCAGGACACACATGAGAGGAGCCTCAGAGGACCAGGACACACAGGAGAGGAGCCTCAGAGGACCAGGACACACAGGAGAGGAGCCTCAGAGGACCAGGACACACATGTGAGGAGCCTCAGAGGACCAGGACACACATGTGAGGAGCCTCAGAGGACCAGGACACACAGGAGAGGAGCCTCAGAGGACCAGGACACACATGTGAGGAGCCTCAGAGGACCAGGACACACAGGAGAGGACCAGGGCACACAGGAGAGGAGCCTCAGAGGACCAGGACACACAGGAGAGGACCAGGGACCCCCTTGGAAAAGAGAGGGTTCATCTCATCTAAGGGGCTCCTTGGAATGAATCTAAATAAATCTAAAGTGGACGGGGAAACTACTCGTGCATGAACTCCCCGTCCACCGCTGGAACCACTCCTGGAACCACCGCTGGAACCACCGCTGGAACCACCGCTGGAACCACTGCTGGAACCACCGCTGGAACCACCGCTGGAACCACCGCTGGAACCACCGCTGGACCCACCACGGCTCGTTCCTTCATAACGGCGTCGGCGTCTCCGTCTCTTTCTGAAAACGATTCAGTTGCTGCTGCTTCACAAACTCCTCCACTGTGGAGTTTACTACTGTTTGTCCCACAGACACAGAGACAAAGAGTCTCCGTCGCCTCGAGTCTCTCGCTCTAAAACCCAAACATCAGGTTAGAAATGTGGCCGTGATCCTGGACTCAGACCTGAACCTAAAGCCTCAGAGCATCTGAGAAACATCAAGATCAGAGGAACAGAGTCAGAACCAGACTGAGAGAGACTGATCCATGTGTTTGTCTCAGCAGGTTAGATACTGTCAGAGCTGCAGAACATCCAGAACCAGGACACACGGCCATATTAGTCCAGTGCTCTGGTCTCTGCACTGGCTTCCTGTCACTCAGAGAATAGGCTTTAAAACAGCTCTGCTCGTTACAAGTCTGTTCATGGTTTAGCTCCAAAGTCTCTGACATGTTACAGCCGTATGAACCATCTCGGGCCCTGAGAACTTCAGGGAGGGGCCTCCTGGTGGTTCCAGAGTCAGGACTAAACACGGTGAGGCTCAAGCTCAACTCTGGAACAGTCTTCACGAGGATGTGAGACAGGCCTCGACTCTGACGATTAGGGCTGTGATTATTCTGTAGTCGATTCATCTATCGACTATTTATACAAGTAATCGATTATCGCTTGGCTGTGAAAGGTGCATGGAAATTGTATTTTTTTCCATTTTTTTATCACATGAAGCTAAAGTGGCGCCGCTTGAGGACATGTGGATGGAGTAAACTTAAAGTAAACGTTTGTAGGAGGCTCTTTGTGCTAATTCTGCTTTGATTGGATGAGACAAAGACAGATATTTATGAAATTTACAATGTACAAAACACTGCAGACCCTCACTTTAAAAACAAAGTAGGTTTTCATCCAAAATACATAATTGTCATGTCTTTTTTGCTCAATTTTAGTCTGTGTTCACTAGAAAACGATTAATCGATTACTGGAATAGTTGACAACTATTCCAGTAATCGATTAGTTGTCGATTAATCGATTAGTTGTTTCAGCCCTAGTTGGAGGCTCTTGGTGCTGATTCTGTTTCTGATCGGACGAGACACAAACAGATATTCATGAAATTTACAATGTACGAAATACTACACACACTTACTATAAAAACAAAGGAGGATTTTCATCAAAAACACTACATGTTCATGTAGTTTTTGCTCTATTTGAGTCTGTGTGAACCATAAACGATTACTCGATTAATAAAACAGTTGTCGACTATTTCAATAATCGATTAGTCGCCGATTCATCGATTAGTACTGACGATGTTCAAATCCAGCCTGAAACAGTTCTTCTTACGATGAGCGAGAGTGTTGTATCTGCACTCGGGCCTTTTACTGTAAGTGATTAAGTTTATGCTGATGTTTTTATTGATTCTGTTTGTTTTCTTGTGTTTCTGCAGCTGTGAAGCACTTTGAGTTGCCTTGTGTATGAACTGAATCGCCTACGTAGTCTCTGTATCGTGACTGACGCAAATATAGAACGATCTCACAGGGTGTTTCTGCTGCTGTGATTTGGTTTGTGGCTGCAGAGACGGTTCATTCTTATTGTTTATGAAAATGATGGTTTAGTTTGTATCGCGACACCAGAGGGATGAGCTGAAGCTACAGGACCCACATCCCAACACCCCGTCCCTCCGCACCGGGATCGAGATCAGCATCGACTGAGAAGAATCGGATCGAGCCCCCCCCCTGGCGTGAGCGCGTGGGTAAAGAGTGCGGTCTGTCCCGGGTCTGACTCCACGCGGGGGGGCACTCTCACCGCCCCGGGTTCGAGTCCGGCGTGACGCGTGTCGCAGCTAAAGGCGGTTAGCATGTTAGCACGTTAGCATGCTAGCGCTGTGCCCGTGCTAAGCTAAAGGCTAACCCCAGTGGCTCCATGTGAAGGCGCGGTAACGCTCCTCAAAGCGCGGGGGTGGGCTCCCCTGAGGGACCGGGGTGAGGGACGGGGGGGAGAGACGCGGACAGTCCGGGGGGAGACGCGGGGAGGGACGGTAAAGCTCGCGGGGAGAGTACGGGGAAAGGGGAGAGTGACGGTCCCAGCCCCAGCCCCGGCCCCCACCCCCCCGGCTCTTACTCACCGTCGTACCGCTCCGCCTGCTCCGCCAGCTTGGCTTTGTACACGAACTGTTCTCTGTCCGCCATGGCGCTGCGGTGCTCCGTGAGGGCCGTGTGGGCCGTGAGGTGGTGACGGGAGAAGGTGCTTCCTGAGCGGGCTAACAGCTAACAGCAGTGTCGCTCTGCTGGAGGAGCCGCCGGTGACTGAGCTCAGGGAAAGATGGCGGAGAGTCCGTCCGGAGCACAGACCCACAGGAAGTACACTGGACCGGGCGTTGCTATGGTGACCCGCTGAACAGGCGTCAGGCTCCGGCGGCCATCTTGTGACGGTCGTGCTGGGTCATTCCTTTTGCTTGTTGTAAATTTGTTTAAATTTGATTTTTTCAACATAAAATCCACTAATACACTTAATATACTATTCTAAATATATGTTTGTCAATCTCAGAAATGTATTTTTTTTTACTAAACTTTCTATGCTTCCTCACCCATGTTACCGTGGATATGAGTAACAGCACTGAAAGTAACATAGCGTTAGCCAAAACATGAAATATACATATAGCATTGATGCTAATGACATGTGGACATAGAGCTCCAAAGTCCCACCCACTCCCGGTCACGTGTCAGGTCCAACATGAAAAATCCCAGATATTTTAGCATTGACTTCTCGAAAAACTAACTCACGGCTAATCAGCTATGTGCTAACTCATGGCTAATCAGCTATGTGCTAACTCACGGCTAATCAGCTATGTGCTAACTCACGGCTAATCAGCTATGTGCTAACTCACGGCTAATCAGCTATAAGCTAACTCACGGCTAATCAGCTATGTGCTAACTCACGGCTAATCAGCTATGTGCTAACTCACGGCTAATCAGCTATAAGCTAACTCACGGCTAATAAGCTATGTGCTAACTCAAGGCTAATCAGCTGTGTGCTAACTCACGGCTAATCAGCTATACGCTAACTCACGGCTAATCAGCTATGTGCTAACTCACGGCTAATCAGCTATACGCTAACTCATGGCTAATCAGCTATGTGCTAACTCACGGCTAATCAGCTGTGTGCTAACTCACGGCTAATCAGCTATGTACTAACTCACGGCTAATCAGCTATGTGCTAACTCACGGCTAATCAGCTGTGTGCTAACTCACGGCTAATCAGCTATGTACTAACTCACGGCTAATCAGCTATGTGCTAGCTCACGGCTAATCAGCTATGTGCTAACTCACGGCTAATCAGCTATGTGTTAACTCATGGCTAATAAGCTATGTGCTAACTCATGGCTAATAAGCTATGTGCTAACTCACGGCTAATCAGCTATACGCTAACTCACGGCTAATCAGCTATACGCTAACTCACGGCTAATCAGCTATACGCTAACTCACGGCTAATCAGCTATACGCTAACTCACGGCTAATCAGCTATGTGCTAACTCAAGGCTAATCAGCTATGTGCTAACTCAAGGCTAATCAGCTATGTGCTAACTCAAGGCTAATCAGCTATGTGCTAACTCACGGACATGAAACATACAAGATACAATTGAAGATTAGTCTAAAATGTTACAAACAGCAAAATTATAAATTTTGTCGTATTTTCAAGTATTGTTTGTTTCTTTCTTGTGAAATAACCGCGCACGTGTCGGTAGTTAGCACATAGCTGATTAGCCGTGAGTTAGCACATAGCTGATTAGCCGGCGTCGTGCCATTAAACTCTTAATAATACGAGCGATCGCGATGTCGTCACATCCGTTGGCCGTGGTATAGCATTTTACATTTTCATATTTGATAAACATTTAATTAAAATCCTATAATCAGCAAAAACAATGTCCATAAACAGGACATTGCTTCTCTTGCGCTGTAACAGATCTATCATTTTATAAAACCGAGATAGACCTGTCTGCATCAGCTGCCGACCAAACATCCGGCGAAAATTGCGGAAGTAAACAATAACAGCGATCGCTCGTATTGACTTTTTCGAAAGTCAGTGCTGAAAATACATGGGACTTTTTGAGTTGGACATGTGACTGGGAGTGGGCGGGGCTGTGGAGCTCGATTGTTCACATCTCAATGATTTGTCTAAAAAAAATCTACATTTTACAATTTAAGTAACATAGAATGTAAAAAAATACAAACCCAGTTCCAGTCGACGTATTGTGAGTGAGAGAACTCACTGTTGGTTTTCCCATGGCCTGGAGAACATCTCACTAATGTTAGACGGGGTAATGTGTGACAGAGTCAAAACCCAGGGACATGATTAAAATGTATTTTTAAATTAAACAAATGTTGATTTAATATGAAAAAAAAAAATACATGAATGCGGAAAAAAATATTTTATTTGTAATTTTTTATGTTAAAGTGTAACATTAGAGGCGGACACATCACTTTTACTATTTCAGCCTTTTTGGACGGTTTCACTAAAATGTTCAATCACACAGGTCAGGGCGTTGGACACTTTGCTTAATGAGAAAATGTATTCACTTAATTTGAATGACATAAATTCCCCTGGGACATAAATGGCCCCGTTAATCCTCACGTTTTAGTCATGTTTTTACTTTTATTCAGCATCATTTCTGTCCCTCTTTTTACACTAAACCCTCAGGTAGAATTTTACTAATCAGACAGTCTCAAGATGGCCGCCGCCTTCGCCTCAGCAGCGTTTGTTTCTAGCGTTTTTATTTCTGTGAGCGGAGCATGCGCAGTGGACTCTGCCCACGCCCTCGCTCTGTCTCCGCAACATCGCATTAGTGAGAGCAGTTTCTGTTTGTACAATAAATAAAATCATTTTATTACAAGAAAAGTTCATTTATCAGTGAAATAATCATTGATTTGACTAGTTTATCAAAAATAACTTTATTCAGCTTATTCGGCCCCTCCCACTTTGATGAGTCTATAGTCTGATGAAATTTCAGTGAAAATGCCATAAGAAAATATATTTTTTAAAATGACCAACAGTAAAGTTAGGGAGGAGTTAGATCATTTCTTTTTTTAAATAAAATTCTCTTATTTCTTCTTTATTTGATAAACATACAGGTTTCTTTCGGGCTCCTGTCCACCAGGGGGCGACAGAGCCACTGTGTAAGATCTTTACTGCGGCTTCAGGCTGGGATATTTAACCCTCTCTTCTATGGCAGAACCAAATGAATGAGTCATTTGCAATGTTGGGGCAACATATTAAACCATTATATTACTCTTTTCAGTACCTAAGGAATCTAACATATTACTTATTATTACTTCTAACATATTACTACATATTACACAAAATACGGGAATATATTAGTTATTACATTTCAAGTAACGCGAGTTACAAGAGTATTTAAAGGAACAGGAGAGCTGTTCTTACCTGAGCTTAGACGAGTTGATGTGTACCTGTCTGTTGTTAGCATTATGTACCTGTCTGTTGTTAGCATTATGTACCTGTCTGTTGTTAGCGTTATGTACCTGTCTGTTGTTAGCATTATGTACCTGTCTGTTGTTAGCATTATGTACCTGTCTGTTGTTAGCATTATGTACCTGTCTGTTGTTAGCATTATGTACCTGTCTGTTGTTAGCATAATGTACCTGTCTGTTGTTAGCATAATGTACCTGTCTGTTGTTAGCATTATGTACCCGTCTGTTGTTAGCATTATGTACCTGTCTGTTGTTAGCGTTATGTACCTGTCTGTTGTTAGCGTTATGTACCTGTCTGTTAGCGTTATGTACCTGTCTGTTAGCATTATGTACCTGTCTGTTGCTAGCATTATGTGCCTGTCTGTTGTTAGCATTATGTACCTGTCTGTTGTTAGCATTATGTACCTGTCTGTTGTTAGCATTATGTACCTGTCTGTTGTTAGCATTATGTACCTGTTAGCATTATGTACCTGTCTGTTGTTAGCATTATGTACCTGTCTGTTGTTAGCATTATGTACCTGTCTGTTGTTAGCATTATGTACCTGTCTGTTGTTAGCATTATGTACCTGTCTGTTGTTAGCATTATGTACCTGTCTGTTGTTAGCATTATGTACCTGTCTGTTGTTAGCATAATGTACCTGTCTGTTGTTAGCATTATGTACCTGTCTGTTGTTAGCATTATGTACCTGTCTGTTGTTAGCATTATGTACCTGTCTGTTGTTAGCATTATGTACCTGTCTGTTGTTAGCATTATGTACCTGTTAGCATTATGTACCTGTCTGTTGTTAGCATTATGTACCTGTCTGTTGTTAGCATTATGTACCTGTCTGTTGTTAGCGTTATGTACCTGTCTGTTGTTAGCGTTATGTACCTGTCTGTTAGCGTTATGTACCTGTCTGTTAGCATTATGTACCTGTCTGTTAGCATTATGTACCTGTCTGTTGTTAGCATTATGTACCTGTCTGTTGTTAGCATTATGTACCTGTCTGTTGTTAGCATTATGTACCTGTCTGTTGTTAGCATAATGTACCTGTCTGTTGTTAGCATTATGTACCTGTCTGTTGTTAGCATTATGTACCTGTCTGTTGTTAGCATTATGTACCTGTCTGTTGTTAGCATTATGTACCTGTCTGTTGTTAGCATTATGTACCTGTTAGCATTATGTACCTGTCTGTTGTTAGCATTATGTACCTGTCTGTTGTTAGCGTTATGTACCTGTCTGTTGTTAGCATTATGTACCTGTCTGTTGTTAGCATTATGTACCTGTCTGTTGTTAGCATTATGTACCTGTCTGTTGTTAGCATTATGTACCTGTCTGTTGTTAGCATTATGTACCTGTCTGTTGTTAGCATTATGTACCTGTCTGTTGTTAGCATTATGTACCTGTCTGTTGTTAGCATTATGTACCTGTCTGTTGTTAGCATTATGTACCTGTCTGTTGTTAGCATTATGTACCTGTCTGTTGTTAGCATAATGTACCTGTCTGTTGTTAGCATTATGTACCTGTCTGTTGTTAGCATTATGTACCTGTCTGTTGTTAGCATTATGTACCTGTCTGTTGTTAGCATTATGTACCTGTCTGTTGTTAGCATTATGTACCTGTTAGCATTATGTACCTGTCTGTTGTTAGCATTATGTACCTGTCTGTTGTTAGCATTATGTACCTGTCTGTTGTTAGCGTTATGTACCTGTCTGTTGTTAGCGTTATGTACCTGTCTGTTAGCGTTATGTACCTGTCTGTTAGCATTATGTACCTGTCTGTTAGCATTATGTACCTGTCTGTTGTTAGCATTATGTACCTGTCTGTTGTTAGCATTATGTACCTGTCTGTTGTTAGCATTATGTACCTGTCTGTTGTTAGCATAATGTACCTGTCTGTTGTTAGCATTATGTACCTGTCTGTTGTTAGCATTATGTACCTGTCTGTTGTTAGCATTATGTACCTGTCTGTTGTTAGCATTATGTACCTGTCTGTTGTTAGCATTATGTACCTGTTAGCATTATGTACCTGTCTGTTGTTAGCATTATGTACCTGTCTGTTGTTAGCGTTATGTACCTGTCTGTTGTTAGCATTATGTACCTGTCTGTTGTTAGCATTATGTACCTGTCTGTTGTTAGCATTATGTACCTGTCTGTTGTTAGCATTATGTACCTGTCTGTTGTTAGCATTATGTACCTGTCTGTTGTTAGCATTATGTACCTGTCTGTTGTTAGCATTATGTACCTGTCTGTTGTTAGCATTATGTACCTGTCTGTTGTTAGCATTATGTACCTGTCTGTTGTTAGCATTATGTACCTGTCTGTTGTTAGCATAATGTACCTGTCTGTTGTTAGCATTATGTACCTGTCTGTTGTTAGCATTATGTACCTGTCTGTTGTTAGCATAATGTACCTGTCTGTTGTTAGCATTATGTACCTGTCTGTTGTTAGCATTATGTACCTGTCTGTTGTTAGCATTATGTACCTGTCTGTTGTTAGCGTTATGTACCTGTCTGTTGTTAGCATTATGTACCTGTCTGTTGTTAGCATTATGTACCTGTCTGTTGTTAGCATAATGTACCTGTCTGTTGTTAGCATTATGTACCTGTCTGTTGTTAGCATTATGTACCTGTCTGTTGTTAGCATTATGTACCTGTCTGATGTTAGCATTATGTACCTGTCTGTTGTTAGCATTATGTACCTGTCTGTTGTTAGCATAATGTACCTGTCTGTTGTTAGCATAATGTACCTGTCTGTTGTTAGCATTATGTACCCGTCTGTTGTTAGCATTATGTACCTGTCTGTTGTTAGCGTTATGTACCTGTCTGTTGTTAGCGTTATGTACCTGTCTGTTAGCGTTATGTACCTGTCTGTTAGCATTATGTACCTGTCTGTTGCTAGCATTATGTGCCTGTCTGTTGTTAGCATTATGTACCTGTCTGTTGTTAGCATTATGTACCTGTCTGTTGTTAGCATTATGTACCTGTCTGTTGTTAGCATTATGTACCTGTTAGCATTATGTACCTGTCTGTTGTTAGCATTATGTACCTGTCTGTTGTTAGCATTATGTACCTGTCTGTTGTTAGCATTATGTACCTGTCTGTTGTTAGCATTATGTACCTGTCTGTTGTTAGCATTATGTACCTGTCTGTTGTTAGCATTATGTACCTGTCTGTTGTTAGCATAATGTACCTGTCTGTTGTTAGCATTATGTACCTGTCTGTTGTTAGCATTATGTACCTGTCTGTTGTTAGCATTATGTACCTGTCTGTTGTTAGCATTATGTACCTGTCTGTTGTTAGCATTATGTACCTGTTAGCATTATGTACCTGTCTGTTGTTAGCATTATGTACCTGTCTGTTGTTAGCATTATGTACCTGTCTGTTGTTAGCGTTATGTACCTGTCTGTTGTTAGCGTTATGTACCTGTCTGTTAGCGTTATGTACCTGTCTGTTAGCATTATGTACCTGTCTGTTAGCATTATGTACCTGTCTGTTGTTAGCATTATGTACCTGTCTGTTGTTAGCATTATGTACCTGTCTGTTGTTAGCATTATGTACCTGTCTGTTGTTAGCATAATGTACCTGTCTGTTGTTAGCATTATGTACCTGTCTGTTGTTAGCATTATGTACCTGTCTGTTGTTAGCATTATGTACCTGTCTGTTGTTAGCATTATGTACCTGTCTGTTGTTAGCATTATGTACCTGTTAGCATTATGTACCTGTCTGTTGTTAGCATTATGTACCTGTCTGTTGTTAGCGTTATGTACCTGTCTGTTGTTAGCATTATGTACCTGTCTGTTGTTAGCATTATGTACCTGTCTGTTGTTAGCATTATGTACCTGTCTGTTGTTAGCATTATGTACCTGTCTGTTGTTAGCATTATGTACCTGTCTGTTGTTAGCATTATGTACCTGTCTGTTGTTAGCATTATGTACCTGTCTGTTGTTAGCATTATGTACCTGTCTGTTGTTAGCATTATGTACCTGTCTGTTGTTAGCATTATGTACCTGTCTGTTGTTAGCATAATGTACCTGTCTGTTGTTAGCATTATGTACCTGTCTGTTGTTAGCATTATGTACCTGTCTGTTGTTAGCATAATGTACCTGTCTGTTGTTAGCATTATGTACCTGTCTGTTGTTAGCATTATGTACCTGTCTGTTGTTAGCATTATGTACCTGTCTGTTGTTAGCGTTATGTACCTGTCTGTTGTTAGCATTATGTACCTGTCTGTTGTTAGCATTATGTACCTGTCTGTTGTTAGCATAATGTACCTGTCTGTTGTTAGCATTATGTACCTGTCTGTTGTTAGCATTATGTACCTGTCTGTTGTTAGCATTATGTACCTGTCTGATGTTAGCATTATGTACCTGTCTGTTGTTAGCATTATGTACCTGTCTGTTGTTAGCATTATGTACCTGTCTGTTGTTAGCATTATGTACCTGTCTGTTGTTAGCATTATGTACCTGTCTGTTGTTAGCATTATGTACCTGTCTGTTGTTAGCATTATGTTTTCCTATAGCTCCAGACGGGGGTGAAGTCAGGACCACGACCCGGCTCTTCAGGTACGGATCAACTCGTCTAAGCTCAGGTAAGAACAGAGCTCAGTCTGGAAAAACGCTGCCTGTTCCTTTAAATGCAGGAACGAAAGATGCCAAACTCCCCAAAGTATAAAGCAGCTCCAGGTGAAGCTGGACACCGGTGTGAAAACAGAGCAGAGAGGACGGGGAAAGTGAAACCTCTGACTCACTTTCGCTCTGTGGCTCATCACTTTATTCAGTTTATATTTTTTAAAAGTAACTCGGTGTAACTCGGTGTAACTCGGTGTAACTCGGTGTATCTCAGTGTAACTCATACAGAATCTATTAAAGTGTTTGAGGAACTTCCCCAACACTGGTTATTTTTGCCAAATCAGTTTCGTTTGGATAAAGTCTTAACAACAAAGCGATCAGATAAAACATGTATAAAAGCCTTTGTGAGCAGTAATGGCCGCCGGCGCCGCTGACGGTCGAGCTCAGTCGTTGTGACGCCGCCTGTCAGGTATTTTAACATTGGAGACACAGGAGAAAATGAAGTTTGTCGTAGAATAAAAAAGAAAAATGGTACAAAAGTGCAACATGACAAGAGCAAAAATGTGTCCACCATGTTGGATGTTCAAATTGGCCATGATAGCGCCCCCTGTAGGACTTAAATGGAGAGTTAACGCTTTAGTTTAATGAAATTTTAATAATTTGGTTGTTCTGATCAAAAAGGTCAATCACACCCATGCCGTATTTTTCACGGTGTTGCCGTGGCGATGACCAGAATGTCACATTTTAATGTTAAAGGGGGGGTATTCTGCAAAATGGACTTTTTCCAGCTTTCCATCATGTTATCCTGTCACTCCCTCATTAAAAACATGGCTGAAGTGTTGCATTCACGTATTTCTGAGTAATCTGTAAAAACTCTGATGGCGGCCATTTTAGGGATAGGTTTGCCTGAGTCCTCCTAGGAACGCCCCCACCTCCTGGAGACGCCTCCGAGCTTTGGTCACCAGCCGAGTAACCAACCACTGCTCCTCAGCAGAACCCCCTCCCCACTGATGCCACAGACAGCGTGTGGAGGGGGCGTGTCTAAAGGCTCAGAGGTTCTTAAAGAGACAGAGGCCTATTTCAAGACATTCACTACAGCCATTTTGAGAGAGACATTTTATACAAGGCAGTTATTCTAATTTACTGCATTTACAGACCAACAGAAGGTTTGTCATCATTGTAGTGTGATATAGACTGGTGCTGTGGGACTGACAAAAGCAGAACACCCCCTCTTTAAAGCAGAACACGCCCTCTTTAAGAAGCTTCTTCTATCTCCTCTAAGGGTGGAGTCAGAAGTTTATCCAAAGTACTTGGATAAACTTTACGAATGCCGCAAACCTAAGAGTAAAATGTAAATACTTGAACAAACTGAAATAAGCTTCAGTTCAGACACATATTGTTTTCTCTGTATAAGGTAGAACCCTTTGTCACTTTGTTAGATACTGAGAGTGTGCACTAGCGCCCCCTGCTGAAAGAATCACTCACTGCAATCGCCATAAAGCGAAAGTTGTTGTTTTTGTTATTGTATTTCCCCCCAAAGCTGTGAATGAAGACAGACCAGACGACATCGTTTTAAAATCCGTCTTTACTTAAAAAAACAAAATAAAGCGGTACATTTGGACGGACGGTGAACCTGAAGAGTCGGCGCTGGTTTTGGTCCGTCCCAGACTGTCATGGCGTCTTCTTCTTCTTCTTCTTCTTCTTCTTCTTCTTCTTTAGGGGTATTCTCTGCTACAGTGTCCGGCCTGGGGTCGAGGGTCACACAACACGAAAACATGGCACACGGGAAAAACATGGGACGCTTCCACACGGCCCGATCTAACATCAGAGGCGGAGGACGGTTCTACTGGAGGGACTTCTGTTCTGATGGTCACGTGGTTCTAAAGGGCGAGGGCAGTGGAGTCCGTTCCTCTGTTATTATCATTATTATCATTATTATTATTGTTATTATTATTATTATTGCCATGAAGTCTTTTCTGGAACGCGGTTATAAAAAGTTCTGCTACTCTGCTATGTACATGTATTTAAAAAGCAAGCACGAATATACAGATTTACTTCACAGTATCTTTTCGTTATAGATTAATCTCTGTCATGAGTAAGAAACACACGTGTCCGAGTGACGCCTTGATATCCGCGGGTTCACAGTCACCATGGAGACAGTTTGGCGGTCGTCGCTTAAACGCTGATATTCTCTCAAAGGAAACGCCGAGTCAGACTTCGGTAAAAAGACCGTCCGGTTATCGGGTTTGTCCGCCGGGTTCCGGGTTCCGTCCGCCGGGTTTCAGTTCCGTCCGCCGGGTCTCGGGTTCCGTGCGCCGGTTGTGCGTGGCTCGACTGTTTCCTGTTCTCGCGGTAAGGCACTTGAGGAGGATTTGGTTTTCACGGCAGCTCGGACGACACCAGGGCGAGGCCCGAGCCCTGGCGAAGGGGCGGGGCCACGGCGTGCACCGCCTTGGGGCAGTCCGGCGTCAGCACGCGGCCGTTCTCGCCCACGCTGCCCGTGATGGAGAGCCGCGCCTTGTTCCGCATGGCCTCGGTGAAGGTGAGCTGCAGCAGAAGAAGACACGGAGTCAGAAACACACACATGCACCACACGGGGATACAGGCGTGTGCCGCGAGAGCAGCACATGTTTAGACGCCTTAAAAACAACTTTAACGCCTGGTTTCAGTTTTCAACACTAGACGAGGCTGATCTTCCTCCTGAGATAACGCTGGGTTAGTCACAGTTTAAGAAACCAGGCTGGTTTTCGTAAGAAGAATCTTTGAAATCTGGTTCTTAATGAGGGTCGGACTGTTAGCATTGGAGCAGCGCGAGCTACACGTCACGCAAGGGCGGAGTCTACGGTGAAGATCCCGCCCTTATGCCCTTTTTAGGAACATGCTTCATCAGAGCTGGGGAGGAGGAGTCTGTAAATCCTCCATGACCTCCCCCTGGACCGTGGTCATTCTGGTAAACGGGGAGGAGTGAGCAGTTTTTACAGTCTATGATAGAGACTCACGGCATCGAAGCCTAACCAAACTAAGCAGATATTTATTATGGAGAAAAAACTAAACAGCCTCGGGAAACACAGAAAACCAAGAGGTCGAACCCATTTAAAAAATGTAAAAAATAAAATGAACCTTGACGTCGACACAAATCATTTGGCACAAACATCCGTCACATGACCCTGAACTAAAAAGTCAGTGATGGCTACAACACATTTCCCATCATGTTGCCATGACAACGATTCCAAAACCAACATGTCCGCCAGTGGGAGGGGCCGGCGTCACGTTTGATGCAGCCAAAGCAAACGTGGCACAGACGAGCATCACGACTGTCCCAACAAAACAGAGCATTAGAGGCGGGACTTTGCATTTGAGGAACTCGTCCTATAGGGCGTTAACGCAGCGGCATCATCTAAGCAGGTGCAGATATAAAAGTGTTAAAAGTTTAGTTGTAAAGTGGGTGTCTGACAGCGCCCCCTGGGGAGCACACACAAAATGATATGAGACGAGTATTTATGTATTTATTTGAGCACACATTTTGCTCAAAAGGAGTCGGCTGAAGCAAAAGCTTATGAGCGCCTACCCCCAGCTCAAAATGATGAACTTTTCATTTCTCACAGTACAATCAGTGTAAACAAAACAACAACAAGGAACAATAGCAAAGAAACAAAACAAAAAATGAAGAACTCGTTTCCTTTCAGAACAGCTTTTTGACTCACAACCACTGTTTGAGCTATTCACATAATAACAGAAGCAAACACTATTACTATTTCCTGCAAGATTGCTACAAGCAAGTAACAAAGCGACCGTTCATATATTTCTTTCAGTTTCCAAAGCCAAATATCAGCCACACTCACTAGTTTTCATGACATAAGAGCACATTAATACACGTATTATAGTCCGTGTTCTTGTTGCTCCAGTTGTCATTACCAGACTCAACACAATTTTAATCTATGTGCATTTTTAATGTATTATTATTATTTATATATATTTTATTATGTACAGTGTATGATGTGACCCCTACATCGAGTGGTGCGTTAAAAAGCCGGGTGTAGAGCGGGCCAGTTGAAGAGGGCAGGACCTCCCCATCAACAAACCCGCCCCCAGCCGCCCTAACAGCTGATTTTGTAGATGTTGTTCGTCTGCTGTAAAGTGCATTAGCCAATGAGGTTTATGAGCCCGTTGGAGGGGCTCATTCTTTAAGAGTAAAAATGAAGTTCGTCATAGACACAAACAGTTTCCACGTGGACCTGATGACGGCCACGCCCGACACTGTGGTCGCTGAAGTCCAGTGTTGGAGTAAACTAGTGGGAGTGACCGGGCCGGGGGGGCCACATCTGGAGCAGGTTCTAACCCGGCCCGGCCCTCACAAGCTGCAACAGTTTGCCTCTATCTATGTCACTTCCTGTCCGTGTCCAATAAGGAAGTGAAACTACAAACATCACAAACATGGGGCTTCAGGGGGCGGTGCTCAGGGGGTGGGGCTTCAGGGGGCGGGGCTCCAGGGGCGGGGGCGGGGCTTCAGGGGGCGGGGCTCAGACCGCACTCACCTTCATCCTCTTGGCCTCGTTGCGGGACTTGTAGCAGAACTCGATGAGCGCCACCAGCATGGCGAGGCCCAGGCCGCCCACCAGGATGTAGAACACGCCCGCCACGTTCGACAGACTCAGCGCCTGAGACGACTTGTCCTGAGGGAGGGGGGGGGCGGAGTGAGAGCGTGACGAGGGACACGCCTCGCACACGCATGCAACAACAAACCACACACCACACACACATGACAAACCACACGACAAACCACACACACGGGTTTAACTTCACACAGACGTCTCACACGCGCCACAACAAACTTCCACTTCTGCTACAGGCGAGGGTTTAAAGTGACAGTCTGTAAGTTTGCAAAGATCTTTAATAAAGCTGTACATCAGAACCATGTGATCAAACAGAAACTTACTTCCTTCACACGGTTGGATCGACTCGAGTTCTTTCCTGCTCTTTGATGATTGTGATCGACCTCACAGGGAGAACCAGATGTTCACACTTCATGAAAACACTGTCTGACGTGAAACCACTATCATTGGCTAAAACAAGGATGTAAACGTCCAATCATCACGCAGGTCAGAGAGAAGGCGGGGTCTGTGTCAGAGAGGAACGAGCTGCGTCTGAAATGTGAAGATCAACCAAGAACCAAAGACCTGGAGAAGAAGCTGAACCCGGTCAGAGTTTGTCCAGAAACGAGTCCTGACCTCAGTCCAGGTTAAATGTATCAGATCTGAAAGGGCATAGGCACACAAGGCGGCTCCACATGTGTCACAGTGACACCAGCTCTGCTCATCAACGACAGTGAGAAGCTTGTGGAAGGAAAACGTTTGACCCGAGTTACACAGATTAAAGGCAACACTACAAATATTAGTGACATGTTTCTGAACTTTTGGTTTGGTAAAAATAGAATAGAAATAATTTAAAAATTCTAATTGACCCAAAAAAGTAAAAGTTAATTCTGGTTTCATTCACAGTGAGAAAAATGTGTGGTTTTATGAAGTGTGTGTGAACATCTGGTTCTCCCTGTGACTTTTTCAATCATTCACTTGTATTTATATCAAAAATAACATTTGTTTCCTCCTTTAAAGAGTGTTTCTGTACTTTAGCCGTCTGAGATCCAGAAGCCAAACTCCCCGTTGTTTAGTGGAAGTAAAAGAAGCTGAGCGATGACTCTGCAGCTCAGACAAACAGAATCGTCCCTGCTCTAAAAGAACAGCTCGAGCTTTCAGAGCCTTCCATGTTCAGTCTCACATGTAAAACATTTGTAACTCATATAGACTTCCAGACTATCACTTTATATCACTATAACTTCTGCTAAAGCCACGAGTTTAACTTCTGGTGCTTGACGTGGTTAAATCTGTGACGGGAAACGGCTGTAATAAAAGTCCTAAACCTGCAGGGCTCCAGTCTGCAGGAGCCTTAAACCTGCAGGGCTCCAGTCTGCAGGAGCCTTAAACCTGCAGGGCTCCAGTCTTTAACCCCTTAACTCCCACCTGAACCGAGCACATTCTCTCCAGTTTGGCTTTACCCCAATCCAAAAGCTTCTGGAAAAAAGGTGAGAGAATAGCAACAAAACTGTGACAGAAAATGAGAAAAAAATGAGAAAAAAATGAGAAAAATGTGACGAAAAAATGACAAAAAATGAGAAAAAAATGACAAAAAAATGAGAAAAATGTGACAAAAAAATAACAAAAAAATGACAAAAAAATGACAAAAAAATGACAACAAATGAGAAAAAAATGACAAAAATGTGACAAAAAAATGACAAAAAAATGACAAAAATGTGACAAAAAAATGACAAAAATGTGACAAAAAAATGACAAAAATGTGACAAAAAAATGACAAAAATGTGACAAAAAAATGACAAAAAAATGACAAAAATGTGACAAAAAAATGACAAAAAAATGACAAAAATGTGACAAAAAAATGACAAAAAAATGACAAAAATGTGACAAAAATGTGACAAAAAAATGACAAAAATGTAACAAAAAAATGACAAAAATGTGACAAAAAAATGACAAAAATGTGACAAAAAAATGACAAAAATGTGACAAAAAATGACAAAAATGTGACAAAAAAATGCCAAAAATGTGACAAAAATGTGACAAAAAAATGCCAAAAATGTGACAAAAAATGACAAAAATGTGACAAAAAATGACAAAAAAAATAACAAAAATGTGACGAAAAAATGACCAAAAAATGACAAAAAAATGACAAAAAAATGACAAAAAATGACCAAAAAATGACCAAAAATGTGACGAAAAAATGACAAAAAAATGACAAAAAAATGACAAAAAAAATGACAAAAAATGACAAAAAAATGACAAAAAATGACTAAAATGTGACAAAAAAATGACAAAAATGAGTTGAATACCCAACAAAAAAATGATGAAAAAACAATCTGATGACGTGAGGAAAAAGATCCTCTCGGTTCAGGCGGGAGTTAAGAGTTTAAAATAGCAGGGAAAACAAGGATAAAAACAAAAACAACAGAAAACCGTGACAAAAACACGATAAATGAAAAACGACTCCAGAGCTTTAACGACGCTGAAGGATCTGTCGTGTAAAAGCTTAAACGGATGAATAAGTCGTGAACTAAACCCAGCCCGTGAGCCTGCGTGAGCGTGCACTGTGGGCGTGTCCTGACTGTGGGCGTGGCCTCTCTGAGGGGGCGGGGCACTGACCTTACTTCCCGAGTCCTTGGGTCCACACTCGCCTTTATCGTACCACCATTTGTTTTTCAGTTTGTCTAAGACGCCCGCCTCGCTCAGTTTGAGAACCGCCAGATTTACGGGCGTTCTTGGTTTGGGGGGAAAATAACATAAATAACATCATAGACATGTTATCTTATGTTATTGATAAAACATCTGTGTGACGAGGCCAGAGGGCGAAACATCTGGCTGCATCACGTCGGCCACAGGGACATTCTGCCGCGCCCAAGCCCGCGGAAAACACCGGAGACTAATGCCCCAAGCCCGCGGAAAACATGGGGTACTGATGCCCCAAATCTACAGAAAACACCGGATACTAATGCCCCAAACCCACCGGGAACTAATGCCCCAAACCCACCAGATACTAATGCCCCAAACCCACGGAAAACACCAGATACTAATGCCCCAAACCCACAGAAAACACCAGAGACTAATGCCCCAAACACACCGGATACTAATGCCCCAAACCCACGGAAAACATGGGGTACTGATGCCCCAAACCCACCGGTAACTGATGCCCCAAACCCACCGGTAACTAATGCCCCAAACCCACCGGGAAACACCGGATACTAATGCCCCAAACCCACCAGATACCAATGCCCCAAATCCACCGGATACTAATGCCCCAAGCCCACGGAAAAGACCAGAGACTAATGCCCCAAATCCACCGGATACTAATGCCCCAAACCCACGGAAAACACCTGATACTAATGCCCCAAACCCACGGAAAACACCTGATACTAATGCCCCAAACCCACCAGATACTAATGCCCCAAACCCACAGAAAACACCTGATACTAATGCCCCAAACCCACCAGATACTAATGCCCCAAACCCACCAGATACTAATGCCCCAAACCCACGGAAAACACCTGATACTAATGCCCCAAACCCACGGAAAACACCTGATACTAATGCCCCAAACCCACCAGATACTAATGCCCCAAACCCACAGAAAACACCTGATACTAATGCCCCAAACCCACCAGATACTAATGCCCCAAACCCACCAGATACTAATGCCCCAAACCCACGGAAAACACCTGATACTAATGCCCCAAACCCACGGAAAACACCTGATACTAATGCCCCAAACCCACCTGATACTAATGCCCCAAACCCACCAGATACTAATGCCCCAAACCCACAGAAAACACCTGATACTAATGCCCCAAACCCACCAGATACTAATGCCCCAAACCCACAGAAAACACCTGATACTAATGCCCCAAACCCACCTGATACTAATGCCCCAAACCCACCTGATACTAATGCCCCAAACCCACCTGATACTAATGCCCCAAACCCACGGAAAACACCGGAGACTAATGCCCCAAACCCACGGAAAACACCTGATACTAATGCCCCAAACCCACAGAAAACACCAGATACTAATGCCCCAAATCCACCGGATACTAATGCCCCAAACCCACGGAAAACACCAGATACTAATGCCCCAAACCCACAGAAAACACCAGATACTAATGCCCCAAACCCACCGGATACTAATGCCCCAAACCCACCTGATACTAATGCCCCAAACCCACCAGATACTAATGCCCCAAACCCACCAGATACTAATGCCCCAAACCCACCGGAGACTAATGCCCCAAACCCACCTGATACTAATGCCCCAAACCCACCTGATACTAATGTCCCAAACCCACCAGATACTAATGCCCCAAACCCACCTGATACTAATGCCCCAAACCCACCAGATACTAATGCCCCAAACCCACCTGATACTAATGCCCCAAACCCACCTGATACTAATGCCCCAAACCCACCAGATACTAATGCCCCAAACCCACCAGATACTAATGCCCCAAACCCACCAGATACTAATGCCCCAAACCCACCAGATACTAATGCCCTAAACCCACCAGATACTAATGCCCCAAACCCACCAGATACTAATGCCCCAAACCCACCTGATACTAATGCCCCAAACCCACCAGATACTAATGCCCCAAACCCACCAGATACTAATGCCCCAAACCCACCAGATACTAATGCCCCAAACCCACCTGATACTAATGCCCCAAACCCACCGGATACTAATGCCCCAAACCCACCTGATACTAATGCCCCAAACCCACCAGATACTAATGCCCCAAACCCACCAGATACTAATGCCCCAAACCCACGGAAAACACCAGATACTAATGCCCCAAACCCACCAGATACTAATGCCCCAAACCCACCAGATACTAATGCCCCAAACCCACGGAAAACACCTGATACTAATGCCCCAAACCCACCAGATACTAATGCCCCAAACCCACCAGATACTAATGCCCCAAACCCACCAGATACTAATGCCCCAAACCCACCTGATACTAATGCCCCAAACCCACCTGATACTAATGCCCCAAACCCACCGGATACTAATGCCCCAAACCCACCTGATACTAATGCCCCAAACCCACCAGATACTAATGCCCCAAACCCACCAGATACTAATGCCCCAAACCCACCAGATACTAATGCCCCAAACCCACCTGATACTAATGCCCCAAACCCACCAGATACTAATGCCCCAAACCCACCTGATACTAATGCCCCAAACCCACCAGATACTAATGCCCCAAACCCACCAGATACTAATGCCCCAAACCCACCAGATACTAATGCCCCAAACCCACCAGATACTAATGCCCCAAACCCACGGAAAACACCAGATACTAATGCCCCAAACCCCCTGATCGCCCCCTGTTGGTCCCTGATCGCCCCCTGTTGGCCCCTGATCGCCCCCTGTTGGTCCCTGAGTGCCCCTGTTGGCCCCTGAGTTCCCCTTGTTGGTCCCTGATCGCCCCTGTTGGTCCCTCAGCGCCCCCTGTTGGTCCCTGATCGCCCCCTGTTGGTCCCTGATCGCCCCCTGTTGGTCCCTGAGCGCCCCTTGTTGGTCCCTGAGTTCCCCTTGTTGGTCCCTGATCGCCCCTGTTGGTCCCTGAGCGCCCCCTGTTGGTCCCTGAGCGCCCCCTGTTGGTCCCTAATCACCCCCTGTGGCCCCTCAGCGCCCCCCGGTGGCCCGGCAGACGCCCCTGTGGCCTCACACACACACACACAGACGGTAGACGGGCACAGGGCTCAGCGGCTGACCTTCTCGCCGCCGCCGCCGCTGCCACACTCTCCTTTGTCGTACCACCACTTGTTTTTTAGTTTGTCCAACAGGCCCTGCTCATTGAGCTTTAGCACGGCCAGGTTTACGGCGCTTCTTCAAGAGCACAGAGAGATGGAAGAGTGAGAGGAGAGAGAGACGGGGGTACAGGGGGCGGGCACAAGGGCGAGAGGGGCGGGGCCTGGAACCCAGAACCAGGGACTGAGACCTCTGTCAGAAGGTCTGCTGGTCTGGGAGGGTGTAGGTGTGGGGGATACACTGGTCTAAGGGGGTGTAGGTGTGGGGGATATACTGGTCTAAGGGGGTGTAGGTGTGGGGGATATACTGGTCTAAGGGGGTGTAGGTGTGGGGGATATACTGGTCTAAGAGGGTGTAGGTGTGGGGGATATACTGGTCTAAGAGGGTGTAGGTGTGGGGGATATACTGGTCTAAGGGGGTGTAGGTGTGGGGGATATACTGGTCTAAGGGGGTGTAGGTGTGGGGGATATACTGGTCTAAGGGGGTGTAGGTGTGGGGGATATACTGGTCTAAGGGGGTGTAGGTGTGGGGGATATACTGGTCTAAGAGGGTGTAGGTGTGGGGGATATACTGGTCTAAGTGGGTGTAGGTGTGGGGGATATACTGGTCTAAGAGGGTGTAGGTGTGGGGGATATACTGGTCTAAGAGGGTGTAGGTGTGGGGGATATACTGGTCTAAGAGGGTGTAGGTGTGGGGGATATACTGGTCTAAGTGGGTGTAGGTGTGGGGGATATACTGGTCTAAGAGGGTGTAGGTGTGGGGGATATACTGGTCTAAGAGGGTGTAAGTGTGGGGGATATACTGGTCTAAGGGGGTGTAGGTGTGGGGGATATACTGGTCTAAGGGGGTGTAGGTGTGGGGGATATACTGGTCTAAGAGGGTGTAGGTGTGGGGGATATACTGGTCTAAGAGGGTGTAGGTGTGGGGGATATACTGGTCTAAGAGGGTGTAGGTGTGGGGGATATACTGGTCTAAGAGGGTGTAGGTGTGGGGGATATACTGGTTTAAGAGGGTGAAGGTGTGGGGGATATACTGGTCTAAAGGGGTGTAGGTGTGGGGGATATACTGGTCTAAGAGGGTGTAGGTGTGGGGGATATACTGGTCTAAGGGGGTGTAGGTGTGGGGGATATACTGGTCTAAGAGGGTGTAGGTGTGGGGGATATACTGGTCTAAGAGGGTGTAGGTGTGGGGGATATACTGGTCTAAGAGGGTGTAGGTGTGGGGGATATACTGGTCTAAGGGGGTGTAGGTGTGGGGGATATACTGGTCTAAGGGGGTGTAGGTGTGGGGGATATACTGGTCTGAGGGGGTGTAGGTGTGGGGGATATACTGGTCTAAGGGGGTGTAGGTGTGGGGGATATACTGGTCTGAGGGGGTGTAGGTGTGGGGGATATACTGGTCTGAGGGGGTGTAGGTGTGGGGGATATACTGGTCTAAGAGGGTGTAGGTGTGGGGGATATACTGGTCTAAGGGGGTGTAGGTGTGGGGGATATACTGGTCTAAGGGGGTGTAGGTGTGGGGGATATACTGGTCTAAGAGGGTGTAGGTGTGGGGGATATACTGGTCTAAGAGGGTGTAGGTGTGGGGGATATACTGGTCTAAGAGGGTGTAGGTGTGGGGGATATACTGGTCTAAGAGGGTGTAGGTGTGGGGGATATACTGGTCTAAGAGGGTGTAGGTGTGGAGGATATACTGGTCTAAGAGGGTGTAGGTGTGGGGGATAAACTGGCCTATGGGGGTGTAGGTGGGTGTGTTCCGATTGGCTCGTGGCTCGTGTCCAGGCCCCGCCCACTCACTCGCGTTATAAAACAAAGCATCACAGAAGAAGCCAAAGCAAACGTTCGTGGGAGACATTTGAGTCGGCGCCGGCGATCGAGGAGACGTAAGCCCCGCCTCCTCGCCGTAAGCCCCGCCTCCTCGCCGTAAGCCCCGCCTCCCCGCCGTCTGGACTCAGCGAGAGGACGGACTCACGCGCAGCCTGTCGTGCTACACGTGGATACCACACGTGTTCTGTTTCAAATGTCTCCCACGACTCGTCCTCGTCCTGCAAACGTAACAGAAGGCACAGTGGTTATCTGTGAGCAGCACATGCCCGAGGTTTACCTGAGTCCCAGAGCTGCAGAGGAACACGGTTAGACACATGCACAAACTGTCCCCCAAGAGTGTCCCAGAGTTTCCCCCGTGTGTCCTCAAGAGTGTCCCCCAGTGTCCTCAAGAGTGTCCCCCAGTGTCCCTAAGAGTGTCCCCCAGTGTCCCCCAGTGTCTCCCAGAGTGTCCCCCAGAGTGTCCCCAGAGTGTCCCCCAGTGTCCCCCAGAGTGTCCCCCAGTGTCTCCCCCAGTGTCCCCCAGTGTCCCCAGAGTGTCCCCAGAGTGTCCCCAGAGTGTCCCCCAGAGTGTCCCCAGAGTGTCCCCAGAGTGTCCCCAGAGTGTCCCCCAGAGTGTCCCCCAGTGTCTCCCCCAGTGTCCCCCAGTGTCTCCCAGAGTGTCTCCCAGAGTTTCTCCCAGAGTGTCTCCCCCAGTGTCCCCCAGTGTCTCCCAGAGTGTCTCCCAGTGTCTCCCCCAGAGTGTCCCCCAGTGTCTCCCAGTGTCCCCCAGTGTCTCCCCCAGAGTGTCTCCCAGTGTCCCCCAGTGTCTCCCAGTGTCTCCCCCAGAGTGTCCCCCAGTGTCTCCCAGTGTCTCCCAGTGTCTCCCAGTGTCCCCCAGTGTCTCCCAGTGTCCCCCAGTGTCTCCCCCAGAGTGTCCCCCAGTGTCTCCCCCAGTGTCTCCCCCAGAGTGTCCCCCAGTGTCTCCCAGTGTCTCCCAGTGTCTCCCCCAGTGTCTCCCCCAGAGTGTCCCCCAGTGTCTCCCCCAGAGTGTCCCCCAGTGTCTCCCAGTGTCCCCCAGTGTCTCCCCCAGAGTGTCCCCCAGTGTCTCCCAGAGTGTCCCCAGTGTCTCCCAGTGTCTCCCAGTGTCCCCCAGAGTGTCCCCCAGAGTGTCCCCCAGAGTGTCCCCCAGAGTGTCTCTAAGAGTGTCCCCCAGTGTCCCCCAGTGTCCCTAAGAGTGTCCCCATGTCCCCCAGAGTGTCTCTAAGAGTGTCCCCCAGAGTGTCTCTAAGAGTGTCCCCCAGTGTCCCCCAGTGTCCCTAAGAGTGTCCCCATGTCCCCCAGAGTGTCTCTAAGAGTGTCCCCCAGTGTCCCCCAGAGTGTCCCCCAGAGTGTCCCTAAGAGTGTCCCCATGTCCCCCAGAGTGTCTCTAAGAGTGTCCCCCAGTGTCCCCCCAGAGTGTCCCCCATTTTCTCCCCCAGTGTCCCCCCAGAGTGTCCCCCAGTGTCTCCCCCAGAGTGTCCCCCAGTGTCTCCCCCAGTGTCCCCCAGTGTCCCCCCAGTGTGTCCCCCCAGAGTGTCTCCCAGTGTCTCCCCCAGTGTCTCCCAGTGTCCCAGTGTCTCCCCCAGTGTCCCCCAGAGTGTCCCCCAGTGTCCCTCATGCTCAGAGAGAGGCGCATTGGGACCACACGGACCGTCTCTGGACCCGCTGAGTCCTGAGTCCGTCTTTACGTCTCTCTAGGGCAGTTCCTCCTGAATCGAGGGTGGTTTTGTCTCGTTTGGATCAGATTCAGTAAAGGGAGTTTCTAAAGGGTTGTGATTCAAACACAGGATCATGACGACACAGAGTCTGAGGGCCAGATCTTGAGGTTCTTAGCGCAGATGTGGAGCAGACGAGGAGCCTTCAGCGCGAAACCTGCGCCTCATGCAAGATCACGCGTGTTCCACGCTGCGTTTCGAGCTGCGCACGGACGGCACCGGTCACATGATCTGGCCCAGAGACTTTTGGAGATTTTATTATAACTGACTCTGCTCATCTATGAAATATGTAAAGGTTCTTTCTGACCGCGTGCACAAAGAGTCCTGGAGACCAGATGGAGACCTGTCCGTGTGGTCCGTGTGGTCCGTGTGGTCCTTGTGGTCCGTGTGGTCCGTGTGGTCCTTGTGGTCCTTGTGGTCTGTGTGGTCTGTGTGGTCCTTGTGGTCCTTGTGGTCCTTGTGGTCCGTGTGGTCCGTGTGGTCCTTGTGGTCCTTGTGGTCCGTGTGGTCCGTGTGGTCCTTGTGGTCCTTGTGGTCCGTGTGGTCCGTGTGGTCCTTGTGGTCCTTGTGGTCCGTGTGGTCTGTGTGGTCTGTGTGGTCCTTGTGGTCTGTGTGGTCTGTGTGGTCCGTGTGGTCCGTGTGGTCCTTGTGGTCCTTGTGGTCTGTGTGGTCCTTGTGGTCCTTGTGGTCCTTGTGGTCCGTGTGGTCCGTGTGGTCCTTGTGGTCCTTGTGGTCCGTGTGGTCCGTGTGGTCCTTGTGGTCCTTGTGGTCCGTGTGGTCCGTGTGGTCCTTGTGGTCCTTGTGGTCCGTGTGGTCTGTGTGGTCCTTGTGGTCCTTGTGGTCCGTGTGGTCCGTGTGGTCCTTGTGGTCCTTGTGGTCCGTGTGGTCTGTGTGGTCTGTGTGGTCCTTGTGGTCTGTGTGGTCTGTGTGGTCCGTGTGGTCCGTGTGGTCCTTGTGGTCCGTGTGGTCCGTGTGGTCCTTGTGGTCCTTGTGGTCCGTGTGGTCTGTGTGGTCCTTGTGGTCCTTGTGGTCCGTGTGGTCCGTGTGGTCCTTGTGGTCCTTGTGGTCCGTGTGGTCCGTGTGGTCTGTGTGGTCCTTGTGGTCTGTGTGGTCTGTGTGGTCCGTGTGGTCCGTGTGGTCCTTGTGGTCCTTGTGGTCTGTGTGGTCCGTGTGGTCCTTGTGGTCTGTGTGGTCTGTGTGGTCCGTGTGGTCCGTGTGGTCCTTGTGGTCCTTGTGGTCTGTGTGGTCTGTGTGGTCCTTGTGGTCCGTGTGGTCCTTGTGGTCCTTGTGGTCTGTGTGGTCCTTGTGGTCCGTGTGGTCCTTGTGGTCTGTGTGGTCTGTGTGGTCCGTGTGGTCCTTGTGGTCCTTGTGGTCCGTGTGGTCTGTGTGGTCCGTGTGGTCCGTGTGGTCCTTGTGGTCCTTGTGGTCTGTGTGGTCCTTGTGGTCCGTGTGGTCCTTGTGGTCCTTGTGGTCCGTGTGGTCCTTGTGGTCTGTGTGGTCTGTGTGGTCCGTGTGGTCCGTGTGGTCCTTGTGGTCCGTGTGGTCTGTGAGGTCCGTGAGGTCCGTGAGGTCCGTGAGGTCCGTGAGGTCCGTGAGGTTTGTGAGGTCCGTGAGGTCCGTGAGGTCCGTGAGGTCCGTGAGGTCCGTGAGGTTTGTGAGGTCCGTGTGGTCCGTGTGGTCCTTGTGGTCCGTGTGGTCTGTGAGGTCCGTGAGGTCCGTGAGGTCGGTGAGGTCGGTGAGGTCCAGGAGGTCCGTGAGGTCCGTGAGGTCCGTGAGGTTTGTGAGGTCCGTGAGGTCCGTGAGGTCCAGGCGGTGTGTGTGAGCCCCGCCCACTCTCACAGGCCCCGCCCCCTCACAGAGCGGAGGGGGCCTGGGCAGAGTGGGCGGGGAAAGGCGGCACATCAGGGAAGGTGGAACACTGTAACAACACGTATTGTTACAGGACTCCACCCACCTTAGCTGTGAACCCTTGGGCGTGGCCACGCCGTAGCCTTTGGAGTCCAGGTTCCCGCCCACTTTCATGGTGTCGCAGGGTTTGCGCTGCTCCGTGTACTCGTTCATGGTGGACTCCAGCAGGAAGGCGTATTTCCCTTTGGACTTCCTGACGCGGGCCACGCCCTCCGCCGTCGTCTTGGTGAACACGGTGGGCTCGGCCGACTTCATGTAGCCCCACATCTTCTCGTACACCGCGATCTTGGAGCGCTGCGGCACAAGAGCAGGTCACGGTTAGCATACGCCGCCATCTTGGAGCTGCGGCACAAGACCAGGTCACGGTTAGCATACGCCGCCATCTTGGAGCTGCAACTCAAGACCAGGTCACGGTTAGCATACGCCGCCATGGTCACGGTTAGCATACGCCGCCATCTTGGAGCTGCGGCACAAGACCAGGTCACGGTTAGCATACGCCGCCATCTTGGAGCTGCGGCACAAGACCAGGTCACGGTTAGCATACGCCGCCATGGTCACGGTTAGCATACGCCGCCATCTTGGAGCTGTAGTTTATAACTGAACAGAATCCAAAATCCCTCTGGAAAAGTCTTTGTAACGATATATTTGTTCCTCACGTTCATGCCCGTCTCTACAGCAGAAGTTTCAAACTGATTCATTTGAGTTAATTTGTTTCCTGATCACCTGCAGAGTCTCGCCTACAGGGCTGGTCCCGTTAACAACGTTACTTTAACGATACCGGCGCCAAACTTACTCTAAAGAAGGTCTTACTCTGTGGAAGGTCTTACTCTGAGGAAGGTCTTGCCCTTAAGAAGGTCTTGCCCTTAAGAAGGTCTTACTCTGAGGAAGGTCTTACTCTGAGGAAGGTCTTGCCCTTAAGAAGGTCTTACTCTGAGGAAGGTCTTACTCTGTGGAAGGTCTTGCCCTTAAGAAGGTCTTGCCCTTAAGAAGGTCTTACTCTGAGGAAGGTCTTACTCTGAGGAAGGTCTTGCCCTTAAGAAGGTCTTACCCTAAAGAAGGTCTTACTCTGAGGAAGGTCTTACTCTGAGGAAGGTCTTACTCTGAGGAAGGTCTTGCCCTTAAGAAGGTCTTACCCTAAAGAAGGTCTTACTCTGAGGAAGGTCTTACTCTGAGGAAGGTCTTGCCCTTAAGAAGGTCTTGCCCTTAAGAAGGTCTTACCCTAAAGAAGGTCTTACTCTGAGGAAGGTCTTACCCTTAAGAAGGTCTTACCCTTAAGAAGGTCTTACTCTGAGGAAGGTCTTACCCTTAAGAAGGTCTTGCCCTTAAGAAGGTCTTACTCTGAGGAAGGTCTTACTCTGAGGAAGGTCTTACTCTGAGGAAGGTCTTACTCTGAGGAAGGTCTTACTCTGAGGAAGGTCTTACTCTGAGGAAGGTCTTACTCTGAGGAAGGTCTTACTCTGAGGAAGGTCTTACTCTGAGGAAGGTCTTACTCTGAGGAAGGTCTTACTCTGAGGAAGGTCTTAACCTAAAGAAGGTCTTGCCCTTAAGAAGGTCTTACTCTGAGGAAGGTCTTAACCTAAAGAAGGTCTTACCCTTAAGAAGGTCTTGCCCTTAAGAAGGTCTTGCCCTTAAGAAGGTCTTACTCTGAGGAAGGTCTTGCCCTTAAGAAGGTCTTACTCTGAGGAAGGTCTTACCCTTAAGAAGGTCTTACCCTTAAGAAGGTCTTACTCTGAGGAAGGTCTTGCCCTTAAGAAGGTCTTGCCCTTAAGAAGGTCTTACTCTGAGGAAGGTCTTGCCCTAAAGAAGGTCTTACTCTGAAGAGGGTCTTACCCTGGTGGAGGCCTCGCCCTGGTCTCGGTCTCGGGCGTGGTCTTACCCTGGTGGAGGTTTCGGTCGTGGTCTTACCCTGGTCTCGGTCGTGGTCTTACCCTGGTCTCGGTCGTGGTCTTACCCTGGTCTCGCTCGTGGTCTTACCCTGGTCTCGCTCGTGGCCTCACCCTGGTCTCGGTCGTGGTCTTACACTGGTGGAGGTTTCGGTCGTGGTCTTACCCTGGTCTCGGTCTCGCTCGTGGTCTTACCCTGGTCTCGGTCTCGCTCGTGGTCTTACCCTGGTCTCGGTCTCGCTCGTGGTCTTACCCTGGTGGAGGTCTCGCTCGTGGTCTTACCCTGGTCTCGGTCTCGGGCGTGGTCTTACCCTGGTCTCGGTCTCGGGCGTGGTCTTACCCTGGTCTCGGTCTCGGGCGTGGTCTTACCCTGGTGGAGGCCTCACCCTGGTGGAGGCCTCACCCTGGTGGAAGTCTTACCCTGGTGGAGGCCTTACCCTGGTGGAAGTCTTACCCTGGTCTCGGTCTCGCTCGTGGCCTCACCCTGGTCTCGGTCTCGGTCTTACCCTGAAGAACTCCCTGGTGGAGGCCTCACCCTGGTGGAGGCCTCGCCCTGGTGGAGGCCTCACCCTGGTCTCGGTCTCGGGCGTGGCCTCGCCCTGGTCTCGGTCTTACCCTGAAGAACTCCTTGGTGGAGCCCGAGTCCAGCGTGCCGTAGGCGATGTCCGTCTGCTTGGCGAGGTCCTCGGCGCTCTCGATGGGCGACACCATCCGCTCCACGGTGAGGAAGGCGGCGAGGTTGGCCGTGTATGAGGAGATGATGATGAGCGTGAAGAACCACCAGACTCCGCCCACGATGCGTCCTGACAGAGACCTGAGAGAGAGGGGGAGGAGCCTTTAACCCGACAGGAACCAACCAGAACCTTCACCATCTGTGGCTTCACTTCAGTGTTTTGTTTCACGTGAGCCTTTGGTCATAAAGTCCTGAACTCTGGAGATCATCATGGACATACGTGATGATCATCAGAGTCTCCATCACATCCTACCATCAAAACACACGAACACGCTGCAGATACAGACGCTCAGGCAAAACCACCAAAACACGTACAATAGGTCAGAGTGAGCGAGGGGTCACGTTAATCCCATCCTCACATTGATTTGGCTCAAAACTACGGAGGCCTGGAAGTGACATCAGACAAAAAAATTAGGAGGTGAAAAAAAAAGGTGTGAAAATAGCAACAAAACAGACACGAAAACGATGATGGAAATGTGACAAAAATGTGACAAAAAATTACAAAAAAATGACAAAAAAGTGAGAAAAATTTGACAAAAAATTACAAAAATTTGATTAAAAAAATGATGACAAAGTGAAAAAAAGTGGAACAAAAAATGACAAAAAATTGACAAAAATGTGATAAAAAATGTGACAAAAAAATGACAAAAAAGTCACAAAAAAGTCACAAAAATTTGACAAAAATGAGACGCCTGCCCAACAAAAAAAGGTATGAAAAAAATCTGATGTGCGGAAAAAGATCCATTTAGTTTTGTAGGTCTTAGCTTTCAAATGAGGTGCTACACTGGCCTACAGGATTTGGGTAAAGCTGAACTGAAGAGGTTAACCGTATAATGTCAGTAGATTCGGTCTTAGATCAGATCAAAGTCTCTAAGTTCAGATTATTCCGCATCATTTCAAGAGAAAAACTGTAAAACATTTGGTTCAAACCAAGATAAAAACCCTAAATCAGAGACTTCAGCTCATTTATCTCATATATAAATAAAGAACTCTGTCCTCGTGACTCTGAGCAGGAAACCTGCAGTGCCGTGAAGCCGCCACCAGGGGGAGCCCGCGCTCTGTCCTGGCGCAGAGCGTTTCCTAAAGCCACTGTTTGTTTATGGGATGTGACGATTAAAGCCTGTCGCCTCGTGCGCCGTGTCTCCCCCCTCCTCCTCCCCCCGTGTCTCCCCCGAGAGGCAGAGGGGGGGGGGGGGGGGAGAGAGAGAGAGAGAGAGAGAGCGCGCGCTGAGCGGACGGAGGTCGTGAGGAGAATTTCAAAAGCGTTTATGCTGCAATGAGGAGAACAAACCGCGTCCCCCCACGGAGCGTCACCCCCCCTCCCCCCCCCGTCACCCCCCCGCCCCCCCGGCCCTGTCAGGGAGGGGGGAGGAGCTTCACTGCCTCAGAAACATGAGCTGCTCCTCTGGATTCACAGGGTTAGACTGAAGTTCACATGAATGATGGCGGTTTGCACTGCAGAGGGTCCCGGGTTCGTTTCCTGGGGAGTCTTCATGTTCTTTCCTCTACCACTAAAACATGCACAATAGGTGAATCCTCCAGCCAGGTGTTTCTGACCATCAGCCTGGCTCCACATGTGGAGATGGTCCTCAGGCGCCACCGTCGCCCACTGCTCCTGACGGCTCCCAGCGCTGTCCAGGGGGCGGGTCAAATGTGGGAGACGGATTTCCCTACAGGGACAATAAAGTTCACCCTAAACTCCCCCCCTCCCCTCCCCTCTGACCCCCCCTCCCCTCTCTTTCATCCCCCCCCCTCTATATACTTTCTGTCCAGTCCAGAGCAAACGTTTAAGACCAGGTGAAAAATAAACTCATTTCTCATGTTTGGATCTTCAATATGCAACAAGAAGAAACACATGACGGAGCTTTGTTAAATGAGGCGATGCTGCTAATGAAAAACACCAGGAGCTAATTATTCTGAATAAACAATGGTCTGAGAGCCTCTGGTCTGAGGGCCGGACTCGCTCTGACGCCTCAGGAACAGCTGCATGGAGTTCTGCAGAGGAACCTTTCAGCTGCTCGTCCTCAGGTGTTAGCGACAAGCTAGCAGCAGGTTAGCAGCAGGTTAGCAGCAGGTTAGCGACAGGTTAGCAGCAGGTTAGCAGCAGGTTAGGGACAGGTTAGCAGCAGGTTAGCAGCAGGTTAGCAGCAGGTTAGGGACAGGTTAGCAGAAGGTTAGCAGCAGGTTAGCGACAGGTTAGCGACAGGTTAGCAGCAGGTTAGCAGCAGGTTAGCGACAGGTTAGCGACAGGTTAGCAGCAGGTTAGCAGCAGGTTAGCGACAGGTTAGCAGCAGGTTAGGGACAGGTTAGCAGAAGGTTAGCAGAAGGTTAGCGACAGGTTAGCGACAGGTTAGCAGCAGGTTAGCGACAGGTTAGCAGGTTAGCGACAGGTTAGCGACAGGTTAGCGACAGGTTAGCGACAGGTTAGCAGCAGGTTAGCGACAGGTTAGCAGGTTAGCGACAGGTTAGCGACAGGTTAGCGACAGGTTAGCGACAGGTTAGCGACAGGTTAGCGACAGGTTAGCAGCAGGTTAGCAGCAGGTTAGCAGCAGGTTAGCAGCAGGTTAGGGACAGGTTAGCGACAGGTTAGCAGCAGGTTAGCAGCAGGTTAGCAGCAGGTTAGCGACAGGTTAGCAGGTTAGCAACAGGTTAGCAGGTTAGCAGTTGCTCGGCTCCTGAAGCTGCAGATTCCGCCTGAGTCACAGACACTGAACATCAGGACATCACGTCCAAAACACTGATCCTCAAACGCCCTCGTTCTTCAAACACATTTATTTCTCCGCAGAGACACTGAGCAGCAAAAACAAGGTTACAGGGAGCGCCGTGACTTTGAGGCTCTGAGGAGGCGCTGAGGAGGCTCTGAGGAGGCGTGGCCAAAGGCGGCGCCGACACAAGGCACTGATCAGGACGATCCCAGGCGTCCTCCTCTAAGGTCACGCCCACACAAACAACTGAACATTATTATAATATAAAACACGAGGACCGATAATAACTGACTGGCCTTCGCTGATTGGTTCACTCCACTTCCTGTTTGTCCTGTATCGCCGTGGAAACAGTTGTCAGCAGTATCTTATTCACCTTACTAGCTGAGACCCGGCCTTCGGCCGGGTCTCAGCTAGTCTCCACATGTGATATTCTGAGATTATGAGTGATTACAAAGAAATGTCCAACCCGTCACACAGTTCAGCTGTAGACCAGTGGTTCCCAACCCATTCCAAAAACTATGGCCACTACAAATGTTTAAAATAATGAATGCTAAAAATAATTTCAAACAAACAGCAATTGGAGTGTTTGATGCACCCGTGCTCCTTTCTTATAAACTACAACGACAATATGTTCGCTAAACTCAGGGAATAGAATTCAAGAGACAGTGGAATAATTATGGATAAATATTAGGGGTACAGCTCTAACGGTTTGGTTCACGGTGCAGGACCCGTGGTTTGGTGCATCACGGTAGTGCACAATCAAACAAATAATAAGTAGGTTTTGAAATGAAATAGCCTAATGATCGTTATTAGACAGTATTTATAACTGTACAATAAAATTGGCAATGCTTTCAAAGCTGCTTTAGAATAAAATGTACCTCTGGGCTCACAATACGTGAAAGCAAAATAGAAAACAAATGGTTCAGCAGCAAAGAAAAAAAAAAGGAAAAAACTAAGCAGTGCAGGCCATGCGCTCGTTAAGTGGTAGTTTCATTTTCGCTTTTACTCACAGGGAGGAGAAATCACTCGGAGCAGCACGTTTGATTAGAGGCTTTTGGGCAATGTTTTGCGTGTACTGTTTTTCGGAGACAAAGCTTTAGAGACGGAATACGGCCATTATTGGATCTTACGCATTTGTCTGTGTGTCTGACATTACGCAGCACTGGATCTATAATGAACCACAGCCTTGGTCACTGCAGGAGAGACTTAAACAAAGACCCGCAGATGTCTTTTTGAGGATGTATCTGTACCTGTGCGGAGCATCTGCAGGTTAGCGGTTAGTGACGATGACTCACATCGCCCTGTTTGGATGCGCGCACACGCACGGCAGTCAGATCTCGTGCACTCGCGTTGTTGTGACAGCGGGTTGTCCTCGGGCAGCAGCACCGCGGTCCATATGGACCCGTGGTCAATGCCCGCGGCTGGTGGGACCATCACGTGGGGGCCGGCCGCGGATGTAATAATAATAATAATAAGAGTAATAATGCATTAGTCTTATATAGCGCTTTTCCAGACGCTCAAAGTTGCTGAACAATTATGCGCACATTAGCCCCCACCACCAACCACGCACACACTCAGTACTGTTGCCAGGCTTCCTGGTTCCCAAACGGTCTCCCATCCCAGTCCTAACCAGGCACTTCCCTGCTTAGCTTCAAAGTCGGTATGGGAAATAAACATGGCGGCGCCCAGGCGGCGGCCATTGAGATAGCGTTTTCTATAATAGATTCCGGTGGGCGTAGCCGTGAATTGTGCCCGCCCATTTTCTCCTATCGGTTACACCTCATTTGAAAGCTAAGATCTACAAAACTAAGTTGATCTTTTTCCTTCCTTCCTTCTTTTTTTTCATCACTTTTTGTCATCTCATTTTTGTCAAATTTTTTGTCAAATTTCCAGAAGCTTTTGGATTGGGGTAAAGCTGGAGAAAATGTGCTCAGTTCAGGTGGGAGTTAAGGGGTTAACATGGGGCTGGAGGAGTCACTACACGAAAGCAAAGCCGAAACGTTACAAATCCATCGACCGAACATCAGATTTGAGCGGAGAACGTTTTCCCCTCGGTCTCCGTTTGAACGACAGCGGAAGAACCGAGACAAAAGAGGAGTGGGCGGGGCAGAAGTGGGCGGGGCAGAAGTGGGCGGGGCAGAAGTGGTGACGTCACAGCTCGACTTCCGGGTTGGAAACTCACAGAGAGTCACTGAACAGACTTATTTATCCGAACCATGAGGCAAACATGAACCTGCTGCTGTGAAAGTCAGATTTACCGACATCGCTACATCCGGGTTAGCGAGATAATGCTAACGCAGCCGCTACGCTAACCCCGGAAGCACCGACTTTAGTAAATATGACTTTTGTAGCAGCAGGTGCGTCTGAGAAATAAGTCTGTTCAGGAACTCTCTGTCAGCGTAGAACCTTTGGCCCTTTGGAAATATATCATTATACAAATCAGAAGTACTTTAATGTTGAGCTTTACCTAAATCTAAAAGCTTCTCAACTGGAGCTTTCAGCCTACAGGTGTAACGCCTCATTCAAAAGCTAAACTGACAAAACTGATCTCTGATTTTTGATTCACTTTTTTGTTGCTTTTTCACCACTTTTGTGTCAATTTTTTTGCCTCTTTGTCCCTCTTTGAATGCTTTTTTTAAGACGCACTGGTCGAACTGGGAAAATGTATTTGGTTAAGGCAGGGGGTTAAAGCAGTACTAAGTAACTCTTCCCCCTAGAGGCCATAAGCGCAACTGCAGGTGTCTTAGCAAGTTACGATTTCTCTCAAACTTGGCTGTAAATACTGTTTAAAGTGACGTTAGCCCGCAGTTAGCTTTGCCCGATAGCATGCTAGCTTCTTCTTCGTGATTCCATTAGTGTGTATTGGCTTGTTGCATAATGTGGCTATGCTAGTTCCTCTGAGCTGAAGTTGTGGGCGCTAGCACTTCCTGTTCATATTAATTTCCATGAAGATGAGCTCAGACCCGTTCGAATCATCGTATTTCCTGCAGATTCTGTGGTGGACGTGAGTTCCTGGTAGACGATCACTTCCTGCAGGTTAACGAGTCGCTGTACAGAGTAAATATTTCAATGGGGGACACATCCATGTTCATGAGGATCAGTGAGTTTGTCTTGAAGCAAAAAGCTAATATTTCATGCATTATACAATTTGAAATAATGCCTTTTATAGCATGTTAGCCTTTAGCTTCAAGACAAACCATCAATCCTTTATGATCACAGGCGTCTCCGATCTGAACAGTGAATGACCGTCTACCGGGAACTCACTGCCCACCACGTGATCTTTAGAAAATATGATTCCAGGAAAGGAAACAGACAGGAAGTACTGGCGCTCACACCGTCAGGTCAGAGGAGCTAGCATAGCCGTACCGCGCAACAAGTCAATTGCTTTCTCCGGTCCGGGGGCAGTCAAGTTGCAAACATGGCCAGAGACACCAGGGGGCGATGAAAGACCCTCCAATCATCCCATAAACACTTGTATCACCCCCACAGGGACGACGGGGAGGGTTTATTAAGGTAAACACGTTACTTAGTGCTGCTTTAAGTACTGTGAAAATGTGAGAAAGTCCAAATGAGGTCATGAATGATGCTCAGCACTGGCGATTGTAGAAAATGGTGCTTTACTTTTGGCTAAAATGGTCAGGTTCGGCCCTTGCTCCTTTTACAATAAAGAAAATCGGCCTCCACCAAACAAACCTGCCGAACCCTGGTTTAGAGGAACATCAGAAAAATATACAAGCCTCATTTGAAAGCTAAGGCTCTTGTCGCTCCTGTGTTTTCATCAGGGCTTTTTTGTCTTTGGCTTTTCATCCTCGTTCTCGTTGCTGTTCCTCGACATGGTGGAATCTTTTGACCTGATCTTGTAGACGACACGCTCAGGTTTGGGGAACAGTCTTCACCTTCCTCCACACTCCTCTTTAAAGAGCGGCTCGTACGCTCACCTCACTTTGCGGCTCGTGCTGAGGAGCCTTTTCTCCCCCCTGTGGTTTCCACGGAGACGCTGCCGTCGGGGAGCGGGTTATTAATCGTCACATTAATTACCGCGGCCGCCGTGAGGGAGGAGGCGGCTCAGAGGAAACATGGAGGTCAGTGTCAGGTCGGCGGTGAATTCCTCTTTAGCGTCAGACTAACTCTCTCTTTACCAGGTTTATCCTCTGAGATTTATCCAGGAAGTGACTCCAACATGTCCTGCTCTTTCCCACGCTCACTCACAAATACTGACATGTTTGGTATCCACGTGTAGCACTTCTGTGGGAGAACTATACACAGACAAAGGGACTAAACGTGAACAACATGTGCCCTTCAGTGGCTCCATGAGAATCCACGCTCCACAGGCGAGCAGTGAGACCACGTTCCTGAACATCCACTGAGCCTGTGTGTCCGGGAACAGCCCTCAGACCTCACTGAGTGACTCCACACACCACCACAGGGTCCACAGCCTCACCAGCCCAGGACCAGGCTCTCCACCCGCCCTGCCGGTCCCTGAGTCCCTGAGTGACGAGGCCTTTAAAAAACACATTTATTTAAAAAGGCCTGTTAGTCTGTTCACGTTTCTTTGACTGTTTTGTTCTTGCTTTGCTTTTCACGCGGTTTCTTTTCACATTATTATTATGTTTACATGAGGCATGGCTCTGGTCTCCCTCCTGACATATAGGAAACGATTTTCTACCTCAGGAACTTTTAAACCAAAGAGCAGAGCTGTGAGGCGCTTACGTCGCTCGCCGTCCGTCCAGGATCCGTGCGGGAGCCGTCCGCTGGAGAACGGGCTGTAACACACCCACAGTTTGTTTCTACGAGCGTAACTCTAACACAGAGACTTTAATATCTACAAGCGTAACTCTGACACAGAGACTTTAATATCTACGAGCGTAACTCTGACACAGACTTTAATATCTACGAGCGTAACTCTGACACAGAGACTTTAATATCTACGAGCGTAACTCTAACACAGAGACTTTAATATCTACAAGCGTAACTCTGACACAGAGACTTTAATATCTACGAGTGTAACTCTGACAGAGACTTTAATATCTACGAGCGTAACTCTGACACAGAGACTTTAATATCTACGAGTGTAACTCTGACAGAGACTTTAATATCTACGAGCGTAACTCTGACACAGAGACTTTAATATCTACGAGCGTAACTCTGACACAGAGACTTTAATATCTACAAGCGTAACTCTGACACAGAGACTTTAATATCTACGAGTGTAACTCTGACAGAGACTTTAATATCTACGAGCGTAACTCTGACACAGAGACTTTAATATCTACGAGTGTAACTCTGACAGAGACTTTAATATCTACGAGCGTAACTCTAACACAGAGACTTTAATATCTACAAGCGTAACTCTGACACAGAGACTTTAATATCTACGAGCGTAACTCTGACACAGAGACTTTAATATCTACGAGCGTAACTCTGACACAGAGACTTTAATATCTACGAGCGTAACTCTGACACAGAGACTTTAATATCTACGAGCGTAACTCTGACACAGAGACTTTAATATCTACGAGCGTAACTCTGACACAGAGGCTTTAATATCTACAAGCGTAACTCTGACACAGAGACTTTAATATCTACGAGTGTAACTCTGACAGAGACTTTAATATCTACGAGCGTAACTCTGACACAGAGACTTTAATATCTACAAGCGTAACTCTGACACAGAGACTTTAATATCTACGAGTGTAACTCTGACAGAGACTTTAATATCTACGAGCGTAACTCTGACACAGAGACTTTAATATCTACAAGCGTAACTCTGACACAGAGACTTTAATATCTACGAGCGTAACTCTGACACAGAGACTTTAATATCTACGAGCGTAACTCTGACACAGAGACTTTAATATCTACGAGCGTAACTCTGACACAGAGACTTTAATATCTACGAGCGTAACTGACACAGAGACTTTAATATCTACGAGCATAACTCTGACACAGACTTTAATATCTACGAGCGTAACTCTGACACAGAGACTTTAATATCTACGAGCGTAACTCTGACACAGAGACTTTAATATCTACAAGCGTAACTCTGACACAGAGACTTTAATATCTACGAGTGTAACTCTGACAGAGACTTTAATATCTACGAGCGTAACTCTGACACAGAGACTTTAATATCTACGAGTGTAACTCTGACAGAGACTTTAATATCTACGAGCGTAACTCTAACACAGAGACTTTAATATCTACAAGCGTAACTCTGACACAGAGACTTTAATATCTACGAGCGTAACTCTGACACAGAGACTTTAATATCTACGAGCGTAACTCTGACACAGAGACTTTAATATCTACGAGCGTAACTCTGACACAGAGACTTTAATATCTACGAGCGTAACTCTGACACAGAGACTTTAATATCTACGAGCGTAACTCTGACACAGAGGCTTTAATATCTACAAGCGTAACTCTGACACAGAGACTTTAATATCTACGAGTGTAACTCTGACAGAGACTTTAATATCTACGAGCGTAACTCTGACACAGAGACTTTAATATCTACAAGCGTAACTCTGACACAGAGACTTTAATATCTACGAGTGTAACTCTGACAGAGACTTTAATATCTACGAGCGTAACTCTGACACAGAGACTTTAATATCTACAAGCGTAACTCTGACACAGAGACTTTAATATCTACGAGCGTAACTCTGACACAGAGACTTTAATATCTACGAGTGTAACTCTGACAGAGACTTTAATATCTACGAGCGTAACTCTAACACAGAGACTTTAATATCTACAAGCGTAACTCTGACACAGAGACTTTAATATCTACGAGTGTAACTCTGACACAGAGACTTTAATATCTACAAGCGTAACTCTGACACAGAGACTTTAATATCTACAAGCGTAACTCTGACACAGAGACTTTAATATCTACGAGTGTAACTCTGACAGACTTTAATATCTACGAGCGTAACTCTGACAGACTTTAATATCTACGAGTGTAACTCTGACAGAGACTTTAATATCTACGAGCGTAACTCTAACACAGAGACTTTAATATCTACAAGCGTAACTCTGACACAGAGACTTTAATATCTACGAGCGTAACTCTAACACAGAGACTTTAATATCTACAAGCGTAACTCTGACACAGAGACTTTAATATCTACAAGCGTAACTCTGACACAGAGACTTTAATATCTACGAGTGTAACTCTGACAGAGACTTTAATATCTACGAGCGTAACTCTGACACAGAGACTTTAATATCTACGAGCGTAACTCTGACACAGAGACTTTAATATCTACGAGCGTAACTCTGACACAGAGACTTTAATATCTACGAGCGTAACTCTGACACAGAGACTTTAATATCTACGAGTGTAACTCTGACAGAGACTTTAATATCTACGAGCGTAACTCTGACACAGAGACTTTAATATCTACGAGCGTAACTCTGACACAGAGACTTTAATATCTACGAGCGTAACTCTGACACAGAGGCTTTAATATCTACGAGCGTAACTCTGACACAGAGACTTTAATATCTACGAGCGTAACTCTGACACAGAGACTTTAATATCTACGAGCGTAACTCTGACACAGAGACTTTAATATCTACGAGCGTAACTCTGACACAGAGACTTTAATATCTACGAGCGTAACTCTAACACAGAGACTTTAATATCTACGAGCGTAACTCTGACACAGAGACTTTAATATCTACGAGCGTAACTCTGACACAGAGACTTTAATATCTACGAGCGTAACTCTGACACAGAGACTTTAATATCTACGAGCGTAACTCTGACACAGAGACTTTAATATCTACGAGCGTAACTCTGACACAGAGACTTTAATATCTACGAGTGTAACTCTGACACAGAGACTTTAATATCTACGAGTGTAACTGACAGAGACTTTAATATCTACGAGTGTAACTCTGACAGAGACTTTAATATCTACGAGTGTAACTCTGACAGAGACTTTAATATCTACGAGCGTAACTCTGACACAGAGGCTTTAATATCTACGAGTGTAACTCTGACACAGAGGCTTTAATATCTACGAGCGTAACTCTAACACAGAGACTTTAATATCTACGAGCGTAACTCTGACAGAGACTTTAATATCTACGAGAGTAACTCTGACACAGAGACTTTAATATCTACGAGCGTAACTCTGACACAGACTTTAATATCTACGAGCGTAACTCTAACACAGAGACTTTAATATCTACGAGCGTAACTCTGACAGAGACTTTAATATCTACAAGCGTAACTCTGACACAGAGACTTTAATATCTACGAGCGTAACTCTGACACAGAGACTTTAATATCTACGAGCGTAACTCTGACACAGAGACTTTAATATCTACGAGCGTAACTCTGACACAGAGACTTTAATATCTACGAGCGTAACTCTGACACAGAGACTTTAATATCTACGAGCGTAACTCTGACACAGAGACTTTAATATCTACGAGCGTAACTCTAACACAGACTTTAATATCTACGAGAGTAACTCTGACACAGAGACTTTAATATCTACGAGCGTAACTCTGACACAGACTTTAATATCTACGAGAGTAACTCTGACACAGAGACTTTAATATCTACGAGCGTAACTCTGACACAGACTTTAATATCTACGAGCGTAACTCTAACACAGAGACTTTAATATCTACGAGCGTAACTCTGACAGAGACTTTAATATCTACGAGCGTAACTCTGACACAGAGACTTTAATATCTACGAGCGTAACTCTAACACAGAGACTTTAATATCTACGAGCGTAACTCTGACACAGAGACTTTAATATCTACGAGCGTAACTCTGACACAGAGGCTTTAATATCTACAAGCGTAACTCTGACACAGAGACTTTAATATCTACGAGTGTAACTCTGACACAGAGACTTTAATATCTACGAGCGTAACTCTGACACAGACTTTAATATCTACGAGCGTAACTCTAACACAGAGACTTTAATATCTACGAGCGTAACTCTGACAGAGACTTTAATATCTACAAGCGTAACTCTGACACAGAGACTTTAATATCTACGAGCGTAACTCTGACACAGAGACTTTAATATCTACGAGCGTAACTCTGACACAGAGACTTTAATATCTACGAGCGTAACTCTGACACAGAGACTTTAATATCTACGAGCGTAACTCTGACACAGAGGCTTTAATATCTACAAGCGTAACTCTGACACAGAGACTTTAATATCTACGAGTGTAACTCTGACACAGAGACTTTAATATCTACGAACGTAACTCTGACACAGAGACTTTAATATCTACGAGCGTAACTCTGACACAGAGACTTTAATATCTACGAGCGTAACTCTGACACAGACAGAGACTTTAATATCTACGAGCGTAACTCTGACAGAGACTTTAAAATCTACGAGCGTAACTCTGACACAGAGACTTTAATATCTACGAGCGTAACTCTGACAGAGACTTTAATATCTACGAGCGTAACTCTGACACAGAGACTTTAATATCTACGAGTGTAACTCTGACACAGAGGCTTTAATATCTACAAGCGTAACTCTGACACAGAGGCTTTAATATCTACGAGCGTAACTCTGACAGAGGCTTTAATATCTACGAGCGTAACTCTGACACAGAGGCTTTAATATCTACGAGCGTAACTCTGACAGAGACTTTAATATCTACGAGCGTAACTCTGACACAGAGACTTTAATATCTACGAGCGTAACTCTGACACAGAGACTTTAATATCTACGAGCGTAACTCTAACACAGAGACTTTAATATCTACGAGCGTAACTCTAACACAGAGACTTTAATATCTACGAGCGTAACTCTGACACAGAGACTTTAATATCTACGAGCGTAACTCTGACAGAGACTTTAATATCTACGAGCGTAACTCTGACACAGAGACTTTAATATCTACGAGCGTAACTCTGACAGAGACTTTAATATCTACGAGCGTAACTCTGACAGAGACTTTAATATCTACGAGTGTAACTCTGACACAGAGACTTTAATATCTACGAGCGTAACTCTGACACAGACTTTAATATCTACGAGCGTAACTCTAACACAGAGACTTTAATATCTACGAGCGTAACTCTGACAGAGACTTTAATATCTACAAGCGTAACTCTGACACAGAGACTTTAATATCTACGAGCGTAACTCTGACACAGAGACTTTAATATCTACGAGCGTAACTCTGACACAGAGACTTTAATATCTACGAGCGTAACTCTGACACAGAGACTTTAATATCTACGAGCGTAACTCTGACACAGAGGCTTTAATATCTACAAGCGTAACTCTGACACAGAGACTTTAATATCTACGAGTGTAACTCTGACACAGAGACTTTAATATCTACGAACGTAACTCTGACACAGAGACTTTAATATCTACGAGCGTAACTCTGACACAGAGACTTTAATATCTACGAGCGTAACTCTGACACAGACAGAGACTTTAATATCTACGAGCGTAACTCTGACAGAGACTTTAAAATCTACGAGCGTAACTCTGACACAGAGACTTTAATATCTACGAGTGTAACTCTGACAGAGACTTTAATATCTACGAGCGTAACTCTGACACAGAGACTTTAATATCTACGAGCGTAACTCTGACACAGAGACTTTAATATCTACAAGCGTAACTCTGACACAGAGACTTTAATATCTACGAGTGTAACTCTGACAGAGACTTTAATATCTACGAGCGTAACTCTGACACAGAGACTTTAATATCTACGAGTGTAACTCTGACAGAGACTTTAATATCTACGAGCGTAACTCTAACACAGAGACTTTAATATCTACAAGCGTAACTCTGACACAGAGACTTTAATATCTACGAGCGTAACTCTGACACAGAGACTTTAATATCTACGAGCGTAACTCTGACACAGAGACTTTAATATCTACGAGCGTAACTCTGACACAGAGACTTTAATATCTACGAGCGTAACTCTGACACAGAGACTTTAATATCTACGAGCGTAACTCTGACACAGAGGCTTTAATATCTACAAGCGTAACTCTGACACAGAGACTTTAATATCTACGAGTGTAACTCTGACAGAGACTTTAATATCTACGAGCGTAACTCTGACACAGAGACTTTAATATCTACAAGCGTAACTCTGACACAGAGACTTTAATATCTACGAGTGTAACTCTGACAGAGACTTTAATATCTACGAGCGTAACTCTGACACAGAGACTTTAATATCTACAAGCGTAACTCTGACACAGAGACTTTAATATCTACGAGCGTAACTCTGACACAGAGACTTTAATATCTACGAGCGTAACTCTGACACAGAGACTTTAATATCTACGAGCGTAACTCTGACACAGAGACTTTAATATCTACGAGCGTAACTGACACAGAGACTTTAATATCTACGAGCATAACTCTGACACAGACTTTAATATCTACGAGCGTAACTCTGACACAGAGACTTTAATATCTACGAGCGTAACTCTGACACAGAGACTTTAATATCTACAAGCGTAACTCTGACACAGAGACTTTAATATCTACGAGTGTAACTCTGACAGAGACTTTAATATCTACGAGCGTAACTCTGACACAGAGACTTTAATATCTACGAGTGTAACTCTGACAGAGACTTTAATATCTACGAGCGTAACTCTAACACAGAGACTTTAATATCTACAAGCGTAACTCTGACACAGAGACTTTAATATCTACGAGCGTAACTCTGACACAGAGACTTTAATATCTACGAGCGTAACTCTGACACAGAGACTTTAATATCTACGAGCGTAACTCTGACACAGAGACTTTAATATCTACGAGCGTAACTCTGACACAGAGACTTTAATATCTACGAGCGTAACTCTGACACAGAGGCTTTAATATCTACAAGCGTAACTCTGACACAGAGACTTTAATATCTACGAGTGTAACTCTGACAGAGACTTTAATATCTACGAGCGTAACTCTGACACAGAGACTTTAATATCTACAAGCGTAACTCTGACACAGAGACTTTAATATCTACGAGTGTAACTCTGACAGAGACTTTAATATCTACGAGCGTAACTCTGACACAGAGACTTTAATATCTACAAGCGTAACTCTGACACAGAGACTTTAATATCTACGAGCGTAACTCTGACACAGAGACTTTAATATCTACGAGTGTAACTCTGACAGAGACTTTAATATCTACGAGCGTAACTCTAACACAGAGACTTTAATATCTACAAGCGTAACTCTGACACAGAGACTTTAATATCTACGAGTGTAACTCTGACACAGAGACTTTAATATCTACAAGCGTAACTCTGACACAGAGACTTTAATATCTACAAGCGTAACTCTGACACAGAGACTTTAATATCTACGAGTGTAACTCTGACAGACTTTAATATCTACGAGCGTAACTCTGACAGACTTTAATATCTACGAGTGTAACTCTGACAGAGACTTTAATATCTACGAGCGTAACTCTAACACAGAGACTTTAATATCTACAAGCGTAACTCTGACACAGAGACTTTAATATCTACGAGCGTAACTCTAACACAGAGACTTTAATATCTACAAGCGTAACTCTGACACAGAGACTTTAATATCTACAAGCGTAACTCTGACACAGAGACTTTAATATCTACGAGTGTAACTCTGACAGAGACTTTAATATCTACGAGCGTAACTCTGACACAGAGACTTTAATATCTACGAGCGTAACTCTGACACAGAGACTTTAATATCTACGAGCGTAACTCTGACACAGAGACTTTAATATCTACGAGCGTAACTCTGACACAGAGACTTTAATATCTACGAGTGTAACTCTGACAGAGACTTTAATATCTACGAGCGTAACTCTGACACAGAGACTTTAATATCTACGAGCGTAACTCTGACACAGAGACTTTAATATCTACGAGCGTAACTCTGACACAGAGGCTTTAATATCTACGAGCGTAACTCTGACACAGAGACTTTAATATCTACGAGCGTAACTCTGACACAGAGACTTTAATATCTACGAGCGTAACTCTGACACAGAGACTTTAATATCTACGAGCGTAACTCTGACACAGAGACTTTAATATCTACGAGCGTAACTCTAACACAGAGACTTTAATATCTACGAGCGTAACTCTGACACAGAGACTTTAATATCTACGAGCGTAACTCTGACACAGAGACTTTAATATCTACGAGCGTAACTCTGACACAGAGACTTTAATATCTACGAGCGTAACTCTGACACAGAGACTTTAATATCTACGAGCGTAACTCTGACACAGAGACTTTAATATCTACGAGTGTAACTCTGACACAGAGACTTTAATATCTACGAGTGTAACTGACAGAGACTTTAATATCTACGAGTGTAACTCTGACAGAGACTTTAATATCTACGAGTGTAACTCTGACAGAGACTTTAATATCTACGAGCGTAACTCTGACACAGAGGCTTTAATATCTACGAGTGTAACTCTGACACAGAGGCTTTAATATCTACGAGCGTAACTCTAACACAGAGACTTTAATATCTACGAGCGTAACTCTGACAGAGACTTTAATATCTACGAGAGTAACTCTGACACAGAGACTTTAATATCTACGAGCGTAACTCTGACACAGACTTTAATATCTACGAGCGTAACTCTAACACAGAGACTTTAATATCTACGAGCGTAACTCTGACAGAGACTTTAATATCTACAAGCGTAACTCTGACACAGAGACTTTAATATCTACGAGCGTAACTCTGACACAGAGACTTTAATATCTACGAGCGTAACTCTGACACAGAGACTTTAATATCTACGAGCGTAACTCTGACACAGAGACTTTAATATCTACGAGCGTAACTCTGACACAGAGACTTTAATATCTACGAGCGTAACTCTGACACAGAGACTTTAATATCTACGAGCGTAACTCTAACACAGACTTTAATATCTACGAGAGTAACTCTGACACAGAGACTTTAATATCTACGAGCGTAACTCTGACACAGACTTTAATATCTACGAGAGTAACTCTGACACAGAGACTTTAATATCTACGAGCGTAACTCTGACACAGACTTTAATATCTACGAGCGTAACTCTAACACAGAGACTTTAATATCTACGAGCGTAACTCTGACAGAGACTTTAATATCTACAAGCGTAACTCTGACACAGAGACTTTAATATCTACGAGCGTAACTCTGACACAGAGACTTTAATATCTACGAGCGTAACTCTGACACAGAGACTTTAATATCTACGAGCGTAACTCTGACACAGAGACTTTAATATCTACGAGCGTAACTCTGACACAGAGGCTTTAATATCTACAAGCGTAACTCTGACACAGAGACTTTAATATCTACGAGTGTAACTCTGACACAGAGACTTTAATATCTACGAGCGTAACTCTGACACAGACTTTAATATCTACGAGCGTAACTCTAACACAGAGACTTTAATATCTACGAGCGTAACTCTGACAGAGACTTTAATATCTACAAGCGTAACTCTGACACAGAGACTTTAATATCTACGAGCGTAACTCTGACACAGAGACTTTAATATCTACGAGCGTAACTCTGACACAGAGACTTTAATATCTACGAGCGTAACTCTGACACAGAGACTTTAATATCTACGAGCGTAACTCTGACACAGAGGCTTTAATATCTACAAGCGTAACTCTGACACAGAGACTTTAATATCTACGAGTGTAACTCTGACACAGAGACTTTAATATCTACGAACGTAACTCTGACACAGAGACTTTAATATCTACGAGCGTAACTCTGACACAGAGACTTTAATATCTACGAGCGTAACTCTGACACAGACAGAGACTTTAATATCTACGAGCGTAACTCTGACAGAGACTTTAAAATCTACGAGCGTAACTCTGACACAGAGACTTTAATATCTACGAGCGTAACTCTGACAGAGACTTTAATATCTACGAGCGTAACTCTGACACAGAGACTTTAATATCTACGAGTGTAACTCTGACACAGAGGCTTTAATATCTACAAGCGTAACTCTGACACAGAGGCTTTAATATCTACGAGCGTAACTCTGACAGAGGCTTTAATATCTACGAGCGTAACTCTGACACAGAGGCTTTAATATCTACGAGCGTAACTCTGACAGAGACTTTAATATCTACGAGCGTAACTCTGACACAGAGACTTTAATATCTACGAGCGTAACTCTGACACAGAGACTTTAATATCTACGAGCGTAACTCTAACACAGAGACTTTAATATCTACGAGCGTAACTCTAACACAGAGACTTTAATATCTACGAGCGTAACTCTGACACAGAGACTTTAATATCTACGAGCGTAACTCTGACAGAGACTTTAATATCTACGAGCGTAACTCTGACACAGAGACTTTAATATCTACGAGCGTAACTCTGACAGAGACTTTAATATCTACGAGCGTAACTCTGACAGAGACTTTAATATCTACGAGTGTAACTCTGACACAGAGACTTTAATATCTACGAGCGTAACTCTGACACAGACTTTAATATCTACGAGCGTAACTCTAACACAGAGACTTTAATATCTACGAGCGTAACTCTGACAGAGACTTTAATATCTACAAGCGTAACTCTGACACAGAGACTTTAATATCTACGAGCGTAACTCTGACACAGAGACTTTAATATCTACGAGCGTAACTCTGACACAGAGACTTTAATATCTACGAGCGTAACTCTGACACAGAGACTTTAATATCTACGAGCGTAACTCTGACACAGAGGCTTTAATATCTACAAGCGTAACTCTGACACAGAGACTTTAATATCTACGAGTGTAACTCTGACACAGAGACTTTAATATCTACGAACGTAACTCTGACACAGAGACTTTAATATCTACGAGCGTAACTCTGACACAGAGACTTTAATATCTACGAGCGTAACTCTGACACAGACAGAGACTTTAATATCTACGAGCGTAACTCTGACAGAGACTTTAAAATCTACGAGCGTAACTCTGACACAGAGACTTTAATATCTACGAGCGTAACTCTGACAGAGACTTTAATATCTACGAGCGTAACTCTGACACAGAGACTTTAATATCTACGAGTGTAACTCTGACACAGAGGCTTTAATATCTACAAGCGTAACTCTGACACAGAGGCTTTAATATCTACGAGCGTAACTCTGACAGAGGCTTTAATATCTACGAGCGTAACTCTGACACAGAGGCTTTAATATCTACGAGCGTAACTCTGACAGAGACTTTAATATCTACGAGCGTAACTCTGACACAGAGACTTTAATATCTACGAGCGTAACTCTGACACAGAGACTTTAATATCTACGAGCGTAACTCTAACACAGAGACTTTAATATCTACGAGCGTAACTCTAACACAGAGACTTTAATATCTACGAGCGTAACTCTGACACAGAGACTTTAATATCTACGAGCGTAACTCTGACAGAGACTTTAATATCTACGAGCGTAACTCTGACACAGAGACTTTAATATCTACGAGCGTAACTCTGACAGAGACTTTAATATCTACGAGCGTAACTCTGACAGAGACTTTAATATCTACGAGCGTAACTCTGACAGAGACTTTAATATCTACGAGCGTAACTCTGACACAGAGACTTTAATATCTACAAGCGTAACTCTGACAGAGACAGGCTTTAATATCTACGAGCGTAACTCTGACACAGAGACTTTAATATCTACAAGCGTAACTCTGACACAGAGACTTTAATATCTACAAGCGTAACTCTGACAGAGACAGACTTTAATATCTACAAGCGTAACTCTGACACAGAGACTTTAATATCTACAAGCGTAACTCTGACAGAGACAGACTTTAATATCTACAAGCGTAACTCTGACACAGAGACTTTAATATCTACAAGCGTAACTCTGACACAGAGACTTTAATATCTACGAGCGTAACTCTGACAGAGACTTTAATATCTACGAGCGTAACTCTGACACAGAGACTTTAATATCTACGAGCGTAACTCTGACAGAGACTTTAATATCTACGAGCGTAACTCTGACAGAGACTTTAATATCTACGAGCGTAACTCTGACAGAGACTTTAATATCTACGAGCGTAACTCTGACACAGAGACTTTAATATCTACGAGCGTAACTCTGACAGAGACTTTAATATCTACGAGTGTAACTCTGACACACAGACTTTAATATCTACGAGCGTAACTCTGACACACAGACTTTAATATCTACGAGCGTAACTCTGACAGAGACAGACTTTAATATCTACGAGTGTAACTTTGACACAGACTTTAATATCTACGAGTGTAACTCTGACAGACTTTAATATCTACGAGCGTAACTCTGACACAGAGACTTTAATATCTACGAGCGTAACTCTGACACAGAGACTTTAATATCTACGAGCGTAACTCTGACACAGAGACTTTAATATCTACGAGCGTAACTCTGACACAGAGACTTTAATATCTACGAGCGTAACTCTAACACAGAGACTTTAATATCTACGAGCGTAACTCTGACACAGAGACTTTAATATCTACGAGCGTAACTCTGACACAGAGACTTTAATATCTACGAGCGTAACTCTGACAGAGACTTTAATATCTACGAGTGTAACTCTGACACAGACAGAGACTTTAATATCTACGAGCGTAACTCTAACACAGAGACTTTAATATCTACGAGCGTAACTCTGACACAGAGACTTTAATATCTACGAGCGTAACTCTGACACAGAGACTTTAATATCTACGAGTGTAACTCTAACACAGAGACTTTAATATCTACGAGCGTAACTCTGACACAGAGACTTTAATATCTACGAGCGTAACTCTGACAGAGACTTTAATATCTACGAGCGTAACTCTGACACAGAGACTTTAATATCTACGAGCGTAACTCTGACAGAGACTTTAATATCTACGAGCGTAACTCTAACACAGAGACTTTAATATCTACGAGCGTAACTCTGACACAGAGACTTTAATATCTACGAGCGTAACTCTGACACAGAGACTTTAATATCTACGAGCGTAACTCTGACACAGAGACTTTAATATCTACGAGTGTAACTCTGACACAGACTTTAATATCTACAAGCGTAACTCTGACAGAGACTTTAATATCTACGAGCGTAACTCTGACACAGAGACTTTAATATCTACGAGCGTAACTCTGACAGAGACTTTAATATCTACGAGCGTAACTCTGACACAGAGACTTTAATATCTACGAGCGTAACTCTGACACAGAGACTTTAATATCTACGAGCGTAACTCTAACACAGACTTTAATATCTACGAGAGTAACTCTGACACAGAGACTTTAATATCTACGAGTGTAACTCTGACACAGAGGCTTTAATATCTACAAGCGTAACTCTGACACAGAGGCTTTAATATCTACGAGCGTAACTCTGACAGAGGCTTTAATATCTACGAGCGTAACTCTGACACAGAGACTTTAATATCTACGAGTGTAACTCTGACACAGAGGCTTTAATATCTACAAGCGTAACTCTGACACAGAGGCTTTAATATCTACGAGCGTAACTCTGACAGAGGCTTTAATATCTACGAGCGTAACTCTGACACAGAGGCTTTAATATCTACGAGCGTAACTCTGACAGAGACTTTAATATCTACGAGCGTAACTCTGACACAGAGACTTTAATATCTACGAGTGTAACTCTGACACAGAGGCTTTAATATCTACAAGCGTAACTCTGACACAGAGGCTTTAATATCTACGAGCGTAACTCTGACAGAGGCTTTAATATCTACGAGCGTAACTCTGACACAGAGGCTTTAATATCTACGAGCGTAACTCTGACAGAGACTTTAATATCTACGAGCGTAACTCTGACACAGAGACTTTAATATCTACGAGCGTAACTCTGACACAGAGACTTTAATATCTACGAGCGTAACTCTAACACAGAGACTTTAATATCTACGAGCGTAACTCTAACACAGAGACTTTAATATCTACGAGCGTAACTCTGACACAGAGACTTTAATATCTACGAGCGTAACTCTGACAGAGACTTTAATATCTACGAGCGTAACTCTGACACAGAGACTTTAATATCTACGAGCGTAACTCTGACAGAGACTTTAATATCTACGAGCGTAACTCTGACAGAGACTTTAATATCTACGAGCGTAACTCTGACAGAGACTTTAATATCTACGAGCGTAACTCTGACACAGAGACTTTAATATCTACAAGCGTAACTCTGACAGAGACAGGCTTTAATATCTACGAGCGTAACTCTGACACAGAGACTTTAATATCTACAAGCGTAACTCTGACACAGAGACTTTAATATCTACAAGCGTAACTCTGACAGAGACAGACTTTAATATCTACAAGCGTAACTCTGACACAGAGACTTTAATATCTACAAGCGTAACTCTGACAGAGACAGACTTTAATATCTACAAGCGTAACTCTGACACAGAGACTTTAATATCTACAAGCGTAACTCTGACACAGAGACTTTAATATCTACGAGCGTAACTCTGACAGAGACTTTAATATCTACGAGCGTAACTCTGACACAGAGACTTTAATATCTACGAGCGTAACTCTGACAGAGACTTTAATATCTACGAGCGTAACTCTGACAGAGACTTTAATATCTACGAGCGTAACTCTGACAGAGACTTTAATATCTACGAGCGTAACTCTGACACAGAGACTTTAATATCTACGAGCGTAACTCTGACAGAGACTTTAATATCTACGAGTGTAACTCTGACACACAGACTTTAATATCTACGAGCGTAACTCTGACACACAGACTTTAATATCTACGAGTGTAACTTTGACACAGACTTTAATATCTACGAGTGTAACTCTGACAGACTTTAATATCTACGAGCGTAACTCTGACACAGAGACTTTAATATCTACGAGCGTAACTCTGACACAGAGACTTTAATATCTACGAGCGTAACTCTGACACAGAGACTTTAATATCTACGAGCGTAACTCTGACACAGAGACTTTAATATCTACGAGCGTAACTCTAACACAGAGACTTTAATATCTACGAGCGTAACTCTGACACAGAGACTTTAATATCTACGAGCGTAACTCTGACACAGAGACTTTAATATCTACGAGCGTAACTCTGACAGAGACTTTAATATCTACGAGTGTAACTCTGACACAGACAGAGACTTTAATATCTACGAGCGTAACTCTAACACAGAGACTTTAATATCTACGAGCGTAACTCTGACACAGAGACTTTAATATCTACGAGCGTAACTCTGACACAGAGACTTTAATATCTACGAGTGTAACTCTAACACAGAGACTTTAATATCTACGAGCGTAACTCTGACACAGAGACTTTAATATCTACGAGCGTAACTCTGACAGAGACTTTAATATCTACGAGCGTAACTCTGACACAGAGACTTTAATATCTACGAGCGTAACTCTGACAGAGACTTTAATATCTACGAGCGTAACTCTAACACAGAGACTTTAATATCTACGAGCGTAACTCTGACACAGAGACTTTAATATCTACGAGCGTAACTCTGACACAGAGACTTTAATATCTACGAGCGTAACTCTGACACAGAGACTTTAATATCTACGAGTGTAACTCTGACACAGACTTTAATATCTACAAGCGTAACTCTGACAGAGACTTTAATATCTACGAGCGTAACTCTGACACAGAGACTTTAATATCTACGAGCGTAACTCTGACAGAGACTTTAATATCTACGAGCGTAACTCTGACACAGAGACTTTAATATCTACGAGCGTAACTCTGACACCGACTTTAATATCTACGAGCGTAACTCTGACACCGACTTTAATATCTACGAGCGTAACTGACAGAGACTTTAATATCTACGAGCGTAACTCTGACACAGACTTTAATATCTACGAGCGTAACTCTGACACAGACTTTAATATCTACAAGCGTAACTCTGACAAAGAGACTTTAATATCTACGAGCGTAACTCTGACAGACTTTAATATCTACAAGCGTAACTCTGACACAGAGACTTTAATATCTACGAGCGTAACTCTAACACAGAGACTTTAATATCTACGAGCGTAACTCTGACAGAGACTTTAATATCTACGAGCGTAACTCTGACAGAGACTTTAATATCTACGAGCGTAACTCTGACACAGAGACTTTAATATCTACGAGCGTAACTCTGACACAGAGACTTTAATATCTACGAGCGTAACTCTGACACAGAGACTTTAATATCTACGAGCGTAACTCTGACAGAGACTTTAATATCTACGAGCGTAACTCTGACACAGAGACTTTAATATCTACGAGCGTAACTCTGACACCGACTTTAATATCTACGAGCGTAACTCTGACACCGACTTTAATATCTACGAGCGTAACTGACAGAGACTTTAATATCTACGAGCGTAACTCTGACACAGACTTTAATATCTACGAGCGTAACTCTGACACAGACTTTAATATCTACAAGCGTAACTCTGACAAAGAGACTTTAATATCTACGAGCGTAACTCTGACAGACTTTAATATCTACAAGCGTAACTCTGACACAGAGACTTTAATATCTACGAGCGTAACTCTGACACAGACTTTAATATCTACGAGCGTAACTCTGACAGACTTTAATATCTACGAGCGTAACTCTGACAGACTTTAATATCTACAAGCGTAACTCTGACACAGACTTTAATATCTACGAGTGTAACTCTGACAGACTTTAATATCTACGAGCGTAACTCTGACAGAGACAGACTTTAATATCTACGAGCGTAACTCTGACACAGAGACTTTAATATCTACAAGCGTAACTCTGACAGACTTTAATATCTACAAGCGTAACTCTGACACAGAGACTTTAATATCTACGAGCGTAACTCTGACACAGACTTTAATATCTACGAGCGTAACTCTGACAGACTTTAATATCTACGAGCGTAACTCTGACAGACTTTAATATCTACAAGCGTAACTCTGACACAGACTTTAATATCTACGAGCGTAACTCTGACAGACTTTAATATCTACAAGCGTAACTCTGACAGACTTTAATATCTACAAGCGTAACTCTGACACAGAGACTTTAATATCTACGAGCATAACTCTAACACAGACTTTAATATCTACAAGCGTAACTCTAACACAGAGACTTTAATATCTACGAGCGTAACTCTGACAGAGACTTTAATATCTACGAGCGTAACTCTGACACAGAGACTTTAATATCTTAGTTTGTAACCATAGCGACACGAAGCCATTCAGACACAGAGGACACGCCTCCGTTCACAGCGTCCTCCGTGTGGACAAACCCCAAACCGCCCACAGGGGGCGCCATCAGAGGTCTGTGGGTCCGTCCACAGGGAGGAAGAGGAGGAGCCGAACACACTGATGCACTAACGACACAAACACACACAGCCGACACACACAGGAGCACACACATGCAAGGACTGAATATCCATCAGCCCGACCTCCAGCAGGAAGCACTCACAGGCTTTATCGAACTCACGACACCGAGCAACCGAACATTTGGAGCAGTTCAGACCCGTCCGGCGGGTGAGGGGGCGGGGCGAGGATGAGGGGGCGGGGCGAGGATGAGGGGGCGGGGCGAGGATGAGGGGGCGGAGTGAATCATGAACATGTGAGAAAACGTCTTTAGTGGAATAACAATCAATCAGCTAAAGAGGAAACACGGCAGAACCCTCCTGGTCACCGGCGCGGGTCTGAACCGCCAAATGACACTAACCCTCCAGCCCGAGCACAGGTCTGAAAATCATGTTCACCACTTAACACTATGTTCACCACTTAACACTATGTTCACCACTTAACACTATGTTCACCACTTAACACTATGTTCACCACTTAACACTATGTTCACCACTTAACACTATGTTCACCACTTAACACTATGTTCACCACTTAACACTATGTTCACTACTTAACACCAGTATATTCACTACTTAACACCAGTATATTCACTACTTAACACCAGTATATTCACTACTTAACACCAGTATATTCACTACTTAACACAAGTATATTCACTACTTAACACCAGTATATTCACTACTTAACACCAGTATATTCACTACTTAACACTATGTTTCATGCAGTCTGTGTCTCACTCAGACTCGGCTGAAGACGACGAGGCTCCAGAGAAACAGAAACTGATGAAGGAGAAACAGACTTAGATCAGTCGTTCCCGAAGTGCTGGTGTTGGCGTCGAAAACCAAGCAACGTCCCATCCCTGTTAGTGTGGGTGTGTGGGGTTGTGGGTGTGTGGGTGTGTGGGTGTGTGGGGTTGTTGGTGTGTGGGTTGTGGGTGTGTGGGTGTGTGGGTTGTGGGTGTGTGGGTGTGTGGGGTTGTGGGTGTGTGGGTGTGTGGGTGTTTGGGTTGTGGGTGTGTGTGGTGTGTGGGTGTGTGAGGTTGTGGGTGTGTGGGTGTGTGGGTGTGTGGGTGTGTGGGTGTGTGGGTGTGTGGGGTTATGGGTGTGTGGGGTTGTGGGTGTGTGGGGTTGTGGGTGTGTGGGTGTGTGGGTGTGTGGGTGTGTGAGGTTGTGGGTGTGTGGGTGTGTGGGTGTGTGGGTGTGTGGGGTTGTGGGTGTGTAGGGTTGTGGGTGTGTGGGTGTGTGGGTGTGTGGGTTGTGGGTGTGTGGGGTTGTGGGTGTGTGGGGTTGTGGGTGTGTGGGTGTGTGGGTGTGTGGGTGTGTGTGGGTGTGTGTGTGTGTGTGTGTGTGTGTGGGGTTGTGTGTGGGTGTGTGTGGGTGTGTGTGGGTGTGTGGGGTTGTGGGTGTGTGGGTGTGTGGGGTTGTGGGTGTGTGGGTGTGTGGGTGTGTGGGTGTGTGGGGTTGTGGGTGTGTGGGTGTGTGGGGTTGTGGGTGTGTGGGGTTGTGGATGTGTAGGGTTGTGTGGTTGTGGGTGTGTGTGGGTGTGTGGGGTTGTGGGTGTGTGGGGTTGTGGGTTGTGGGTGTGTGGGTGTGTGGGTTGTGGGTGTGTGGGTGTGTGGGGTTGTGGTGTGTGGGGTTGTGGATGTGTAGGGTTGTGTGGTTGTGGGTGTGTGTGGGTGTGTGGGGTTGTGGGTGTGTGGGGTTGTGGGTGTGTGGGTTGTGGGTGTGTGGGTGTGTGGGTTGTGGGTGTGTGGGTGTGTGGGTGTGTGGGTGTGTGGGGTTGTGGGTGTGTGGGTTGTGGGTGTGTGGGGTTGTGGGTGTGTGGGGTTGTGTGTGGGTGTGTGTGGGTGTGTGTGGGTGTGTGGGGTTGTGGTGTGTGTGTGGTGTGTGTGGGTGTGTGTGGGTGTGTGGGTTGTGGGTGTGTGGGTGTGTGGGTGTGTGTGGTTGTGGGTGTGTGGGTGTGTGGGGTTGTGGGTGTGTGTGGTTGTGGGTGTGTGGGTTGTGGGTGTGTGTGGTTGTGGGTGTGTGGGGTTGTGGGTGTGTGGGTGTGTGGGTTTTGGGTGTGTGGGTGTGTGGGGTTGTGTGTGTGTGGGTGTGTGGGTGTGTGGGTGTGTGTGGTTGTGGGGTTGTGGGTGTGTGGGGTTGTGGGTGTGTGGGGTGTGTGTGTGTGGGTGTGTGGGTGTGTGGGTTGTGGGTGTGTGGGTGTGTGGGTGTGTGGGTGTGTGGGTGTGTTGGTGTGTGGGTTGTGGGTGTGTGGGGTTGTGGGTGTGTGGGTTGTGGGTGTGTGGGTGTGTGGGGTTGAGGGTGTGTGGGTGTGTGGGTGTGTGGGTTGTGGGTGTGTGGGTGTGTGGGTGTGTGGGTTGTGGGTGTGTGGGTTGTGGGTGTGTGGGGTTGTGGGTGTGTGGGGTTGTGGGTGTGTGGGTTGTGGGTGTGTGGAGTGTGGGTGTGTGGGGTTGTGGGTGTGTGGTTGTGGTGTGTGGGTGGGTGTGTGGGTGTGTGGGTTGTGGGTTGTGGGTGTGTGGGTGTGTGGGGTTGTGGGTGTGTGGGGTTGTGGGTGTGTGGTTGTGGGTGTGTGGGGTTGTGGGGTTGTGGGTGTGTGGGGTTGTGGGTGTGTGGGGTTGTGGGTGTGTGGGTTGTGGTGTGTGGGGTTGTGGGGTTGTGGGTGTGTGGGTGTGTGGGTGGTGGGTGTGTGGGTGTGTGGGGTTGTGGGTGTGTGGGTGTGTGGGTGTGTGGGTGTGTGCGTGTGTGGGTGTGTGGGTGTGTGGGTGTTTGGGTTGTGGGTGTGTGGGTTGTGGGTGTGTGGGGTTGTGGGTTGTGTGGGTGTGTGGTGTGTGGGTGTTTGGGGTTGTGGGTGTGTGGTTGTGGGTGTGTGTGGGTGTGTGGGGTTGTGGGTGTGTGGGTTGTGGGTGTGTGGGTTGTGGGTTGTGTGGGGTTGTGGGTGTGTGGGTGTGTGGTTGTGGTGTGTGGGTGTGTGGGGTTGTGGGTGTGTGGGTTGTGGTGTGTGGGTTGTGGGTGTGTGGGTTGTGGGTGTGTGGGTGTGTGGGTGTGTGGGTGTGTGGGTGTGTGGGTGTGTGGGTGGTGGGTTGTGGGTTGTGGGTGTGTGGGGGTTGTGGGTTGTGGGTGTGTGGGTGTGTGGGGTTGTGGGTGTGTGGGGTTGTGGGTGTGTGGTTGTGGGTGTGTGGGGTTGTGGGTGTGTGGGTGTGTGGGTGTGTGGTGTTGGGGTGTGGGTGTGTGGTTGTGGGTGGTGGGTGTGTGGGTTGTGGTGTGTGGGTTGTGGGTGTGTGGGTGTGTGGGTGTGTGGGTGTGTGGGTGTGTGGGTGTGTGGGTGTGTGGGTTGTGGGTGTGTGGGTGTGTGGGTGTGTGGGTGTGTGGGTTGTGGGTGTGTGGGTTGTGGGTGTGTGGGTTGTGGGTGTGTGGGTGTTTGGGGTTGTGGGTGTGTGGGTTGTGGGTGTGTGGGTGTGTGGGTGTGTGGGTGTGTGGGGTTGTGGGTGTGTGGGTTGTGGGTGTGTGGGTGTGTGGGTGTGTGGGTGTGTGGGTTGTGGGTGTGTGGGGTTGTGGGTGTGTGGGGTTGTGGGTGTGTGGGTTGTGGGGTTGTGGAAGTGTGTTGTTGTGGGGTTGTGGGTGTGTGGGTGTTTGGGGTTGTGGGTGTGTGGGGCTGTGGGGTTGTGGGTGTGTGGGGTTGTGGGTGTGTGGGGTTGTGGGTGTGTGGGTTGTGGGTTGTGGGTGTGTGGGTTGTGGGTTTGTGGGTGTGTGTGTTGTGGGTGTGTGGGTGTGTGGGTTGTGGGGTTGTGGGTGTGTGGGGTTGTGGGTGTGTGGGTGTGTGGGTTGTGGGTGTGTGGGTGTGTGGGTGTGTGGGTGTGTGGGTGTGTTGGTGTGTGGGTTGTGGGTGTGTGGGGTTGTGGGTGTGTGGGGTTGTGGGTGTGTGGGTGTGTGGGGTTGAGGGTGTGTGGGTGTGTGGGTGTGTGGGTTGTGGGTGTGTGGGTGTGTGGGTGTGTGGGTTGTGGGTGTGTGGGTTGTGGGTGTGTGGGGTTGTGGGTGTGTGGGGTTGTGGGTGTGTGGGTTGTGGGTGTGTGGGAGTGTGGGTGTGTGGGGTTGTGGGTGTGTGGGTTGTGGGTGTGTGGGTGGGTGTGTGGGTGTGTGGGTTGTGGGGTTGTGGGTGTGTGGGTGTGTGGGGTTGTGGGTGTGTGGGGTTGTGGGTGTGTGGGTTGTGGGTGTGTGGGGTTGTGGGGTTGTGGGTGTGTGGGGTTGTGGGTGTGTGGGGTTGTGGGTGTGTGGGGTTGTGGGGTTGTGGGTGTGTGGGTGTGTGGGTGGTGGGTGTGTGGGTGTGTGGGGTTGTGGGTGTGTGGGTGTGTGGGTGTGTGGGTGTGTGCGTGTGTGGGTGTGTGGGTGTGTGGGTGTTTGGGGTTGTGGGTGTGTGGGGTTGTGGGTGTGTGGGGTTGTGGGTTGTGTGGGTGTGTGGGTGTGTGGGTGTTTGGGGTTGTGGGTGTGTGGGTTGTGGGTGTGTGTGGGTGTGTGGGGTTGTGGGTGTGTGGGGTTGTGGGTGTGTGGGGTTGTGGGTTGTGTGGGGTTGTGGGTGTGTGGGTGTGTGGGTTGTGGGTGTGTGGGTGTGTGGGGTTGTGGGTGTGTGGGGTTGTGGGTGTGTGGGTTGTGGGTGTGTGGGTTGTGGGTGTGTGGGTGTGTGGGTGTGTGGGTGTGTGGGTGTGTGGGTGTGTGGGTGTGTGGGTTGTGGGGTTGTGGGTGTGTGGGGTTGTGGGTTGTGGGTGTGTGGGTGTGTGGGGTTGTGGGTGTGTGGGGTTGTGGGTGTGTGGGTTGTGGGTGTGTGGGGTTGTGGGTGTGTGGGTGTGTGGGTGTGTGGGTGTTTGGGGTTGTGGGTGTGTGGGTTGTGGGTGTGTGGGTGTGTGGGGTTGTGGGTGTGTGGGTTGTGGGTGTGTGGGTGTGTGGGTGTGTGGGTGTGTGGGTGTGTGGGTGTGTGGGTGTGTGGGTTGTGGGTGTGTGGGTGTGTGGGTGTGTGGGTGTGTGGGTTGTGGGTGTGTGGGTTGTGGGTGTGTGGGTTGTGGGTGTGTGGGTGTTTGGGGTTGTGGGTGTGTGGGTTGTGGGTGTGTGGGTGTGTGGGTGTGTGGGTGTGTGGGGTTGTGGGTGTGTGGGTTGTGGGTGTGTGGGTGTGTGGGTGTGTGGGTGTGTGGGTTGTGGGTGTGTGGGGTTGTGGGTGTGTGGGGTTGTGGGTGTGTGGGTTGTGGGGTTGTGGAAGTGTGTTGTTGTGGGGTTGTGGGTGTGTGGGTGTTTGGGGTTGTGGGTGTGTGGGGTTGTGGGTGTGTGGGGCTGTGGGGTTGTGGGTGTGTGGGGTTGTGGGTGTGTGGGGTTGTGGGTGTGTGGGTTGTGGGTTGTGGGTGTGTGGGTTGTGGGTTTGTGGGTGTGTGGGGTTGTGGGTGTGTGGGTGTGTGGGGTTGTGGGTGTGTGGGTGTGTGGGTGTGTGGGTTGTGGGTGTGTGGGTGTGTGGGTGTGTGGGGTTGTGGGTGTGTGGGTGTGTGGGGTTGTGGGTGTGTGGGTGTGTGGGGTTGTGGGTGTGTGGGGTTGTGGGTGTGTGGGTTGTGGGTTGTGGGTGTGTGGGTTGTGGGTTTGTGGGTGTGTGGGGTTGTGGGTGTGTGGGTTGTGGGGTTGTGGGTGTGTGGGTGTGTGGGGTTGTGGGTGTGTGGGTGTGTGGGTGTGTGGGTTGTGGGTGTGTGGGTGTGTGGGTGTGTGGGTTGTGGGGTTGTGGGTGTGTGGGGTTGTGGGTGTGTGGGTGTGTGGGGTTGTGGGTGTGTGGGTGTGTGGGTGTGTGGGTTGTGGGTGTGTGGGTGTGTGGGTGTGTGCGTGTGTGGGTGTGTGGGTGTGTGGGTGTGTGGGTTGTGGGTGTGTGGGTGTGTGGGGTTGTGGGTGTGTGGGGTTGTGGGGTTGTGGGTGTGTGGGGTTGTGGGTGTGTGGGTGTGTGGGTTGTGGGTGTGTGGGGTTGTGGGTGTGTGGGGTTGTGGGTGTGTGGGGTTGTGTGGGGTTGTGGGTGTGTGGGTTGTGGGTGTGTGGGGTTGTGGGTGTGTGGGTGTGTGGGTTGTGGGTGTGTGGGGTTGTGGGTGTTTGGGGTTGTGGGTGTGTGGGGTTGTGGGTGTGTGGGGTTGTGGGTGTGTGGGGTTGTGTGGGGTTGTGGGTGTGTGGGTTGTGGGTGTGTGGGGTTGTGGGTGTGTGGGGTTGTGGGTGTGTGGGGTTGTGGGTTGTGGGTGTGTGGGGTTGTGGGGTTGTGGGTGTGTGGGTGTGTGGGGTTGTGGGTTGTGGGTGTGTGGGTGTGTGGGGTTGTGGGTGTGTGGGGTTGTGGGTGTGTGGGGTTGTGGGTGTGTGGGGTTGTGGGTTGTGGGTGTGTGGGGTTGTGGGGTTGTGGGTGTGTGGGTGTGTGGGGTTGTGGGTTGTGGGTGTGTGGGTGTGTGGGGTTGTGGGGTTGTGGGTGTGTGGGTGTGTGGGGTTGTGGGGTTGTGGGTGTGTGGGGTTGTGGGTTGTGGGTGTGTGGGTGTGTGGGGTTGTGGGGTTGTGGGTGTGTGGGTGTGTGGGGTTGTGGGGTTGTGGGTGTGTGGGGTTGTGGGTTGTGGGTGTGTGGGTGTGTGGGGTTGTGGGGTTGTGGGTTTGTGGGTGTGAGGGGTTGTGGGTTTGTGGGGTTGTGGGGTTGTGGGTTGTGGGTGTGTGTGGTTGTGGGTGTGAGGGGTTGTGGGTTTGTGGGGTTGTGGGGTTGTGGGTGTGTGGGTGTGTGTGGTTGTGGGGTTGTGGGGTGTGTGGGTTGTGGGTGTGTGGGTTGTGGGGTTGTGGGTGTGTAGGGTTGTGGGTTTGTGGGGTTGTGGGGTTGTGGGTGTGTGGGGTTGTGGGTGTGTGGGGTTGTGGGTGTGTGGGTTGTGGGGTTGTGGGTGTGTAGGGTTGTGGGTGTGTAGGGTTGTGGGTGTGTAGGGTTGTGGGGTTGTGGGTGTGTAGGGTTGTGGGTGTGTGGGGTTGTGGGTGTGTGGGGTTGTGGGTGTGTAGGGTTGTGGGTGTGTGGGATTGTGGGTGTGTGGGTTGTGGGTGTGTGGGTTGTGGGTGTGTGGGTGTGTGGGGGTTCTGGGTGTGTGGGTGTGTGGGGTTGTGGGTGTGTGGGTTGTGGGTGTGTGGGTTGTGTGTGTGTTGGGTTGTGGGTGTGTGGGTTGTGGGTGTGTAGGGTTGTGGGTGTGTGGGGTTGTGGGTGTGTGGGTTGTGGGTGTGTGGGGTTGTGGGGTTGTGGGTGTGTGTGGATGTGTGGGGTTGTGGGGTTGTGGGTTGTGGGGTTATGGGTGTGTGGGTGTGTGGGTGTGTGTGGGTGTGTGGGTGTGTGGGTGTGGTCAGTCTCGTACCTGGGGGAGATGTCACAGCCCTGCTGCATGAAGGCGCCCAGGGAGAACCAGAGGGAGTTGAAGATGCCGAACTCATTGGGGGGCTGGTCGCTGGGCGGACCGTCGGTGCCCTCTTCGGGCTCCTCGGTGTGCCACTCGTACGGGCTGAAGCGGCTGACCAGGAAGAGCACCACGCTCACGCCGATGTAGGCGAACACGATGCACATCCAGATCTCATAGGCCAGCGGGTCCAGGAAGGAGAAGACGCCCGGTTTGGACTTCTGGGGCTTTTTGATCATGATGGAGATGCCCAGAGACATGAAGGGCTTCGAAAAGTCGATCACCTCCTCCCGGACCAGCGTGATGGTTAAAGGGGCCACAGCGATTTCCGCTTTCTGCAAACACAAACACACGTCTGTTGGATCTGAGGTCACGGCTTTAGAGCAGATGGTTCCTGAGGAGCTGCTGCGTCTGAAGCTCTGAGGTCAAGGTCAAATTTATTTATAAAGCACATTTACAACAACTATCGCTGCCCAAAGTGCTGTACACAGGCAATACAAACCTAGTCACCCCTAGTTTTCATCTGAGATCGCGGAACAACTAGCAGCATTTGATCTGCTGACCTCGTCGTCCTCTTTGGGACATAAACAGACAGAAGCTCTGAAAGGTAAGATGGGGCCATTCCATTTAAACACTTAAAAACCATCAGTAGGATCTTAAACTGGATCCTGTAGCTCACTGGGAGCCAGTGCAAACAGAACAGGAGTAATATGCTCAGATTTCCTTGAGCCAGTGAGTAATCGTGCAGCGGCATTTTGGACCAGCTGCAGGCGATGGATGGAGGCCTGGGACAATCCATAGTACAAAGAATTACAGTCGTCCAACCGGCACGAGATAAGGGCATGGACTACCCGCTCTAGGTCAGCGTGTGGTAGGTCGGGCTTTACTTTGCTCAGAAGGTGCAACTGGTAAAAAACAACTTTAACTACCGAACTGATCTGCTGATCCAACTTGAAGGAGCTGTCAAAAATCACACCCAGATTTCTGACTGCTCGATGACAGTGGTGACTCAGGAACTGAGGAACAGCTCTTACATGTTAGGAGGTCACGGCTTTAGAGCAGATGGTTCCTGAGGAGCTGCTGTGTCTGAAGGTCTGAGGAACAGCTCTTACATGTTAGGAGGTCACGGCTTTAGAGCAGATGGTTCCTGAGGAGCTGCTGTGTCTGAAGCTCTGAGGAACAGCTCTTACATGTTAGAGCCCAGTCTTTAAACATGACTCTTTTCGTTTATGAATCTTTCACATTTCTGTTTCAAATGAAAACCTTTTTATACAGTTGCTTTTGTGGCAGCTATATTGTGTTTCATGAATAAGACTTTAATGATGTTCGATAGTTCATGTATCTTTATAACCCTGTGCCTCCAATCGAACCATCTCCAGACTCCAGACCTATAGGGGGCGTGAACGTCGCCAAAAACAGCCAATAACGAGGCTCTGGAGGAAACGGAAACATCCGTCACAAAAAGCAAATCGCCTCAACTTCACAGGACGGTACAGTCTGCTTCCAGGGCGTTTGTCAGGCAGTAGTAGTAGTATTAGTAGTAGTAGTAGTAAGTAGTTGTAGTAGTAGTAAGTAGTATTAGCAGTAGTGGTAGTAGCAGTAGCAGTAGTAGTCGTAGTATTAGCAGTAGTGGTAGTAGCAGTAGCAGTAGTAGTCGTAGTATTAGCAGTAGTGGTAGTAGTAATAGTAGTAGTATTAGTAATAGTAGCAGTAGCAGTAGTAGTAGTAGTATTAGTAGTAGTAGTAGTAATAGTATTAGTAAGTAATAGTTTCCCTCATAAATAAGGCCAGGTTTCTCAAACACCTGGACCGATGTGAAAGCTTAGGTTTTCTTCTTTTCATTGCTGATCTCCCGCCCCCTGACTCGGCGGTTCCCACGGCGACGGCGCTAAAGGCTTAAGGGAAAGTGCTTAGTCCACACCTCACCGCCGCAGCTGCCTGACCCTGAGCTCACGAACGCAAACACACATAATCTAATCATCACCGTCCTGTGAAGGACACGAGCTCCGTGTGTCCTACAGAGGACGGACCAGATTTATCAGCCCTGCGCTCCAACACACGCAGGCATGAGAGTGACCAGCAGATGGCAGTCACTCATGGCCACAATGCAGTCACAGAGAGGCTCCTCACTGGTCACACTCACTCACACGCGGCCTCACACTGGTCACACTCACTCACACGCGGCTCCTCACTGGTCACACACACTCACACGCGGGTCCTCACTGGTCACACTCACTCACACGCGGCCTCACACTGGTCACACTCGCTCACACGCGGCTCCTCAGAGCGCTGAGAGAAACTACAAAGACCTGTATCGCAGTAGTATCGCAGTAGAATCGCAGCATTATCGCAGTAGTATCACAGTAGTATCACAGTAGTATCGCAGTAGTATCACAGTAGTATCACAGTAGTATCGCAGTAGTATCGCAGTAGTATCGCAGTAGTATCACAGTAGAATCGCTGCAGTATCGCAGTAGTATCGCAGTAGTATCGCAGTAGTATCGCAGTAGTATCGCAGCATTATCGCAGTAGTATCGCAGTAGTATCGCAGTAGTATCACAGTAGTATCACAGTAGTATCGCAGTAGTATCGCAGTAGTATCGCAGTAGAATCGCAGTAGTATCGCAGTAGTATCGCAGTTGTATCACAGTAGTATCACAGTAGTATCACAGTAGTATCGCAGTTGTATCACAGTAGTATCACAGTAGTATCGCAGTTGTATCACAGTAGTATCGCAGTAGTATCGCAGTAGTATCGCAGTAGTATCACAGTAGTATCGCAGTAGTATCGCAGTAGTATCGCAGTAGTATCGCAGTTGTATCACAGTAGTATCACAGTAGTATCGCAGTAGTATCGCAGTAGTATCACAGTAGTATCACAGTAGTATCGCAGTTGTATCACAGTAGTATCGCAGTAGTATCGCAGTAGTATCGCAGTAGTATCGCAGTAGTATCACATTAGTATCACAGTAGTATCACAGTAGCATCACAGTAGTATCACAGTAGTATCACAGTAGTATCGCAGTAGTATCACATTAGTATCACAGTAGTATCACAGTAGCATCACAGTAGTATCACAGTAGTATCGCAGTAGTATCGCAGTAGTATCGCAGTAGTGTCGCAGTAGTGTCGCAGTAGTGTCGCAGTAGTTTCACGTAGTATCGCAGTAGTGTCGCAGTAGTATCGCAGTAGTATCACAGTAGTATCGCAGTAGTATCGCAGTAGTGTCGCAGTAGTATCGCAGTAGTATCGCAGTTGTATCACAGTAGTATCACAGTAGTATCGCAGTAGTATCACAGGAGTATCGCAGTAGTATCGCAGTAGTATCGCAGTAGTATCACAGTAGTATCGCAGGAGTATCGCAGTAGTATCACAGTAGTATCACAGTAGTATCGCAGTTGTATCACAGTAGTATCACAGTAGTATCGCAGTAGTATCACAGGAGTATCGCAGTAGTATCACAGTAGTATCACAGTAGTATCGCAGTAGTATCACATTAGTATCACAGTAGTATCACAGTAGCATCACCGTAGTATCACAGTAGTATCGCAGTAGTATCGCAGTAGTATCGCAGTAGTATCGCAGTAGTATCACAGTAGTATCGCAGTAGTATCACATTAGTATCACAGTAGTATCACAGTAGCATCACAGTAGTATCACAGTAGTATCGCAGTAGTATCACATTAGTATCACAGTAGTATCACAGTAGCATCACAGTAGTATCACAGTAGTATCGCAGTAGAATCGCAGTAGTATCACAGTAGTATCGCAGTAGTATCGCAGTAGTATCACAGTAGTATCACAGTAGTATCGCAGTAGTATCACAGTAGTATCGCAGTAGTATCACAGTAGTATTGCAGTAGTATCACAGTAGTATCACAGCAGTATCACAGTAGTATCGCAGTAGTTTCACAGTAGTATCGCAGTAGTATCGCAGTAGTATCGCAGTAGTATCACAGTAGTATCGCAGTAGTATCACAGTAGTATCACAGTAGTATCGCAGCAGTATCACAGTAGTATCGCAGTAGTATCGCAGTAGTATCGCAGTAGTTTCGCAGTAGTATCGCAGTACCATCACAGTAGTATCGCAGTAGTATCACAGTAGTATCGCAGTAGTATCGCAGTAGTATCGCAGTAGTATCGCAGTAGTATCGCAGTAGTATCACAGTAGTATCGCTTCAGTATCGCAGTAGTATCGCAGTAGTATCACAGTAGTATCGCTTCAGTATCGCAGTAGTATCGCAGTAGTATCACAGTAGTATCGCAGTAGTATCACAGTAGTATCACAGTAGTATCGCAGTAGTATCGCAGTAGTATCACAGTAGTATCACAGTAGTATTGCAGTACTCACCCCGTACACCAGCTCCCCGACCATCCCGTTCCAGATCTTGGTCTCCGGGTCTCGAGCGCCGTACTTCCCGTCCGGGACGATCGAGATCTTGTACTTGATTCCGATGTGTTTGGCGATTTCTGAGGCCAGGTCGACGCAGTATCCCTCGTACTGGTCATTCCCCTCGTACATCTCCCAGTTCTTCTTCAGCATGACGTACGGCCCCTCCTACACGCCAAGAGAGACCGTTACACGCCACACACACGCCAGGAGAGACTGTTACACACCACACACACGCTTAGAGAGACTGTTACACGCCACACACGCCAAGAGAGACTGTTACACGCCACACACACGCCAGGAGAGACGTTACACGCCACACACACGCTTAGAGAGACTGTTACAGGCCACACACATGCTTAGAGAGACTGTTACACGCCACACACACGCTTAGAGAGACTGTTACACGCTACACACACGCCAAGAGAGACCGTTACACGCCACACACACGCAAAGAGAGACTGTTACACGCCACACACACGCCAAGAGAGACCGTTACACGCCACACACGCCAAGAGAGACTGTTACACGCCACACACACGCCAGGAGAGACGTTACACGCCACACACACGCTTAGAGAGACTGTTACAGGCCACACACACGCCAAGAGAGACTGTTACACGCCACACACACGCTTAGAGAGACTGTTACACGCTACACACACGCCAAGAGAGACCGTTACACGCCACACACACGCAAAGAGAGACTGTTACACGCCACACACACGCCAAGAGAGACCGTTACACGCCACACACACGCCAAGAGAGACTGTTACACGCCACACACACGCCAAGAGAGACCGTTACACGCCACACACACGCCAAGAGAGACTGTTACACGCCACACACACGCTTAGAGAGACCGTTACACGCCACACACACGCTTAGAGAGACTGTTACACGCCACACACACGCTTAGAGAGACTGTTACACGCCACACACACGCCAGGAGAGACCGTTACACGCCACACACACGCCAAGAGAGACCGTTACACGCCACACACACGCCAGGAGAGACCGTTACACGCCACACACACGCCAAGAGAGACCGTTACACGCCACACACACGCCAGGAGAGACCGTTACACGCCACACACACGCTTAGAGAGACTGTTACACGCCACACACACGCTTAGAGAGACTGTTACACGCCACACACACGCCAAGAGAGACTGTTACACGCCACACACACGCCAAGAGAGACCGTTACACGCCACACACACGCCAGGAGAGACCGTTACACGCCACACACACGCCAAGAGAGACCGTTACACGCCACACACACGCCAGGAGAGACCGTTACACGCCACACACACGCTTAGAGAGACTGTTACACGCCACACACACGCCAGGAGAGACCGTTACACGCCACACACACGCCAAGAGAGACCGTTACACGCCACACACACGCCAGGAGAGACCGTTACACGCCACACACACGCCAAGAGAGACCGTTACACGCCACACACACGCCAGGAGAGACCGTTACACGCCACACACACGCTTAGAGAGACTGTTACACGCCACACACACGCTTAGAGAGACCGTTACACGCCACACACACGCCAGGAGAGACCGTTACACGCCACACACACGCTTAGAGAGACTGTTACACGCCACACACACGCCAAGAGAGACCGTTACACGCCACACACACGCCAGGAGAGACCGTTACACGCCACACACACGCCAAGAGAGACTGTTACACGCCACACACACGCCAAGAGAGACCGTTACACGCCACACACACGCTTAGAGAGACTGTTACACGCCACACACACGCCAAGAGAGACTGTTACACGCCACACACACGCTTAGAGAGACCGTTACACGCCACACACACGCTTAGAGAGACTGTTACACGCCACACACACGCCAGCAGAGACTGTTACACGCCACACACACGCCAGGAGAGACTGTTACACGCCACACACCCGCCAAGAGAGACTGTTACACGCCACACACACGCTTAGAGAGACTGTTACACGCCACACACACACTTAGAGAGACTGTTACACGCCACACACACGCTTAGAGAGACTGTTACACGCCACACACACGCTTAGAGAGACTGTTACACGCCACACACACGCTTAGAGAGACCGTTACACGCCACACACACGCTTAGAGAGACTGTTACACGCCACACACACGCCAGGAGAGACTGTTACACGCCACACACACGCTTAGAGAGACTGTTACACGCCACACACACGCTTAGAGAGACCGTTACACGCCACACACCCGCCAAGAGAGACTGTTACACGCCACACACACGCTTAGAGAGACTGTTACACGCCACACACACGCTTAGAGAGACTGTTACACGCCACACACACGCTTAGAGAGACCGTTACACGCCACACACACGCTTAGAGAGACCGTTACACGCCACACACACGCTTAGAGAGACCGTTACACGCCACACACCCGCCAAGAGAGACTGTTACACGCCACACACACGCTTAGAGAGACTGTTACACGCCACACACACGCTTAGAGAGACTGTTACACGCCACACACACGCTTAGAGAGACCGTTACACGCCACACACACGCCAGGAGAGACTGTTACACGCCACACACACGCTTAGAGAGACCGTTACACGCCACACACACGCCAAGAGAGACTGTTACACGCCACACACACGCCAAGAGAGACGTTACACGCCACACACACGCTTAGAGAGACTGTTACACGCCACACATACGCTTAGAGAGACCGTTACACGCCACACACACGCCAGGAGAGACCGTTACAAGCCACACACACGCCAGGAGAGACTGTTACACGCCACACATACGCTTAGAGAGACCGTTACACGCCACACACACGCTTAGAGAGACCGTTACACGCCACACACACGCTTAGAGAGACTGTTACACGCCACACACACGCCAGCAGAGACTGTTACACGCCACACACCCGCCAAGAGAGACTGTTACACGCCACACACACGCCAGGAGAGACCGTTACACGCCACACACACGCTTAGAGAGACTGTTACACGCCACACACACGCCAGGAGAGACTGTTACACGCCACACACACGCTTAGAGAGACAGTTACACGCCACACACACGCTTAGAGAGACCGTTACACGCCACACACACGCCAGGAGAGACTGTTACACGCCACACACACGCCAAGAGAGAGTGTTACACGCCACACACACGCTTAGAGAGACCGTTACACGCCACACACACGCTTAGAGAGACCGTTACACGCCACACACACGCTTAGAGAGACTGTTACACGCCACACACACGCCAGCAGAGACTGTTACACGCCACACACACGCCAGGAGAGACTGTTACACGCCACACACACGCCAGGAGAGACCGTTACACGCCACACACCCGCCAAGAGAGACTGTTACACGCCACACACACGCCAGGAGAGACCGTTACACGCCACACACACGCTTAGAGAGACTGTTACACGCCACACACACGCCAGGAGAGACTGTTACACGCCACACACACGCTTAGAGAGACAGTTACACGCCACACACACGCTTAGAGAGACCGTTACACGCCACACACACGCCAGGAGAGACTGTTACACGCCACACACACGCCAAGAGAGAGTGTTACACGCCACACACACGCTTAGAGAGACCGTTACACGCCACACACACGCTTAGAGAGACCGTTACACGCCACACACACGCTTAGAGAGACTGTTACACGCCACACACACGCCAGGAGAGACTGTTACACGCCACACACACGCTTAGAGAGACTGTTACACGCCACACACACGCTTAGAGAGACCGTTACACGCCACACACACGCTTAGAGAGACCGTTACACGCCACACACACGCTTAGAGAGACCGTTACACGCCACACACACGCTTAGAGAGACTGTTACATGCCACACACACGCCAAGAGAGACCGTTACACGCCACACACACGCCAAGAGAGACCGTTACACGCCACACACACGCTTAGAGAGACCATTGAAAATTAAAAACTCGATCAAAGAAAAAGTGAAATTGAGGCAAACATTGATGTTGTGAATGTGCAGAAGTTCCACTCGTTATTGTTCTGTTTTCTGGTTCTGGGCGACGCATGCTTTAGGATCGGTATCGTTCAGGTATCGGTATCTAAGAATCAAAAACTATAACGGCCCCTGGTCGCCACGGAGACAGGAGCTCATTAACGACACGGTAAAGGAAACAAGTGGAATAAACATGAGCAGATTTAAAGCTGCCCTCAGCGAGTTCACTGTGTCCCACATTATCCCCCCTCACCCCTCACCCTCGCCCCAACTCCCCCTCGCCCGTCACCCCTCGCCTCTCGCCCTCACCCCTCACCCTTACCTCAGCCCCAACTCCCCCTCCCCCTCGCCGCTTGCCCCTTACCCTCGCCGCTTGCCCCTTTGCCTCTCACCCCTTACCCCTCGCCACTCACCCATCGCCCCTTGCCCCTCCCCCTCGCTGTGTAAGCACAAACACGTGCAGGGATCACTAATGTTTGTGAAACAGTCAGAGTTTAGCAGGAAGTCGTTATAGCAACGAAAACGAGGATGAAAACGCAACAAAAACAGCAACGAAAAAGCCACAAAAGTGAAGAAAACAGCGACAAAGAGGCAACAAACACGTGACGCGACAAAAAAGCAACGGAAAACATGACAACAGTTTTGCAGGTCTTAGCTTTCAAATGAGGCGTCTATTGCTCTCCAGGGCAGAAGCTCTTAGATTTGGGTAAAGCTGAACTGAGGGCAGCTTTAAAGATAAACTCTTTATCATTTACAGTTTCACTCTGAACATTTGTCCATTTGAACTCTTTTACTTTACTCTGAATAAAAGTTACAGAACTCACATTGAAATCAGTCTGACATTTGCAAAAACATGAATATAACTTAATATAACTTAATATAACTTAATTAATATACATAAACATATTTAATCAACAACTTTAGCAATATTTTCAGTATTTTGGAGGATTAACCACACAAGAAATACACACAGGGCGCATGTGCAGACAGAGGGAATCATTTTAGGGCCGTTTTCATTCTACTCTTTAAAGGGACATGTTATACTCACTACTGCCACCTCAGGTCATACGTGTTACTGCAGCTTCTATGTTAAGCTCGTGCATGACGGCACTTTCTGAGCGACAGGACTTTAGAGGCAGTTGTGAACAGGTCATGAGGACATGGCTGAACATGTAGGGGGAGGAACATACATACATGTTTAAACTCCGTATAGTCCATTTAACAACATCTGAGCTTTAGTCACTCCAGAAGCCTCCACACTTTCCAGACTCCACTCTAAACTAAACCAGATCCAAAATCCCTCAGAGCAGATCTTTGTAGCTCTTACGTCACAGAATCTAACCACACATTCACTGATTTTTCATGAGCACATTTCTTCTTCTTTAGCTTCTTGTTTGTTTTCCAAAGTCTCATGAAGGCGTCTGAAAGTGGAGCCGAAAAAGGACTTCAGGTTTGTGGATAAAGGGGAAACATCTGGCTGTTTCTTTCTAAGACGTCGCTGCCTCTGCTCCACTAAAGTCCATATTATTATCCTCATATTATTATCCTCATATTATTAGGGCTGCACAATAATGAAGTAATATCGGCCGTATGATTTTCTCGACTGTTCTTTGTGCTGAATCAGGAGAGGATTCGTATCACATTTTGTGTTACATTACATACAGTACAGTGCGTAAGGAGCCATTTTGTCACTGAGAACTTCCTTTTGTGTGGAAAAGATACATTTTGCTTGGTAAGAGTTACATGTTTGTCGGCTCAGCCCATTTCGACAATGATGAAAAACATATTTTTGCAGAAAATGTAAATTTAAAATAAATGTAAATTTGTACATATGTACAAATTTACATATGTACATATGTACAAATTTACATCACTAAAAAAATATGTTTGTCTTTAACAAACGACAAAAGGCAGAAAAACACTTTTCACATTTTCCCCCAATTCCTCTCCTCAGACTCATCAACATCACTGATAATGACCTCATGATCTGTCCTGGGCTGAGTTTCCATATTTTTTTTTCTTTTTGGGGATCAGTGGAGATCAAGTCTTGTATTGTAAATTCTTCCAAACATTTGGATATGATCTGATCTGTTCGAGTTATCACGGCGCTCTGATCACATGACGTTGCAGATCACGGATCACATGACGTTGCAGATCACGGATCACATGACGTCCCAGAGAGGCGTGAGCGTGTGGTGTTTTCAGATCAGTCCTGACTCGTCATACAGACATTAAACAGATCCAGCGCTCTCCATCCGTGAGCTGCAGGTGAGAGCGTGTGCAGAGCGTGTGGAGAGCGTGTAGAGAGCGTGTGGAGAGCGTGTGGAGAGCGTGTGCAGAGCGTGTGGAGAGCGTGTGGAGAGCGTGTGGAGAGCATGTGCAGAGCGTGTGGAGAGCGTGTGGAGAGCGTGTGGAGAGCGTGTGCAGAGCGTGTGGAGAGCGTGTGGAGAGCGTGTGGAGAGCATGTGCAGAGCGTGTGGAGAGCGTGTGCAGAGCGTGTGGAGAGCGTGTAGAGAGCATGTAGAGAGCGTGTGGAGAGCGTGTGCAGAGCGTGTGGAGAGCGTGTGCAGAGCGTGTGGAGAGCGTGTAGAGAGCATGTAGAGAGCGTGTGGAGAGCATGTAGAGAGCGTGTGGAGAGCGTGTAGAGAGCGTGTAGAGAGCGTGTAGAGAGCATGTAGAGAGCATGTAGAGAGCATGTAGAGAGCGTGTGGAGAGCGTGTAGAGAGCATGTAGAGAGCGTGTGGAGAGCGTGTGGAGAGCATGTAGAGAGCGTGTGGAGAGCGTGTAGAGAGCATGTAGAGAGCGTGTAGAGAGCGTGTAGAGAGCATGTAGAGAGCGTGTAGAGAGCGTGTGGAGAGCGTGTAGAGAGCGTGTGGAGAGCGTGTGGAGAGCATGTAGAGAGCGTGTGGAGAGCGTGTAGAGAGCGTGTAGAGAGCGTGTAGAGAGCGTGTAGAGAGCATGTAGAGAGCGTGTAGAGAGCGTGTGGAGAGCGTGTAGAGAGCATGTAGAGAGCGTGTAGAGAGCATGTAGAGAGCGTGTGGAGAGCGTGTAGAGAGCATGTAGAGAGCGTGTGGAGAGCGTGTGGAGAGCATGTAGAGAGCGTGTGGAGAGCGTGTAGAGAGCGTGTAGAGAGCGTGTGGAGAGCGTGTAGAGAGCGTGTAGAGAGCGTGTAGAGAGCATGTAGAGAGCGTGTGGAGAGCGTGTAGAGAGCATGTGGAGAGCGTGTAGAGAGCGTGTAGAGAGCGTGTAGAGAGCATGTAGAGAGCATGTAGAGAGCGTGTAGAGAGCGTGTAGAGAGCATGTAGAGAGCGTGTGGAGAGCGTGTGGAGAGCGTGTAGAGAGCGTGTGCAGAGCGTGTGGAGAGCGTGTAGAGAGCGTGTAGAGAGCATGTAGAGAGCGTGTAGAGAGCGTGTAGAGAGCGTGTAGAGAGCGTGTAGAGAGCATGTAGAGAGCGTGTAGAGAGCGTGTAGAGAGCATGTAGAGAGCATGTAGAGAGCGTGTAGAGAGCATGTAGAGAGCGTGTAGAGAGCGTGTAGAGAGCATGTAGAGAGCATGTAGAGAGCGTGTAGAGAGCGTGTAGAGAGCATGTAGAGAGCGTGTAGAGAGCATGTAGAGAGCGTGTAGAGAGCGTGTAGAGAGCATGTAGAGAGCATGTAGAGAGCGTGTAGAGAGCGTGTAGAGAGCGTGTGGAGAGCATGTAGAGAGCGTGTAGAGAGCATGTAGAGAGCGTGTAGAGAGCGTGTGCAGAGCGTGTGGAGAGCATGTAGAGAGCGTGTGGAGAGCATGTAGAGAGCGTGTAGAGAGCATGTAGAGAGCGTGTAGAGAGCGTGTAGAGAGCATGTAGAGAGCGTGTAGAGAGCATGTAGAGAGCATGTAGAGAGCGTGTAGAGAGCATGTAGAGAGCGTGTAGAGAGCGTGTAGAGAGCATGTAGAGAGCGTGTAGAGAGCATGTAGAGAGCGTGTAGAGAGCGTGTAGAGAGCATGTAGAGAGCGTGTGGAGAGCGTGTAGAGAGCGTGTGCAGAGCGTGTGGAGAGCGTGTGGAGAGCGTGTAGAGAGCATGTAGAGAGCGTGTAGAGAGCATGTAGAGAGCGTGTGGAGAGCATGTAGAGAGCGTGTAGAGAGCGTGTAGAGAGCATGTAGAGAGCGTGTGGAGAGCGTGTAGAGAGCGTGTAGAGAGCGTGTAGAGAGCGTGTAGAGAGCGTGTAGAGAGCGTGTAGAGAGCGTGTAGAGAGCATGTAGAGAGCGTGTAGAGAGCGTGTAGAGAGCGTGTAGAGAGCATGTAGAGAGCGTGTAGAGAGCGTGTAGAGAGCATGTAGAGAGCGTGTGGAGAGCATGTAGAGAGCGTGTGGAGAGCGTGTAGAGAGCGTGTAGAGAGCGTGTAGAGAGCGTGTAGAGAGCATGTAGAGAGCGTGTGGAGAGCGTGTAGAGAGCGTGTAGAGAGCGTGTGGAGAGCGTGTGGAGAGCGTGTGGAGAGCGTGTAGAGAGCGTGTAGAGAGCGTGTAGAGAGCGTGTAGAGAGCGTGTAGAGAGCGTGTGGAGAGCGTGTAGAGAGCATGTAGAGAGCGTGTAGAGAGCGTGTGGAGAGCGTGTGGAGAGCGTGTAGAGAGCGTGTAGAGAGCGTGTAGAGAGCGTGTAGAGAGCGTGTAGAGAGCATGTAGAGAGCGTGTAGAGAGCATGTAGAGAGCGTGTAGAGAGCGTGTAGAGAGCGTGTAGAGAGCGTGTAGAGAGCGTGTAGAGAGCATGTAGAGAGCGTGTAGAGAGCATGTAGAGAGCATGTAGAGAGCGTGTAGAGAGCGTGTAGAGAGCGTGTAGAGAGCGTGTAGAGAGCATGTAGAGAGCGTGTAGAGAGCATGTAGAGAGCATGTAGAGAGCGTGTAGAGAGCGTGTAGAGAGCGTGTAGAGAGCATGTAGAGAGCGTGTAGAGAGCATGTAGAGAGCATGTAGAGAGCGTGTAGAGAGCATGTAGAGAGCGTGTAGAGAGCATGTAGAGAGCATGTAGAGAGCGTGTAGAGAGCGTGTAGAGAGCGTGTAGAGAGCATGTAGAGAGCATGTAGAGAGCGTGTAGAGAGCGTGTAGAGAGCGTGTAGAGAGCATGTAGAGAGCGTGTAGAGAGCGTGTAGAGAGCGTGTAGAGAGCGTGTAGAGAGCGTGTAGAGAGCGTGTAGAGAGCGTGTAGAGAGCATGTAGAGAGCGTGTAGAGAGCGTGTAGAGAGCGTGTGGAGAGCATGTAGAGAGCGTGTGGAGAGCGTGTAGAGAGCGTGTAGAGAGCGTGTAGAGAGCGTGTGGAGAGCATGTAGAGAGCGTGTGGAGAGCGTGTAGAGAGCGTGTGGAGAGCGTGTAGAGAGCATGTAGAGAGCATGTAGAGAGCGTGTGGAGAGCGTGTAGAGAGCGTGTAGAGAGCATGTAGAGAGCATGTAGAGAGCGTGTGGAGAGCGTGTAGAGAGCGTGTGGAGAGCATGTAGAGAGCGTGTGGAGAGCATGTAGAGAGCATGTAGAGAGCATGTAGAGAGCGTGTAGAGAGCGTGTAGAGAGCATGTAGAGAGCGTGTAGAGAGCGTGTGGAGAGCATGTAGAGAGCGTGTGGAGAGCGTGTAGAGAGCGTGTAGAGAGCATGTAGAGAGCATGTAGAGAGCATGTAGAGAGCGTGTAGAGAGCGTGTAGAGAGCATGTAGAGAGCGTGTAGAGAGCGTGTGGAGAGCATGTAGAGAGCGTGTGGAGAGCGTGTAGAGAGCGTGTGGAGAGCATGTAGAGAGCGTGTGGAGAGCGTGTGGAGAGCGTGTGGAGAGCGTGTGGAGAGCATGTAGAGAGCGTGTAGAGAGCGTGTAGAGAGCGTGTGGAGAGCGTGTGGAGAGCGTGTAGAGAGCGTGTAGAGAGCGTGTAGAGAGCATGTAGAGAGCGTGTAGAGAGCGTGTAGAGAGCATGTAGAGAGCGTGTGGAGAGCGTGTAGAGAGCATGTAGAGAGCGTGTAGAGAGCGTGTAGAGAGCATGTAGAGAGCGTGTGGAGAGCGTGTAGAGAGCATGTAGAGAGCGTGTAGAGAGCGTGTAGAGAGCATGTAGAGAGCGTGTGGAGAGCGTGTGGAGAGCATGTAGAGAGCGTGTAGAGAGCATGTAGAGAGCGTGTGGAGAGCGTGTAGAGAGCATGTAGAGAGCGTGTAGAGAGCATGTAGAGAGCGTGTGGAGAGCGTGTAGAGAGCGTGTAGAGAGCGTGTAGAGAGCGTGTAGAGAGCGTGTGCAGAGCGTGTGGAGAGCATGTAGAGAGCGTGTAGAGAGCGTGTAGAGAGCGTGTGGAGAGCGTGTGGAGAGCGTGTGCAGAGCGTGTGGAGAGCATGTAGAGAGCGTGTAGAGAGCGTGTAGAGAGCGTGTGGAGAGCGTGTGCAGAGCGTGTGGAGAGCGTGTGCAGAGCGTGTGGAGAGCATGTAGAGAGCGTGTGGAGAGCATGTAGAGAGCGTGTGGAGAGCGTGTGCAGAGCGTGTGGAGAGCGTGTGCAGAGCGTGTGGAGAGCATGTAGAGAGCGTGTGGAGAGCATGTAGAGAGCGTGTGGAGAGCGTGTGCAGAGCGTGTGGAGAGCGTGTGCAGAGCGTGTAGAGAGCATGTAGAGAGCGTGTGGAGAGCGTGTGGAGAGCATGTAGAGAGCGTGTAGAGAGCGTGTAGAGAGCGTGTGGAGAGCGTGTGCAGAGCATGTAGAGAGCATGTAGAGAGCGTGTAGAGAGCGTGTAGAGAGCGTGTGGAGAGCGTGTGCAGAGCGTGTGGAGAGCGTGTGCAGAGCGTGTGGAGAGCATGTAGAGAGCGTGTGGAGAGCATGTAGAGAGCGTGTGGAGAGCGTGTGCAGAGCGTGTGGAGAGCGTGTGCAGAGCGTGTGGAGAGCGTGTAGAGAGCGTGTGCAGAGCGTGTAGAGAGCATGTAGAGAGCGTGTGGAGAGCGTGTGGAGAGCATGTAGAGAGCGTGTAGAGAGCATGTAGAGAGCGTGTGGAGAGCGTGTGCAGAGCGTGTGGAGAGCGTGTGCAGAGCGTGTAGAGAGCATGTAGAGAGCGTGTGGAGAGCGTGTGGAGAGCATGTAGAGAGCGTGTAGAGAGCGTGTAGAGAGCATGTAGAGAGCGTGTGGAGAGCGTGTGGAGAGCATGTAGAGAGCGTGTAGAGAGCGTGTAGAGAGCATGTAGAGAGCGTGTGGAGAGCGTGTGGAGAGCGTGTGGAGAGCGTGTGGAGAGCGTGTAGAGAGCGTGTAGAGAGCGTGTAGAGAGCGTGTAGAGAGCGTGTGGAGAGCGTGTGGAGAGCGTGTGGAGAGCGTGTAGAGAGCGTGTAGAGAGCGTGTAGAGAGCATGTAGAGAGCGTGTGGAGAGCGTGTAGAGAGCGTGTAGAGAGCGTGTGGAGAGCGTGTGGAGAGCATGTAGAGAGCGTGTAGAAAGCGTGTGGAGAGCGTGTGGAGAGCGTGTAGAGAGCGTGTGGAGAGCGTGTGGAGAGCATGTAGAGAGCGTGTAGAAAGCGTGTAGAGAGCGTGTAGAGAGCGTGTAGAGAGCGTGTAGAGAGCGTGTGGAGAGCGTGTGGAGAGCGTGTAGAGAGCGTGTGGAGAGCGTGTGGAGAGCATGTAGAGAGCGTGTAGAAAGCGTGTGGAGAGCGTGTAGAGAGCGTGTAGAGAGCGTGTAGAGAGCGTGTGGAGAGCGTGTGCAGAGCGTGTGGCGGCGCTGATGTCCCTCCACGTCTCCACGAGCCGCTCAGTGTCTGAAAAGGGGGCTGGTCGTCAGGGGCTGAAAGAGGAGGAGGGAGTCACCGACGGACCTGACGGCGCCGCCTGTGGAGAGTTCATTCACACGCACACGCACACGCCTCTTACCATGATGGTGGTGACCACGACCGTGCGATTCTCCATCCCGGACGTGTCGTTGGGCAGAAGCGGAGAATCCTGGATCAACACCAGCTTATCGGCGTCATTCCAGTAACCGATCTGCGGCACAAGACAAGTTACTCCGAGGACCTCGGCCAAAACCACTCAAACCTGACCACAAAAACAAGGATGAAGCTCAGAGGAGTTTTGTAGGTCTTAGCTTTCAAATGAGGCATGACTCTGGCCTATAGTCTGTGAGCTCCAGTCGAGAAGCATACTGCCGCTAGCATTAGCATACTGCCGCTAGCATTAGCATAGTACGATTAGCATTAGCATACTGCTTTTAGCATTAGCATACTTCCATTAACATCGCCAGCATGCTAATGCTAGCACTAGCATGCTGGCGCTAGCACTAGCATACTGTCGGTAGCACTAGCCTGCTGGCGTTAGTGCTAGCATGCTGCCGTTAGCACTAGCCTGCTGCCATTAGCATTATCATCCTGTCGTTAGCATTAGCATGCTATGTGTTTATACATATTTAAAGCCCAGACTTCACTCTCTGTTCACTTTCGGTCCCGGAGATATCGGCTTTTATCGAAGTTAGATCGGCCGATGGTAAATATCAGGTCGATATATCGGTCGACCAATTATATCTAGGAATACGCTCATTTCAAAACATTAAACAAGGATACAAGGTCATTTCTATAAATGATCCTTGGAAATAATAATAGTTAAAGCCGCGCGCTTCGGGGCAGTCCCCCCCCTTGCGACCCCCCCCCCACTCGCTCTCGCCTCGGCCAAGGTTGGACTAGCACCTATGCTAACAAGCAGCAGTGACTTCATCAAACTTAGATAAATATTATGAAACGCCCGGCGCTCATGTATTTGCAGAATACAGGACAGCTTTACAGTTTAGCCCATATGAATTGAATCATTTTGTAATTTGGGTTGGGTTTGTCTGGGAGCCCACATATGTGAGAGGGGGCTCCAGCCCCTCTTTCTGTGACAGGGGGGTAGTGACAAGTGGTAAGAGTCTGAATGTGTGGCTTTTGTGAAAATTGACGAATTTCAGTAGAAACTCTGACAGAAACCAGCATGGTGCCAGGCTGAGGAGTCTAGCTATTTTGACGGAGGATGGGTGGGCCACTTACAAGCCACTTACAAGCCACTTAAAGTCATTTTTGGCGATAGTGGCTGCATTTGCACATTATTAGGTCCAACTTGGGACTGTGCACGAGCACTGGATTGGGTCCGTTCCAATCTGACAAAGTCTGTGAAGATATGAGGCTTTGAATTTAGTTGAAAATGGCCTCTGACTTGTGGGCTTGTCGTGACCACGGCCAATTATATTTCATTAATTGAAATGGTGATTTTTCAAGCCACCTGGGTCTGGGATTTTTGGACCGAAATTTGAGGCTTTTGAATGAATATTCGGAGATCAGGGTTGAGAGCGGGGCCATAATATAATTTTTTACATGTCCTGACGTGGTCTATGGGCTCTCATTGAGTCTATGTAAACTGCCTGTTTGAGGGGGCGCCACTGAGCCATCTTTTATTATTTTATCTCACAAACCCGACTAAAAATTAGCACTAACGGAGCACTAACTTTGGATCCATGTTACTTGTGTATCGATGCACGTTTGCTTCGTGAATTCTTCTTTTGATGATTATGTCTCACAGTTCATTTTTAAAAGATTCTAATTTTATGAGATTTTTTATTTGTGTTTTCTACAGGCGGAGCCATAATCATCAACATTTTAACAAACAATGGCTTGACATATTTCACTTACCTATATCAGGGGTGTCGAAACTATTTTTGGGGGGGTTTTGTTTTGTTGCTGTTTTACTTTAATGTATATTAAATAAATGAAAATCCATTCATAGAAAACTGTGATGAAGGCAGTGTTTTTTTTTACTTTAAGCATTTTCAATTAAAATGCATCAGGGTTTCCCACTAACACATTAGTTTGTACTGAAAAAAAATGTACCCTGTGTATATTAACCAGAAATTATTCTTTTCATAGCAGCATAATAGCCAAAAATAGTTGTTATTTATTGCTTAAAACACCCCAGAATGCATCTCCCAGGAAAGGGCCCCCAGACCCCCCAAGAGGGCGCTCTCTCCCCCTACAGTCCACTTGAAATCTGTAGGAAACACTGAGCATATTTTACATTTTATTTCTTTTGCTAAGTTAATGCAATAGAGGTGAAGTTATATATCTGGCCTCTACTGGGTGCAGCCCAGTTGTTTTGTATAATTTTCTGTATGTGGCCCATGTAAGTTTGGACACCCCTGGTCTGTATCATGTATTAGTTTCACAGGTTAAGTTGAAAAACAGAAGTGAATGCACTTTTTCATGATATTCTAATTATATGATGAGCACATGTATGCATATTTATGCTTTCCATTTCCCCCCTTTTTCTTCCACTTTTCTTGACAGGAACAGATATGATCTTGTTGACAATGAAGAACCCGTCACGGTGAATTAAAGAGTCCTTTTCCTGGATGTGACTGATCTGCCGTCGCTCAGGTCTCGGTTCAGAAACTCTGACCAGTTTCTCCATCACCGGGTTATTCCAGGATGACGGTGCCGGGGTTCAGGAGGAGGAGAGTCCGGATCTACACTGAGGATCTTTGGGATGTGCTGGAGAAAGCACCGTGCTGTGGTCACACTCTCCCATCATCGATGCGAGATCTGGCTCTGGATGTACCTGCTCTGACGGGTTTAATGTCCGGCCTCGGAGCGTCGGGAGCAGCTGTGCGGCGGCGGCGGCGGGCGGTGCCGTAACAAACGCCGTAACAAACGCCGCACCTGCATCGCCAACGCCAACGCTCCGTCAGTGACAGGACGAGCGGCGAACGAGGTCTGACAGAGACCATCAGCCCAGATATAACTCCGACACAGAGGACAAGAGAGGCCAGCTGCTGTGGGCGCCACGCCAGACGGGGGGAGGGAGGAGGGGGGGAGGGAGGGAGGAGGGGGGGAGGGAGGGAGGGGGGGAGGGGGGGGAGGGAGACACTGCAAAAAGTGCCCTACTAAAAACAAGGAAAAAAATCGTAAAACAAGACATTTCTGCCAATGGGGTCAGCATTTTTTTCTTGATAAGAATTCTTATTTCTAGAATTTTTTTTTTTTTATCATAAAACAAGAAAGAAACTCTAAATTTAAGCAAATAAAGCTAGAATTAAGCAAAATGTCCTCAGAAAATGGAATAATTTAAGGAAAACATTCTTATTTAGTGAAAAATTGTGGATATTTTACTTAAATGTTTCTTGATTTAAGTAAAATGTTCTAAATTACTCACATTTTTGAGCAAAATGTTCTTAGTAAATACTAATATTTAAGGAAAGTGTTGCCCGGAGACCCGCCTCCATGATGTGGAGCCAGGCTGATGGTCAGAATCACCTGCTGGAGGATTCACCTATTGTACATGTTTTTAGTGGTAGACACGGGGAGAACATGCTCCACACAGAAAGGCCCCGTCCTGGTGGGAATCGAACCCGGGACCTTCGAGCTGTGAAGCTGAGGCTCTAACCGCTGTGCCATCGAGTCGCCCACTTTAAAGAATGGAATGTTTTATCTCTCTGTGAGAATCAGTTCTTACATTAAGAGCTGTTGATCTGAGTTTGTCTTAAAATAAGAACAAATATTCTTTGTCTAAAACTGAAGAAGATTCAAAAAGTTTTTCTTTCTTGTTACAAGAAAAAATAGCATGTTTTTAGCAAATATATCTGAACAAGAAATGGCTCGATTTATTTCCTAAAACAAGATTTTTTTTCTCAAAGAAACTTTGCTACACAAGACATTATTACTTTTTAGGGAAAAATAAGAACTTATTTCTTAAAGTAAGACATTTTTTACTTGCTTAGAATCCACTTTTTGCAGTGGAGGGGAGGATGAAGGGGAGGAGAGCTGAGAGGCAATGCAATGTATTCATTTCTACATTTGTTTCACTCTTTAATGTAAATGATCTTGTAGAATCACTTTCCTGTCATTTCACTGATCCTCCGTCGGGTGTTTGCGCCCCCTCCTGGTGGACCTCGGCGGCGCGTGCGTGTTTGTGTTTTATTGTCTTTGATTTGTCTAATTGATCCTGATCCCGATGCTTCACACTGATATTTGATATTCTCCAGCGACCTACAGGGGGCGCCGCGTCTGCTGCTGCGTGCAGAGCATTGCTGGTGTAAGCGTGTAGCATGTAGCGTGTAGCGTGTGCTGCGTTACCCGCCGCGGCCCGTTACTCTTCAGCTCGAACACGTCCATACTGAAGTTCACTCTGCGCCCGAACTGGTCAAACTGGACGTTCCCCGTGAGGCCCTGCAGCCGCACCTGCAGACACGCAAACACGCTTAGACATGAGGCACACGCTTAGACATGAGGCACACGCAAACACATGGAGCACACGCTAACACATGAGGCACACGCTTACACATGGAGCACACGCTGCAGGTGGAAACATCAACTTTAATATTGAGATTATTAATTTAAATATAAAATCAGCGCAAACGTTCTCTTTAACATGTTTATTCTCTGATGTTTTGTCATTTTGATTAATCCAGGAAGTGACGGCAACATTAAACATCCATGTAAAACGTTGGGACATGTTTGTCTTTTTTTGGGATATGTTGGAAATTGTTTGAATTGAATGTTTAAGGACAGTTTTGTAACAGTTTGTGTCGCTTTCCCAAACTCACTCACTCACAAATACTGACATGTTTGGTATCCACGTGTAGCACGAAAGGCTGTGACCGAGATGACGCTGTGATCCAAATATGGTCATTTCCTTTGTGGGAGACAGCGGCGGCTAAAGACAGGAGGACAGGCGTGTGTGTGGAGGCGTGTGGAGGCGTGTGGAGGCGTGTGGGGTGTGTGGTGCGTGTGGAGGCGTTGCAGTGCGAGTGGAGGCGTGTGGAGGCGTGTGGAGGCGTGACCTGCTTGAGCGTCCTCTCCATGTCCATGCCCTGGTTCCAGGGCGCCGCGGGGTTGGCGAGGCAGTCCCCGGCGTTCCCTCGTCTGGACAGGTCCACCTTCTGTCGCCGCATCGCCCGAAACGCCTCCGCCATCACCATCACGCCATCGTACGTCAGCGCCGACGTGTACTGCACACAGAGAGGCACACGGAGCTCCAGCAGGGGGCGCCACGCGGGGCTCCAGCGGGCGCCACCAGCAGGGGGCGCCACGCGGGGCTCCAGCAGAGGACGGAGGGCTTTGCACATTTGACTAAAAAAAGGCTTTCAATAAAATCAAACTTGCTCATGATCAGCAACGATTTCATGAGGGAGAAAAAGGACGAGTAGAAAATGTTCTCATGTCTCAAATGTATTTAATTAAATGTGTGTTAATTATATTATTAAAGGGGGGGTATTCTGCAAAATGGACTTTTTCCAGCTTTCCATCATGTTATTCTGTCACTCCCTCATTAAAAACATGGCTGAAGTGTTGCCTTGGCACATTCACGTATTTCTGAGTCATCTGTAAAAACTCTGATGGCGGCCATTTTAGGGATAGGTTTGCCTGAGTCCTCCTAGGAACGCCCCCACCTCCTGGAGACGCCTCCGAGCTTTGTAACCAACCACTGCTCCTCAGCAGAACCCCCTCCCCACTGATGCCACAGACAGCGTGTGGAGGGGGCGTGTCTAAAGGCTCAGAGGTTCTTAAAGAGACAGAGGCCTATTTCAAGACATTCACTACAGCCATTTTGAGAGAGACATTTTATACAAGGCAGTTATTCTAATTTACTGCATTTACAGACCAACAGAAGGTTTGTCATCATTGTAGTGAGATATAGACTGGTGCTGTGGGACTGACAAAAGCAGAACACCCCCTCTTTAAAGCAGAACACGCCCTCTTTAAAGCAGAACACCCCCTCTTTAAAGCAGAACACCCCCTCTTTAAAGCAGAACACCCCCTCTTTAAAGTGTATAAATCCATGGTAACGTATTCATGTACATTTAAAATCAGTTTTTGCACTGTGAGATCAACCTGCCCAGGGACGACCGGCACAAAGCATTTCCTTTTACCTGACCACACTTGCATCGTGAAGAGCCGTGAGTGGGCGGGGCCTGCGTGGGCGGGGCCTGCGTGGGCGGGGCCTACGTACCTTGGGCGGGGTGTCGGAGCCCGGGTACTCCCTCTGGTCCAGCTTGTTCCAGCGCTGCATGAGTTTGATCACGTTGTTGTTGCTGAAGTCCACGAGCTGGAAACCCGTCACGTTGGCGCCGCCGTGCATGAAGCGCTCCAGGTTCATGTCCTTAAAGCCCTGTGGCACAGGCGGGCACAGACGGGCACAGGCACAGGCACAGGCGGGCACAGGCGGGCACAGGCGGGCACAGACGGACACAGGCGGGCACAGACGGACACAGGCGGGCACAGGCGGGCACAGGCGGGACAAAAGAAAAAAGACACAGAGGTCACTGTGCGTCGGAAAAACATCTTAAACACGCGTGACAGAATCATTAACGTCTCCTCTGACTGAGACATATTTACAAACATAAGTCACATGGCTCTGATCATGTGTTTGTGGAGGCTCTTATTCGTCCAGGAGGGATTCATGGACGTGAAGCTTAAGGCGAGACACTGCAGGTGAACAGGGAAAAAACGTATATTTACACATATCAATGTGAAACTGTTGCTGTCGATCAGTGGCATAAATGTGAGGAAAAAATACATGGCAAGTTTTCTGTCATTTTATCTTTTCATATAAGAACAAGGTGTTTTATGCCTAAAAAATGCCCCCAAATCTTTTCGGCGACGAAATCTGAATAATGGGCAGAGCTACATTCAAATGTATGGTTTCATTTTATTGATGAATGAGTTGCCAAGACTTTCTCAGAGCGGATTTAGGATTTCTTGTTTAGTTTTAAAATAAGCTGTTTTTTAGTGGAAAAAATTGTAAAAATGTAATTTTTGCCTTATTTTTTGACATTCAAAACTCAATAAATGGGGCTTAAGGGATTAGATAATAAAAAATCCCTCTGAAAAAATCTTCCAAATCTTGTTCAGTCCAAGGCTGGAAAATGTGAAGTCTTTAGGTCCGACTGACGTGGACATAGTGTCGCCACAATGACAGAAACATGTGTTTGGAGAAAAAGGCCCTTGAAATTGCGTTCTCCCATATAAGTCTATGGGGGAACATTGAATCAGTGCAATATTTAAACATGTCATTGTGAAGATTAGGCATGTTTTCTGTTTCCAGGTGAAAGCTTATATGTTCAGAGACAGATTTGGCCCAAAACCTGAAAACTGAAAAAAATGAGTTTTGCCTGTAGTGTCTCCCCTTTAAGCCGTCGACTGGACTGGGTTTGGTCGAGTCGATGATGTTTCACTTCTTCTTGGCTCTAGTGGTCAGACTGTGACACTGCAGCATTGAATAGAGCTTCTGGCCTTTATTTGTTCCTGTATGTCACTGAGATGTTCCTGTGTGTTGTATGATGTTCCTGTATGTTGTAGAGATGTTCCTGTGTGTTGTAGGATGTTCCTGTATGTTGTATGATGTTCCTGTATGTTGTAGGATGTTCCTGTAGGTTGTAGGATGTTCCTGTAGGTTGTAGGATGTTCCTGTAGGTTGTATGATGTTCCTGTATGTTGTAGAGCTGTTCCTGTATGTTGTAGGATGTTCCTGTAGGTTGTAGGATGTTCCTGTAGGTTGTAGGATGTTCCTGTAGGTTGTATGATGTTCCTGTATGTTGTAGAGCTGTTCCTGTATGTCACTGAGATGTTCCTGTGTGACTCACCAGGTTGGCCATGATGTAGTGATATCCTTTGACGTGTTTCCCGACGCTGACGATCTGTGGAGGAGACAGACAGGTTAGCTCCGCTCTTCACGCTCTTCACGCTCTTCACGCTCCACATCTGCCGACTAATCCCACAGGACAGCGGCTAATCAGGAGCGAGGGGCGTGCAGGTGATGTCACCGCCTGCCCCGCCCTGAGCCCCCGCGTTCATGAGCTCTTCCTCCAAACCAGGAGATTCATCAGAAAGTCGGGGAGACCAGGGCGATTTAACTCGGTTCTTTGTAGAGCTCTCTGCTCGTCAGGCTGGACAAGCCGGTGAAGAGGGCGGGGTCAGAGGTCAGAGGTCAGGGGTCACTGGACTCTCTCGAGGCAGTGGTTGAAGTGCATGGGGAGAAAGGTCCAGGAGATAATACACCCGATTAGAAGAACTTCATCAGAATCTATCTCTACATGACATACGTGAGTCTTTGTGTCATGTCTAATAACATGACAGAAAAGCCTCATGAGGACCAGAGAAAACTGATCCAATTACTGGAAAATTAGGAATTTGGGAATAAAAAATTCCTAAAAACTGTGATAATGAAGATGTAAAGTGTTTCCTGGATCTGTGAGACTTCTGTGGTGAAGCTCAGTGTCCTTCAGGAGAGAGAAGCTAAACATAAAGAACTCTGTGTTCCTCCTGAGGCCAGAGGAGCAAAGAGATAAATAAACACACTGACCCTCCCCGACTTTCATCTCTATGGAGACATGAGGCTGTAGGAGAAACACCCAGGCCATCAGAGATGTGCCACACAGAGACCCAGGACACTCAGATACACTCAGAGCAGGAACATCTCACACATGGATCTGCTCAGGAGAGTCTAGGGCTAAAAACAGAAAAAATGCTACTTTTGGAAAAAGCAACGATCACAAAACCGTTCCTGAAGAAATCCTGGAGTCACGTGTCACGGGTTTGCTTTAAAAGATCATTCTTCACTGTTCCCCATGAAAATCTGTCTGACCTTCGACCTCCTGGTTTAAAGAGACAGTACCTGCTCCAGCGTGTTCCTCCTGGTTAAAGAGACAGTACCTGCTCCAGCATGTTCCTCCTGGTTTAAAGAGACAGTACCTGCTCCAGCGTGTTCCTCCTGGTTAAAGAGACAGTACCTGCTCCAGCATGTTCCTCCTGGTTTAAAGAGACAGTACCTGCTCCAGCATGTTCCTCCTGGTTAAAGAGACAGTACCTGCTCCAGCATGTTCCTCCTGGTTTAAAGAGACAGTACCTGCTCCAGCGTGTTCCTCCTGGTTAAAGAGACAGTACCTGCTCCAGCATGTTCCTCCTGGTTTAAAGAGACAGTACCTGCTCCAGCATGTTCCTCCTGGTTTAAAGATACAGTACCTGCTCCAGCATGTTCCTCCTGGTTTAAAGAGACAGTACCTGCTCCAGCATGTTCCTCCTGGTTTAAAGAGACAGTACCTGCTCCAGCATGTTCCTCCTGGTTTAAAGAGACAGTACCTGCTCCAGCGTGTTCCTCCTGGTTTAAAGATACAGTACCTGCTCCAGCATGTTCCTCCTGGTTTAAAGAGACAGTACCTGCTCCAGCGTGTTCCTCCTGGTTTAAAGAGACAGTACCTGCTCCAGCGTGTTCCTCCTGGTTTAAAGAGACAGTACCTGCTCCAGCATGTTCCTCCTGGTTTAAAGAGACAGTACCTGCTCCAGCATGTTCCTCCTGGTTTAAAGAGACAGTACCTGCTCCAGCGTGTTCCTCCTGGTTTAAAGATACAGTACCTGCTCCAGCGTGTTCCTCCTGGTTTAAAGAGACAGTACCTGCTCCAGCATGTTCCTCCTGGTTTAAAGAGACAGTACCTGCTCCAGCGTGTTCCTCCTGGTTTAAAAAGACAGTACCTGCTCCAGCATGTTCTGCAGCCGCTCCGCCTCCAGGTCGATCACGAACTTCTTCTCCTGCCGCCGGTCCAGGTCCTCCAGGAGCCGCCGGTAGTTGGCGTCGTTGAAGTTCTCCACACAGATGGCGCTGACCTGCCAGTTGTTCTGCCCCGCCTTCTCCATGATGGCCTGGAGGATGGCGTAGCCTGGAGAGAGGAGGACACGAGGGTTACGGGCCGAGGCTCACTGAGGAAACACCTCAGACTGAGGGCGATGCATCGTCTACAAGAGAAGATACCAACAACTCATGGTCACAAGTGAATCTAAGAAGCCTTTTCAAAACATAAACGACGACAGAAAGGGTTAGAGACACTGAGGAGACACTGAGGAGACTCTGAGGAGACTCTGAGGAGACACTGAGGAGACACTGAGGAGACACTGAGGAGACACTGAGGAGACACTGAAGAGACACTGAAGAGACACTGAGGAGACTCTGAGGAGACACTGAGGAGACACTGAGGAGACTCTGAGGAGACTCTGAGGAGACACTGAGGAGACACAGAGGAGACACTGAGGAGACACTGAGGAGACACTGAGGAGACTCTGAGGAGACACTGAGGAGACTCTGAGGAGACACTGAGGAGACTCTGAGGAGACACTGAGGAGACACTGAGGAGACACTGAGGAGACACTGAGGAGACTCTGAGGAGACACTGAGGAGACTCTGAGGAGACACTGAGGAGACTCTGAGGAGACTCTGGGGAGACACTGAGGAGACACTGAGGAGAGACTGAGGAGACACTGAGGAGACTCTGAGGAGACACTGAGGAGACTCTGAGGAGACTCTGGGGAGACACTGAGGAGACACTGAGGAGAGACTGAGGAGACACTGAGGAGACTCTGAGGAGACTCTGGGGAGACACTGAGGAGACACTGAGGAGAGACTGAGGAGACTCTGAGGAGACACTGAGGAGACACTGAGGAGACTCTGAGGAGACACTGAGGAGACACTGAGGAGACACTGAGGAGACTCTGAGGAGACTCTGAGGAGACTCTGAGGAGACACTGAGGAGACACTGAGGAGACACTGAGGAGACGCTGAGGAGACACTGAGGAGAGTCTGAGGAGACTCTGAGGAGACTCTGAGGAGACTCTGAGGAGACTCTGAGGAGACACTGAGGAGACTCTGAGGAGACACTGAGGAGACACTGAGGAGACGCTGAGGAGAGACTGAGGAGAGACTGAGGAGACACTGAGGAGACTCTGAGGAGACTCTGGGGAGACACTGAGGAGACACTGAGGAGAGACTGAGGAGACACTGAGGAGACTCTGAGGAGACTCTGGGGAGACACTGAGGAGACACTGAGGAGACACTGAGGAGACTCTGAGGAGACACTGAGGAGACTCTGAGGAGACACAGAGGAGACACTGAGGAGACACTGAGGAGACTCTGAGGAGACACTGAGGAGACTCTGAGGAGACACTGAGGAGACACTGAGGAGACACTGAGGAGACACTGAGGAGACACTGAGGAGACTCTGAGGAGACACTGAGGAGACTCTGAGGAGACTCTGAGGAGACACTGAGGAGACACTGAGGAGACTCTGAGGAGACTCTGAGGAGACACTGAGGAGACTCTGAGGAGACACCGAGGAGACACAGAGGAGACACTGAGGAGACACTGAGGAGACACTGAGGAGACTCTGAGGAGACACTGAGGAGACACTGAGGAGACACTGAGGAGACACTGAGGAGACTCTGAGGAGACACTGAGGAGACACCGAGGAGACTCTGAGGAGACTCTGAGGAGACTCTGAGGAGACTCTGAGGAGACACTGAGGAGACACTGAGGAGACACTGAGGAGACACTGAGGAGACACTGAGGAGACACTGAGGAGACTCTGAGGAGACACTGAGGAGACACTGAGGAGACACTGAGGAGACTCTGAGGAGACACTGAGGAGACTCTGAGGAGACACTGAGGAGACACTGAGGAGAGACTGAGGAGACTCTGAGGAGACACTGAGGAGACACTGAGGAGACTCTGAGGAGACACTGAGGAGACACTGAGGAGACACTGAGGAGAGACTGAGGAGACTCTGAGGAGACACTGAGGAGACACTGAGGAGACTCTGAGGAGACACTGAGGAGACACTGAGGAGACTCTGAGGAGACACTGAGGAGACTCTGAGGAGACTCTGAGGAGACTCTGAGGAGACACTGATCCTCGTGTTCTGGAACAAAGCCTCACCTTCCTCAAACAGACACATTTAAAAAGACGCCTCCTCGTTGTTGCACACATTATTCCACACTGGCCTCGTTTACGGCGGAGCTGGAGCCAGATCGAACGCCGCACTCGGCCCTGACGCCGCGCTCGGCCCTGCCGCTCGGTGCCAGGGCCGAGCGCGGCGTCAGCGGAGTCTGGCACGAGCGCGGCGTCAGGGCCGAGCGCGGCGTCAGCTGAGTCTGGCACGAGTAAACACGGCGCCGCTTGGCAGACGGCGGCTTTGTGGAAAGAGAAACAGGGAAACTCGCAGACTCAGCGGGTTTTTGTTTAACGAGTGCAGCGTGGAGCCGCCATTATCACGCCATCAACTCCATCACCCTCATCACCGACATCATCAAAAATCAATCATTTCTACACCGCGTTCCAAATTATTTTGCAAATGACATTTTTCTCTGATTTCCTAAACTGTCGACTGAACGAGAGTCAGTCTAATGTTCACGTCTGTGACTGAGGATCATTTAAATGTGGCTGAAAAAACCTCCAGTGAAAACAGGATTTATGTCAAAAATAAATATAGTAAAAACCTCAAAATCCACTGTTCCAGATGATTCTGCAACTCATCGTTTCAATACATTTTAAAGCTTGTAATTAACTGAAAATGGTCCTTTGTTGAAGTTGCAGCATATTTACTGAAATCAAAAACATCTAGGACATAGGAGCTTCTTTGAGCAGCTTCAAAATTCTTAAATCCATTAAACTTGTGAGTTTTTGGACAGTTTCTGCTTGGATTTGTTTGCAGGATGTTAGAATAGCCTCCCAGAGCTGCTGTTTGGATGAAAACTGCCTCCCACCCTCAGAGAAGGTTTACTTGAGGCTCCAAAGGTTCTCAATAGGGCTGAGGTCAGGGGAGGAGGGGGTCCACATCATGAGTTTCTCTCCTTTTGTGCCCATAGCAGCCAGTGATGCAGAGGTTTTCTTTACAGCAGGACATGGGGCGATGTCATGATGAAGATGAAGACAGTGGTCAGTCAGAAAGAGGTCATTTTATGCACAACTGCAGCCTCTGGAGGGTCCGACACCTTCATGTTCAGAGACTCCAGCTTTGTAGCATCTGTTCTCTTAATCTGATGTGTTTGTCTGGCAGAAACCGTCCTCATTGTGCCTTTATCTGCACAAACCCGAGTGTCTGAATCATCCACAAATCTCTCTCAGTTCGATGATTACGCTTCATCTTTACTGAAATATCGAAAGTTTTCATACCTAGACCAAGACATTCAACTATTTCACGCTTTTCTTCAGCAGAGAGATCCCTTTTTCTTTCCCATATTGCTTGAAAATGATGATCTGCTTAATAAAGTGGAACATCCTTTTTCAGTAGTTTTTCTCTTAACCTGAAACTGATCATCCCAGACTGAGGTTAATGTCAGTGATTCAAACTGAGACACAAAACCATCCATGAGTTTCATTATTGTTTTAGTTTTTTTTACCTTTTTGACACGACAATAATATAATGATTAATTACAAAACTAAACCAGATCTGAAGCCCATCAGAGCAGATCTGTGTCTGAACTGAAACCTGGAACAGTCCATTATTCAGATTGTGTGGCCGACATTGACACGTCCTCCGCACTGTGGCTTTAAACCCGTGTTTGCAGAGAGAATGTGAAGCGTGTGATTGGTTTGTTCACGTTTGTAAACCGTCAGCTCTGGCTCCGGCCTCTGCCAAGTCTGTCCCGACCGAGAGTCAACAGTGTCTGTGCAGCTGCAAACATCTGTCTGAACATCAGCCTGGACATCAGCCCGAACATCAGCCCGAACATCAGCCCGAACATCAGCCCGAACATCAGCCTGAACATCAGCCTGAACATCAGCCTGAACATCTGTCTGAACATCAGCCCGAACATCAGCCTGAACATCAGCCTGAACATCAGCCTGAACATCTGTCTGAACATCAGCCCGAACATCAGCCCGAACATCAGCCTGAACATCAGCCTGAACATCTGTCTGAACATCAGCCCGAACATCAGCCCGAACATCAGCCCGAACATCAGCCTGAACATCAGCCTGAACATCAGCCTGAACATCTGTCTGAACATCAGCCTGAACATCAGCCCGAACATCAGCCCGAACATCAGCCCGAACATCAGCCTGAACATCAGCCTGAACATCAGCCTGAACATCAGCCTGAACATCTGTCTGAACATCAGCCTGAACATCAGCCCGAACATCAGCCCGAACATCAGTCTGAACATCAGCCTGAACATCAGCCTGAACATCAGCCTGAACATCTGTCTGAACATCAGCCTGAACATCAGCCTGAACATCAGCCTGAACATCAGCCTGAACATCAGCCTGAACATCAGCCCGAACATCAGCCTGAACATCAGCCCGAACATCAGCCCGAACATCAGCCTGAACATCAGCCTGAACATCTGTCTGAACATCAGCCTGAACATCAGCCTGAACATCTGTCTGAACATCAGCCTGAACATCAGCCTGAACATCAGCCCGAACATCAGCCCGAACATCAGCCTGAACATCAGCCCGAACATCAGCCCGAACATCAGCCTGAACATCAGCCTGAACATCAGCCTGAACATCAGCCTGAACATCAGCCCGAACATCAGTCTGAACATCATTTTTCTCAGTGACCGACTTCGTTTTGTCTCGTCTCCTCTGAAAACAAACTCAAAACAAACTCAAAACAAACTCGAAAAAAACTCGAAACAAACTAGAAACAAACTAGAAACAAACTAGAAACAAACTAGAAACAAACTAGAAACAAACTCAAAACAAACTCAAAACAAACTAGAAACAAACTAGAAACAAACTAGAAACAAACTCAAAACAAACTAGAAACAAACTCAAAACAAACTGACCGAGCGAAAGCTTGTCGTGTTTAAAGGAATAGGCCACCGTTTTTACACACTGAGATATGTTCTTACCTAACCTTAGTGGAGTTAATATCTCCCCGTCTGGTCTTTGTCCGTGCGCTCACACATACGCAGCCTCTCCCACATGTCACATAGCTCCAAAAAAGCTCACGATAGAAGCTACCAAGCTCTTCCACGTGTTCCCTATTTAAATAAAGTTACGTGAAGTGTTTTCATGCGAAGTATATTTACACAGAAATGTAACATGTGGATTTTATAAGCAGATAAAAAGGGGAACTATATTGTGAGGCGTAATGATACAGGAGCAGTAACTCCTAAAGACTTCCCCGCTCACTTCCGTCAGTAGAAGCTGCGTGACTTGTAGAGCAGCAGAGAACAGTTGAAGAAGCGTGGATAACTTGTGAACGATGCCTTTTACGTGCATCGTGCCGGGCTGTGATAACAAGCAGAAAGTATATAGTGTAGTAATGTTTCACACATTTCCAACGACACAGGACTCAGGAGCTCCACCATGAGGTAGGAATGTGCAGCACTTTCCCAAAATATATTTTCTGCTTGTTGTAAAAGGCTCTGTACAAGTCACGCAGCTTCTACTGACGGAAGTGAGCGGGGAAGTCTTTAGGAGTTACTGCTCCTGTATCATTACGCCTCACAATATAGTTCCCCTTTTTATCTGCTTATAAAATCCACATGTTACATTTCTGTGTAAATATACTTGGCATGAAAACACTTCACGTAACTTTATTTAAATAGGGAACACGTGGAAGAGCTTGGTAGCTTCTATCGTGAGCTTTTTTGGAGCTATGTGACATGTGGGAGAGGCTGCGTATGTGTGAGCGCACGGACAAAGACCAGACGGGGATATATTAACTCAGCTAAGGTTAGGTAAGAGCATATCTCAGTATGTAAAAACGGTGGCCTATTCCTTTAAGCCTTTGTAATAAAACAGACTGAAAGGTTCTGCAGGAGAAGGTTTAGAGTCTGCACATGTGTCTGTAGCCGCTGCTGTCTCCCACAGAGGAAATGACCATATTAGGATCACAGCCTCTCCTGCTACACGTGGATACCCAGCAGTGACTGAAGCGTGGGAAAGATAAACCTCGGGCTGGAGGTAAAGGAGGTAAAGGAGGTCAAGGAGGTAAACAGAGCGTTTCCTCGTCGTGTTTTCCTGAGGAGCAGATGTCGCCGTAAACGTCCCGTCTGGAGGCCCCTCGCCGTCTGGCCTCGGTCCCGGAGCCTCTAATTAGCGCCTGAACCTGCTGCCGCCGCCGCCGCCGCACGCCGCGCAGCAGAGGGCGGCCATGTTGGCGCTCCCTGCTCCGCCCGGCCATGTGACCCATGATTTATGCTCTTTCATCAGTCGTTTAAAGCGACACAGATGCTCTTCCACCACAGGGGGCGCCGTCCCGCACACGGATCTGCAGGTCAGATGTTCCGGCATGGAGGATCTGAGTAACATTACACCGCGTTACAAATGATTATGCAAATTGGATTTTTGTGTCAAAAAGGTAAAAAAAAAAACAATAATAATGAAACTCATGGATGGTTTTGTGTCTCAGTTTGAATCACTGACATTAATCTCAGAGACCTGGGATGATCAGTTTCAGGTTAAGCCCAGTTAAGGGAAAAACTACTGAAAAAGGATGTTCCACTTTATTAAGCAGATCATCATTTCCAAGCAATATGGGAAAGAAAAAGGATCTGCTGCTGATGAAAAGTGTGAAATAGTTGAATGCCTTGGTCTAGGTGTGAAAACCTTCGATATTTCATGAAAGATGAAGCGTAATCATCGAACTGAGAGAGATTTGTGGATGATTCAGACACACTCGGGTTTGTGCAGATAAAGGCACAATGAGGACGGTTTCTGCCAGACAAACACATCAGATTAAGAGAACAGCAGCTACAAATTATTTATGGTATTTGAAGTTGATGAACAGAAACGGCTGCAGTGGCTCAGAAATACATGAGTCTTGTTCACTGATGAGGCCGTGTGACCCTGGATGGTCAGATGGATGGAGGAGAAGGCCACAATGTCCCAACAAGGCTGTGACGTCAGTAAGGAGGGGGCGGAGTCAGTAAGGAGGGGGCGGAGTCATGTTTTAGGATCCCTGAAGGTGTGAAAAAGACCTCTTTCTGACTGACCACTGTCTTCCTCTTCATCATGACATCGCCCCATGTCCTGCTGTAAAGAAAACCTCTGCATCACTGGCTGCTATGGGCATAAAAGGAGAGAAACTCATGATGTGGACCCCCTCCTCCCCTGACCTCAGCCCTATTGAGAACCTTTGGAGCCTCAAGTAAAACATCTATGAGGGTGGGAGGCAGTTTTCATCCAAACAGCAGCTCTGGGAGGTTATTCTAACATCCTGCAAAGAAATCCAAGCAGAAACTGTCCAAAAACTCACAAGTTTAATGGATTTAAGGATTTTGAAGCTGCTCAAAGAAGCTCCTCTGGTAAAATATAACTTGACCTGTTAATATGTTTTGATTGAAATATCTTTTGATTTCAGTAAATATGACCTCACTGCAAATTCCCACAACTTGGCAAGATTTTAAATCTTATTTTTAGTCATGCTAGATTATTTCACTAACTTTTAGAGTTATTCACTTATTTTAAGCCATGGACTTTGCATTATAGCCTTATTTTTAGCACTTTATTATTTGTCTTATTTAGTTCAGAAATCTTAAATCCGTTTTTTTAGGAGTTAAAATAAGATATTGTTTATTTCAACGTCGAAAATCTTGATTAGAGATTTTTGGAGCGTAAAAAAAGACTTAATTCAAGGACTCAAAATGAGTGTTTGGCTCCGTGAAAGGCAGGCAGTCAGGAGAAACCTAAAACTACTGCAATATATTATTTTCATAGGGTTGGCCCTGATGTGCATTCTTTATTTTGTTCTGTTTAGTGTCTCAGCACAAAAGGCACATTTCATTCACTAGTTTTACAGAAAAGTCTGAGTGTGTATTGGATGATCAGACAGGAGTCTAAAAGTAATATGCTCATAATAAGTATATTTTACTTATAGTTGAATCTAAAAATAAGTTTTCTGAGCTTTAAATAAGTCTTGGGAGTGCTTTTTTGTACTGCTTGTTTCAGGATTTTGATGTCTTATTTTAAGATTTCTCACGAAGTAAAATGAACTTGCTGCAGGGACAGATCATTTGACTAGTTTTAAGTATTTTTATCTTGAAATGCTGGTATTTTATCTTGTTTTTAGCTCCCTCTTGTTTGCAGTGCTCCTATTGCTGCAAATTCAACAAACGAGCATTTTCAGTTCATTACAAGCTTTAAAAAGTATTGAAACGATGGTGGATTTTGAGGTTTTTACTATATTTATTTTTGTAAAAATCCTGTTTTCACTGGGAGGTTTTTCCACCACATTTAAATGATCCTCGACCAGTTACAGACTTGAAAATGATGCTGACTCTCATTTGAGTCGACAATTTAGAAAATCTTAGAAAAATGTGATTTGCAGAATCATTTGGAGCGGGGTAAGTTTGCAAAGTGAGAGGAGCTCTGATCATCGTGTCAGGCCCGTGGGTTTGATCACAGTGCCGGGACAGTGCATGTGAATGAACATATGGGACTCATGCATGTAAACGCGCCGCTCTGGATCCGACTGTTTAGAGCAGGAGGAGGCAACGTCAGGCCCAGGGGCCAAATCCGGCCCTCCAGCACAGAACCTCTGGCCCTCGAGATGATTTAGAGAAACATTATGACACAAATCAGAGAGGACTTGTATCAGATAAATGTAGAAATACTGTCAATGCACCTAATTAGGTCAACACTGGCATTTGAAAGAAATGCACGGGGAAAAGAATCATCATTTAAGGAAGAAATGATATAAATCTACTTGATTTACGAGATTAAAGTAGATTTGTCCTGGTCTTAGATGAGATCAAACCTCTATAGTCGTTATTCTCTTAATTCAGATCATTTTGTGTCATTTCACGTTTGTCTGATTTGAAGTGGGTTTTATTCTTGTTCCATTTGTATCTTGGATTAGTTCATTTATCAAATTCAAAATGGTCATGAGACGGTCATGTTTCCAGAGTTGTGCTTTACTTTGGGCTGATAATCATCGCCTTCGGCCCTCGGTCTGTTTACGATAAAGAAAACCTCCCCTGGTTTAGAGCTGAGTCGGTTCTTCAGACAGAACTCGATTAAAAGACACAGATCAGCAGAACGGAGCTCCTTCCTGAGGTTCTGGAGACATCGGCCTTTTATCGACCGTCAGGCGAGATTGAAAACACCAAAATATCGGCCCGATATATCGGCCGGGCCCTCCAGTCCCAGCCCTGCTCTTCGCGGTCGAGCGTGAAGCGTCTCGTCCTGTATCTGCTGCTCCCGTCGCTCGGCCGTGTCCCGCTCTGATAACGCCGCGGGGGAGGGGGGAGGGGGGAGGGGGGAGAGGGGGAGGGGGGGGGGGAGAGGGGGGGGGAGAGCGGGGAGGGGGGGGAGGCACGTGACCAGAGGGAACAGCCACAACACATGAGACACGAGAGGAGCTGGACTTTACTCCATAAAGGTCTCAGTGTAACAGTAGATTCTAAACATAAATACAGAAGGGAAGCAGAGGGGAGGAGCCTGCAGCCCGGTACAGACGACAGACTGTGAGAAACCTTCTGACTGGAGCTGGTTTAGTTCAGCCTGTTCTGCTCCTGAAGTCTTTGTAAACGATGCAGGAGCGATACTTCTGAGGGCAGGACATTGGTCATTTCAGTCGTTAAACCTTCATAAAGCTGCTTGTTTAATATCATTTATATGGAAAATAAATAATGTTACTTTAATAATGTCAGTTTAGAAGCTCATGTTCCTCTGAGTCTCTGAGTCTCTGCAGCTGAAGCTCATGTTCCTCTGAGTCTCTGAGTCTCTGCAGCTGAAGCTCATGTTCCTCTGAGTCTCTGCAGCTGAAGCTCATGTTCCTCTGAGTCTCTGCAGCTGAAGCTCATGTTCCTCTGAGTCTCTGCAGCTGAAGCTCATGTTCCTCTGAGTCTCTGCAGCTGAAGCTCATGTTCCTCTGAGTCTCTGCAGCTCAGGGACGTGTTCCTCTGATATTTGCTCTGATATTTGCTCTGATATTTGCTCTGATATTTGCTCGGCTGCGTCAGCCTGTGGCCTGTAGGAGCTGAGTCACGTCAGAGAGATTTAAAGTAAAGCGTTGGTCTGGACTGGTCTCGGCGTCACCGACCCCGAGCGCCAGGACGAGCCGTGAATCAGCCGTGCCTCCAGAGGTTCCACCAGAAACCAGGATCTCTGCAGAGACGGGTCCCGATCGTCTCTGCTTTTCAGATGTAAATAAATCCTACAAACTCAGACGCTTCAACAAACACCTCTCAATAAGATCATGAGGCTGAGAAGATCACAGGCCACCTCAGGCCTCTGAGAACAATACTCAAGGGCGTGGCTTTAAAGGAACAGGCCACCGTTTTTACACACTGAGATATGTTCTTACCTAACCTTAGTCGAGTTAATATCTCCCCGTCTGGTCTTTGTCCGTGCGCTCACACATACGCAGCCTCTCCCACATGTCACATAGCTCCAAAAAAGCTCACGATAGAAGCTACCAAGCTCTTCCACGTGTTCCCTATTTAAATAAAGTTAGTAACTCCTAAAGGACTTCCCCGCTCACTTCCGTCAGTAGAAGCTGCGTGACTTGTACAGAGCCTTTTATAACAAGCAGAAAATATATTTTGGGAAAGTGCTGCACATTCCTGCCTCATGGTGGAGCTCCTGAGTCCTGTGTCGTTGGAAATCTGTAAACATTACTACACTATATACTTTCTGCTTGTTATCACAGCCCGGCACGATGCACGTAAAAGGCATCGTTCACAAGTTATCCACGCTTCTTCAACTGTTCTCTGCTGCTCTACAAGTCACGCGTCTACTGACGGAAGTGAGCGGAGGAAGTCTTTAGGAGTTACTGCTCCTGTATCCTTATGCCTCACAATATAGTCCCCCCTTTTTATCTGCTTATAAAATCCACATGTTACATTTCTGTGTAAATATACTTCACATGAAAACACTTCACGTAACTTTATTCAAATAGGGAACACGTGGAAGAGCTTGGTAGCTTTCTATCGTGAGCTTTTTTGGAGCTATGTGACATGTGGGAGAGGCTGCGTATGTTGTGAGCGCACGGACAAAGACCAGACGGGGATATATTAACTCGGCTAAGGCTAGGTAAGAACATATCTCAGTATGTAAAAACGGTGGCCTGTTCCTTTAAAAAGGGACGTGGCATTAAAAGGGCCAGGACCAGCTGCTTCTTCTCTGTTTCTGAAAACCAGACCACAAATGAAGTCTTTCTCTAAGTGAAGTTGTGGGTAAAGCTGCTCTTTCACCCGAGCTGAAAGAGCAGGGTCTGGGTCAGGCTCAGGGTCAGGGGCTCAGGGCTCAGGCTGCAGCGGCGCGGGCACTGACCTCGGTCGGTGTCGTACAGGAACACGAACTTGCTCCAGTCGTAGTGGTCCAGCAGCGACAGCAGGGGCCCCCGGATGGACGGCCTCAGCTGCAGGGTGAACTGACTGTCCCCCTCCGTGGGGAAGCTGGCCGTGATGAGCGAGATGTGCAGGGCGCCGCAGAACGACGTCAGCGTGTGCACCGAGCGCTTGTCGTACAGGCCGAAGATGGCGAAGACGCCGCGGGAGTACTGCGAGCAGACTGTAGGGGGCAGAAGAGAGAGGAGGTTAGTGTGGGAGCAGGTCATGGGTGGGGAGAACCTCCTAAAGCATCAGTTCCTCTGGGGGAGAGTAACTAAAGTCAGTGGTTAACGAGAGTCTGGGACCGTGAGGTTGGGCAGCGTTTTCATCGACAGCCAGAGATATTTCTGGATCGGACACTGTGGCGATTAAAGAGCCGAGCACTTCACTCACGCCCCAGTGCCAAGATCCTCTCTCTCCTTTGTCACAGGGACCGTTTCCAAACCTACACCAGGTCCACAGACACTGAAGCTCCTCCTTTACCAGCGAGGGGGGGCCGCGAGTCAACACATCACACAGTTAAACAGGCTCATTCTGACACATGTACATGTATGATGTATGTTCATCTGCACTGTCCCTGTAACATGTACATGTATGATGTATGTTCCTGTAA